>NC_091784.1:32433590-32736620 GCF_029378745.1 Bos indicus | reverse complement strand
GAAGGAAGAAGAAAGCACAGGACTATAAACATTCTTACCTAGGAAGGGAAACAGAGTAGAAATGCAAATGAGGTTGTCAAAATTTGCTTCACTTCTTTCCCCCAAGCAATTCTACTTCTGGGTGTTTATCCTAGAGAAATATTCTGAATGCACAAAGAGTCAGTGTTGTTAGTAATGGAGAAAAATTGCAAACGAGTCCATCAGTAAAAGACTGGTTGAACACATTTTGTTATAGCTGTACTGTGGAATCCGATTGCAGCCATTAAAAAAGAATGGTGTGTTTCTTTATGTACTGTCATGGAAAGACCATCAAAATCCATTATTAAACAGAAAAAAAGATAGCAAGTTGGAGAAACACTGCTATAGTGTGATGGAGTTTGTGTAAAACACAGAGGCAGAAAATACTCCATCTCTGTGCAATCCATTCATTCAGTCAGTCAGCCAGTCAACAGTTATCTGTCAGCTCCTATTATGTGCCAGGCAATGTCCTGAGTGCTGGAGAATCCACAGTAAAAAAAATAGCAAAAATCCTTACCCTCCCAGAGTTTCCATCATAGGAGGAAGACACAGACGTGAAGCAAATAAGTAAGATGATGGGAAGAAGCCTGAAGAAAAATAAAAGCCTGAAGAAAAATAAGACCATGGGATGGTAAGGGCAGAGGGGAAGGAGTGCCTGGGGCAGGGACATTGCTATTTGAATAGAGTGACAGAGAGAGCAGAGAGACCTGAAGGAGGTGAGGGTGTTGTGACCATCTAGGGGGAGAGTATTCCAGGCAAAAGGAAGAGCCATTGCCAAGGGCAATGTGGTGCTGGTGAAGACTCTTGAGAGCCCCTTGGAGTGCAAGGAGATCAAACCAGTCAATCCTAAAGGAGATCAACCCTGAATATTCATTGGAAGGATTGATGCTGAAGCTTCAATACTTTGGCCACCTGATGTGAAGAGCCAACTCAATGGAAAACACCCTGATGCTGGGAAAGATTGAGGGTAGGAAGAGAAGGGGGGTAACAGAGGATGAGATGGTTGGATTGAATCATTGACTCAACGGACATGAGTTTGAGCAAACTCCAGGAGATGGCGGAGGACAGGGAAGACTGGTGTGCTGCAGTCCATGGGGTCACAAAGAGGCAGACACAACTGAGTGACTGAACAATAGCGACAATTACCAAGGGCAAAGTGACTGGGATGGGGCAGAGTCAGGGAAGAGGGGAGTGGAAGGGATGGGACAGAGAGGTGGAGGGGTACTTCCTACAGAGCTTCAGAGGCCATTCTTTTTTTTTTTCTTAAAATATTTACTTATTTGGCTGCACTAGGTCTTAGCAGTAGCATGCGACCTCTCAGCTGTGGCCTGTGGGATCTAGTTCCCTGACCAGGGATTGAACCCAGGGCCCCTGCGTTGGGAATTCGGACTCTTAACTGCTGAACCACCATGGAAGTCCCCAGAGGCCATTCTGATGACGTCAACTTTCATCCTGAATGAATCAACAAGCCACTGAACCACGGGGCAAAGCATGATCTGAGTTCACCTTCAACCAGGCCACTCCAGCTACTGTGTTGAGAACAGATCACTGGAGAGCAGGAATGGAGATTTATGGAAGACTGGTTAGGATCCTAAAACATGACCCTGTAAGAAACACTGGTGACTTGGGCTGGAATGACAGCAGGGGAACCGGGAAGAACTGGTTGAATCCTGGCTGCATTTTGAAGGTGAAGCCAATAGGATTTCACAATGGCGTGAACATGGAGTACAGAAAAAGAGGCTTTCTTTTTTGCAAAGTACATGAAGGAATGAAGAGGCCATTAACTGAGGTGGGGAAAACTATGGGAGGAACCAGTGTAGGGAGGCCTGTCTGCAGTTCAAGGATGGGTCTCATGGTGTAAAGGACTGATGGAACCTTATTGAGGCCATGATGTGGGGTCTTTGAGCAGGATAATAGCAATGTATCTCTAGAGAAAGGACACCCCCATCCCCTGCCCGGGCTGAGGAGGAAGAGAGAAGTCTGCAGGGTCTGGACTGGGAACCAGGTCCCCGATTTCAGCAGTCCTGTGGGGGATGCAGCAGAAACTTGGGGAGACGGTGGGATGGGCTGGTCCTTACTCTCAGCTTCTGTCATCCCTGCAGACTTTCCAGCCCTGTGTGGAGTGGAGGGGGGGGGGCAGCAGAAAGGGCCATAATTTAGGGAAACGACAAGGGCAGGGACAAGGGACATCTGAGAAGTAACAATGACCAAAACCCCATGGGCACTTGCCAAGCCTTAGAACTACATAAAACCTACCAGGTAGTCCAAAGTGATGGCAATTAAATTTTCTGCCAGCTTGACAGAGCAAAGGCTTGGAGACAGATATTGCCCTGAGTGATAGAAAGTGAGAAACACAGTATCTCTTCAACATCTGAATTTGTGTGGTGAGATTTATGTCCTCCAGACAGACTAATGCATATCAAATGGTCTAGGAGAGCACAAACTCAGCAGTTGTACTCTCTGAGTTCTGTGTTGTTGATATTATATATATATATATGCACACAAGATAGATAGATATGTCATAGATAGATCTATATATCCATGGCGAGATTCCCCGGTGGCTCAGCAGTAAAGAATCCAGCTGTAGTGTAGGAGCCCCAGGAACATGGGTTCAATCCCTGGGTCAGGACGATCCCCTGGAGGAGGGCATGGCAACCCACTCCTGTATTCTTGGCTGGAGTATCCCATGGGCAGAGGAGCCTGGTGGGCTACAGTCGGTAGGGTCTCAAAGAGTCGGACATAACTAAAGCCACTTGGCACACACACGCATATATTTGTGGCGTGCTTGTGTAATTAGTATTATTTTTTTTATCCTCACTTCATTTCAATGCCCAGCTATTGAGAAATCCTGGTTAAAAAAAAACAAAAAAAACCCTTTTTGTTCACCAGCCGTCCTTTAGCCACCACATTTTGCTCTACAAATGGATTTTTTATCCCATGCAATAATAAAAGGTTTCTCAAGGAAGGGAATATAAATTCATTTTTCTTATAAATGAAACTATATATTTTAAATATGCCAGGTAAAATAACTGCATGAAGAAATTTCACTAAAGCCACTCGTCAAGTGAACATCATTCTGTGCACACACACACCCTCCTCCAACAAATCTGATTTGAAAGATCCATCTGCTTGGCATAGCTGATTGCATTTAAGTACACCACGCTTTCAGACATAAAGATCTATCTCCACAATAGCTCTCTTGTAACATCATCTTGTTCTGAGACTAAGACTCTTGAGCAGGAGGGAAAGATGTATAGTTTGACTGCAGAGAGTGGCTGCAGGAATGAGATCAATGGCAGACCAGTTACTTTAAGGGAGGAGGAACTTTCCTCCCTATCAAGGAAAGGTAGAAATCTGTCATCTCCTTGAGCCATTTAAGGGCTTTCCTGGTAGCTCAGATGATAAAGAAGCTGCCTGCAATGCAGAAGACCTGAGTTCAATCCCTGGGTCAGGAAGATCCCCTGGAGAAGGAAATGGCTACCCACTCCAGTATTCTTACCTGGAGAATTCCATGGACAGAGGAGCCTGGTGGGCCACAGTCCATGGGGTCACAAAGAGTCAGACAGGATTGAGCGACTAACACCTTCACTTTCACTTTTGAGCCATTTAAAGAGGGAGTGATCAGTAAATTTAGTCTTCCTAGATGATTACTCAATAGTCCTCAACATGCCCTAGGGGCTCAGGGAGTCCTCCCAGGCACACAGACCCATGTGCAACAGAAATTTGGAGAATGAAAGGCTGCAGTGTGCAAGATTCCTCAAGTCCTCATCAGCATCCTGAATCTGACTCCTGGTCAAGCACCTTGGCTCCTGTGACAAACCTTAGATCTGTAACCTGTCCAGGTCCAAGAAACCATGCAGGCCCTGATTGGGCAAGCTTCTTTGTGTCTGAGTTGACCATAATCAAACTTTCCTAATGGGATTCTCTGGAGCGGGTAGCCATGCCCTCCTCCAGGGGATCTTCCCAACCCAGGGATCGAACCCAGGTCTCCTGCACTGCAGCCAGATTCTTTACCATCTGAGCCACCAGCAAAGCCCTAAAATCTTCCTAAGTGAAACCTTCCAGTTGCTCCAAAGAACATGGGGCTAGGTGTTGTAAACACTTGGCTGTTCTCATGGATATAGAATCCGCCCTCTTCTCTGTTTTCTACAAGCCTCTTCTGAGAGGAACACTGATCCCCTGAAGAATCAGATGTCTTCTGACTCCAAAGAAAAAAGTCCCTTATAAAAGAACAATCATGGACTTCCCTGGTGGTCCAGTGATTAAGACTCTACGCTTCTAACGCAGGGGGCACAGTTTCTATCCCTAGTCAGGGAACTAAGATTCCACATGCCAGAGCATAGCCAAAAATTAAAAACTGTTAAAAACAACAAGGCCAGTATTCCCTGCAATGGCTACCGAGGCACACCCTCCACTGTGGATTCCAAAGCACCCTTCCTCTCCAGGTCCACCTCACCAACAAATCCTGTCCCCAGGCATAGGCTATTCAAGTAGGGAGAGATCAATAAACCCAGCTTCACCACATCTTCACATCACACCTACTCCCAGGATGGGCTACATAATTTTTGGGATCCAGTGCAAAATGAAAATATGGGGTCTCTTATTCAAAAAATGGGCTTTTCGGGTGGTGCTAGTGGTAAAGAATTCGCCTGCCAATGTAGGAGACATATAAGAGATGCGGGTTTGATCCCTGGGTTGGGAAGGTCTCCTGGAGGAGGGCAATTCAACCAATTCCAGTATTCTTGCCTGGAGAATCCTACAGAGGAGCCTGGCAAGCTACAGTCCATAGGGTCTTAAGGAATATAACTGAAGCAAGTTAGCTCGCACGCACACACATTCAAAAATTATTGAGAATCTAATACGAATTAAAAGTCGTTAAGAATTTCAAGACAGGCCTGGTGGTCTAGTGGCTAAGACTCCACACTCCTAAGGCAGGGGACCAGTGTTCGATCCCTGGTCAGGGAACCAGATCCCATGTGCTGTGACTAAGAGTTCGCATGCCGCAAATAAAAGATCCCACATGCCGTAACTGAAATTCAGCACAGCCAAATAAACAAATATGCAGTACTGAGTTGTACTCTCAGAAAAGAAAAAGAATTTCAGGACAGCATCATTAGAGCATTAAACCAAGTGGAAGCCCTTTCTGGACCCCGTGAGACTACATGCACTATATGCCCGTGAGGCCAGCCCTGTCGGCCCTGTCTATCCAAGGCCCAAGGCCCAGCCCCGTTCAGTAATGGAGTAGCAATGCTCCCCTCCATCTCCCCACAGTAATGGTCCTGGGTCAGACCAGAGGAGAACCATCCAGTCCTGCCCAGGATGCAAGGGATGACGAGCTAGACCAACTGAATTGTCCTGGAGTCAGGCCGTGTATAGGGAGGGAGAAAGACATATTGCCAGAAGGGGGAACTTCCCAGGTCATAAAAGGAAAAAAACAAAAAAACAAATCACTCGGGGAATGATTTGGGGATGTTAAGGAGGTAGGAGGGGGAGGGGAACTTTTGAACATCTGGAGTAAGCATTGGCCTTACGGAAACTTCCCAACAAGTGGAGAGAGCATCGTGTTAGACAATTGAGAAAACTGAGGCTTCAAACAATAAGAAATTTGCTTCAAGTTATGCAAGTAGAAAAGACCCTGACACTGGGACAGATTGAGGGCCGGAAGCAAAGGGGACAACAGAGGATGAGATGGTTGGATGACATCACTGACTCAATGGACATGAGTTTGAACAAACTCTGGGACACAATGAAGGACAGGGAAGCCTGGTGTGCTGCAGTCCATGGAGTCGCAAAGAGTTGGCCACAACTTCGTGTTTGAAAAATACCAAATGCAGATAGCAACTCGTGAACAGGTGTTACTGTGTCTTTGTCTTCAGGAAACCACTTTGAGACAATTTTTGGATATCCTCACTAACAACCTTAAATCCTCAAATTTGAATTTCTACAGGAACAAACAAAAAGACGAACTACTCAATACATTTAAATGCCATTATGGACCAGACACAGAGCTGAGGGCTTCAGCGTGTGTTTTACCTTTAAACCTCCCTCAAACACTAATATGTGAGCCCTGCTGTTTCTTTATTTGACAGGGACTACAGTTTAGGAAAACAGGCTTCCCGGGTGGCTCTATGGTAAAGAATCTGCCTGCCTATGCAGGAGACACAGGAGACATGGGTTCAATCCCTGGGTCAGGAAGATCCCCTGGAGAAGGAAATGGCAACCCGCTTCAGTATTTCTTGGCCTGAAAAATTCCATGAACAAAGAAGTCTGGCAGGCTGTGGCCTGTGGGGTCGCAAAGAATTGAACATGAGTGAGCAACTGAGCATGCACACACAAAGGGTAAGAACCTCACCCACTGCTCCCCTGTCTAGAAAGCGCCAGCCACATTTCAAATCCAGAAACAGCTATCTCCAAGACCATGAACCACTGTTTCCTTCTGGTTTCTTAAAAGGTGAGACAAACGTTTCTAGAACCAGGTCAGAAGGAGAGAGGGTGCATGTCGATACAGATGACCTTTCTTTAAGACCTTGCCTCTAAAGAGTATAAAGAATGACTCTTCCTACATTCACAGGCAGTTACAAAATGTGATGTTGCCAACATGCAGGACTTCTAAAGACTGTTTCCACTGAGAGTTTGGGTCTATATTAGAAACAAACACCACTGGCATGTAAACACGGTAAAAGAATAAAACTTTGTTAAAAGAGGTGGCAATCAAGAAATCTAAAACAGGCGGGAAAACTGGCCATAGGTCCAGGAAGCATCATCAACCAGCTGGTGTCACTGGGTCTCTGGGGTTTGTTCCTTTTGCTGGGTAAAATGAGCTTAATTGGAAGAAGTAATTTCTAAAGGCCTCATTAAGTGCTATGGTTTTCAGAACTCCTATTATCTATTAAACTTGCAATACTGCTTATTCCTTTCTTTGTTCATTTGCTTGTTCATTTGTTTGGTTGGTTGGATTCAAAGGCTTCTGGGCTTACCTTCCTGGGAAAATTTCTGTGATCAACTGCTTCTAGTGAATGAAAACATCCACCATGGACTTCCCTGATAGTCCGGTGGTTAAGAATCTGCCTTGAATGCAGGGGACATGGGTTCAGTCCCTGGCCTGGGAAGATCCCACATGCCTCGGAACAACCAAGCCAGTGTGCCACAAACTATCGAGCCCACACACTGCAGCTGTGGAAGCCCACAGACCTAGAGCCTGTGCTCCGCAGCAGTGAGAAGCCAAGAACTGCAATGAGGAGTGGCCCCCACTCGCTGCAACTAGAGAAAGCCCAGGCACAGCAACAGAGACCCACCACAGTCAAATAAATACATACATCTTTTTTTAATGTTTATTTTTTTTATTTTTTAATATAAATTTATTTATTTTAATTGGAGGCTAATTACTTTACAATATTGGTTTTGCCATATATTGACATGAATCCACCACAGGTGTACATGTGTTCCCCATCCTGAACCCCCTTCCCACCTCCCTCCCCATCCCATCCCTCAGGGTCATCCCAGTGCACCAGCCCCAAGCACCCTGTATCATGCATCAAACCTGGACTGGCGATTTGTTTCACATATGATAATATAGATGTTTCAATGCCATTCTCTCAAATCATCCTGCCCTCACCCTCTCCCACAGAGTCCAAAAGACTGTTCTGTACATCTGTGTCTCTTTTGCTGTCTCGTATACAGGGTTATCATTACCATCTTGATAAATTCCATAAATATGTGTTAGTATACTGATTCAGTGTTTTTCTTTCTGGCTTACTTCACTCTGTATAATAGGCTCCAGTTTCATCCACCTCATTAGAACTGATTCAAATGTATTCTTTTTAATGGCTGAGTAATACTCCATTGTATATATGTACCACAGCTTTCTCATCCATTCGTCTGCTGATGGACATCTAGGTTGCTTCCATGTCCTGGCTATTACAAACAGTGCTGCGATGAACATTGGGGTACACGTGTCTCTATCAATTCTGGTTCCTTGATGTGTATGCCCAGCAGTGGGATTGCTGGGTCATATGGCAGTTCTATTTCCAGTTTTTTAAGGAATCTCCACACTGTTCTCCATAGTGGCTGTATTAGTTTGCATTCCCACCAACAGTGTAAGAGGGTTCCTTTTTCTCCACACCCTCCCCAGCATTTATTGCTTGTAGACTTTTGGATCACAGCCATTCTGACTGGCGTGAAATGGTACTTCAATACATCTTTAAAGAAACAAAAAAAAAGACTTCCACCAGATAAAACACTGGACTGCTTTCTAGATGGCAAACTCTAAGGGCCTGAAAACTCCTTTCTAGTCTATTAATAAATGCTATCACGGTGAGGCCACTGCGTCTAACAAGACTATTGATCCCGGGCAGACCCATTATCCAGACCAGGACTCAGAAGACAGCAGTGGAAATCCCAGCACAGCTGTGGCCCAACATCAGCCCTCAGATGGCAACATTCCCCCACCGTCCTTTGCATCCCTCTCCCATCCCAGCTTGTATTTGTCTTTTGACCTTTTTTGGCTCAGTGATGGTTCTTCAGGCCCTTGCTTGCCATTGGTCCTGAGCAGGCACTAGGCCTCTATATTTCTCACTCTCACAATTGTTTCTCACACACAATTTCCATTTGTCCTCGGCTTCATAAGCATCTGGCCACTCCAAGGAGCCACCCACCCACTCAAGCTTAATCTCCCAGGACACCCTTGGCCGTGGTCTCAGACAGCTTGACCTGATTCACTACAAGAGGGATGTGGAATTAATGGACGTCAGGAGGACTTGGCCTCATTTGTTAACTTTGCTTTAGTTTCCCCCTAACAAACTGGAGATCACCATACACCATGCTAGTTTATGTTAAAAGATTAAACTCTAAAATGTTTTGTTGAGTCACTGAGTCATGTCCGACTCTTTTGCGATCCCATGGACTACAGCCTTCGAGGTTTCTCTGCCCATCGGATTTCCCAGGCCAGAATACTGGAGTGGGTTGTCATTTGCTTCTTCAGGATCCAGGGATCTTCCCAACCCACAGATCGAACCCTTGTCTCCTGCATTGTCAGGCGGATTCTTTACCACTGAGCCACCAGGGAAGTCTCTAAAATGTACAACCCAAGATGAAAATGCCAGTGATGGAAAATGATGAAGAAAAGAAAGAGAGGTGAGAAGAAGGAAGAAGAGAATTCCAGCAATAAATCCAAGAATTTACATCCAGAAAGTTACCCTGTTACCAACTGGTATGGAATGAAACAGCTGAGATCAATTAAATTCACTGAAATTTGAGATCAGTCATTTTACAGAAAATGATTTTGATGAAATTAATTCAATCTGCAATTCTGGTTTTTAAGCAGCAATAATGATTCCCTTGGCTAAAATGCCGGGCTTTCAGAAGGGGAGGGAAACTTTATTATTACCGAGTGGGGTATCCCCCAAGAGTTCTGGCTTAGATCTGTAGCTGAGCCAAGACATCTGGCAATTTCAAAAATTGAACCTGATCTTTAACAAATATAGACACAAATGTGAAGAACATAAAATCACTCTTCAGAATGAGCCTTAATGGGCTGCACTGCCTTTCAGAAACATTTTCTAATGAGCATTCGGACACGAAGTGATTCCAATTTGTGATGCATTTGAGGCAAAACCGAGAGGAGAAATTGCATTTGCTTTTCCCCACTGGGTTGTTAAAGGTCCCAGACTGACAAGCCTGGAAGACTCAGTGGTGGGTCATGTTCGTGTTCCAACCCCTCGCTTGCTGGGGCTGGGCACGGGGAAGGGCCCAGCAGGATGGAGCCTGTTATGGAACTGTTACAGACCAGTGATGCACACACAGCCCAGGCAGCAAACGGCGAGGGAGGCCCCATCTATGCCAGGTACTGTGCTAGGCACTGGCTGAGAAAGAAGAGGAGTGAAGGGCACAAGACAAAAGCAACACAGAACTCGTGGGCCAGGAGTGAGTGGTACACCCAGCCTTCTAAAACCCTGGTCTCCATTCTCCCAAGTTGTTGGGACCACTGGCTTTTGAGATGCTCTGACTACCAGTCTGTATCCAACTATTTCTTGAACTTCTTGGAGAGATCTGTTTCCTGACATGTGACAGCCTGCACACTTGATTCGTGTTTTGCTGATGCACCGAGCTGGTTCTAACATCTTAATGTTTGCCTCCAACCATGACTTGGCATCAATTTCATCCAGGCAGAGCAGACTCTAAGCTTGCTATGTGGGTCTTTAGATAGACCCAATGTAGGATAGAGATTTTAATTGCAGGTCAACTTAAAGTCTTTTTCTTTTTAGCTTTTTCATTTCAGCAGCTCCAGTTAGGAACCCATCACTGGCCCCAGGCCAGGCCCTTAAGCAACCTCTAGAGATGGATTGAGCCAAAGAGACAACATCAAGGAGAGAGAATCCCTAGGCCTTGGTTATCTTCATGAATTACAGGGGAGCACCCTACTCTGTTTGGTAGGGCTAGTCTGTAGAATTCCATTATGCAAGTTAGAAAAGGTGCCCCTCAAGGCAGGTAGAGCTCCAGGGGTCTTGGGGAGCCTCTGGTTCTTTGGCAAATAGAACCTGGACTGGTCATCAACCCCACTGCTCCATAGCCATTGTCTTTACAGAGGTCACAACCTGTTCTACGCGGTGGCTCTGTTTCAAGCAATGGTGACCCTTCTTGGCTCCTTCCTAGACTCTTTCCAAGGCACTTGCTGCTGAAAAGTCCATTGACAGGATGCCTCTAGCCTCCAAAATGACCTGGGCTTCTGTTCATCGGTAACCCTCTGCTTTCTCTGGGGCATTATCTGGACTTTCCTAGAAACCATTGTCTGACCCCTGACCCCATCAGGCTGCCTTTCTTCCAGTCCCCTGAGGCTAGCGTTCAGGATCCTAGAAAGATTGTTAATGTATGTGTGTGTGTGTGTGTTTGTGTGTGTGTGTGCTCAGTCGTGTCCAATGCTCTACGACCTCATGGACTATAGCCCACCAGCCTCCTCTGTCCATGAAATTTTCTAAGCAAGAATACTTGAGAGGGTTGCCATTTTTCCGCCAGGGGATCTTCCCAACCCTGGGATTGAACCCTTATTTTTTATGTCTCCTGCACTGGCATGTGGACTCCTTACCACTGCACTGCCCGGGAAGCCCACGATTATGAATAATCGTCACCAGTAGAGTGGAGAGACCAAGAACCTTGCTCTGCGGTCAGGCTGTCTACCTTGCGGTTCCTGCTCCCTCCATTCTTAGTCATGAAAGCTTGAGCAAGTTTCTTATACAATTTGTGCCTTAGTTAACTCTCCTGAAAAGGGAGAACAATAATAGTAACCTCACAGAGTCTGGAGGAGGATTACCTGAGTTAGCACACAAAGTGCGCTAAGACTAGAACCTGCTCCCTATGATACGTAACATGTAGCTATTATTATTATGATTATCTCATGAAGGTCTTCTATAATAACATGCCATGAACTGTTCTACTATGAGCCCTCAATATTCCTGCGTGGTTGAAAACTGTTCAAAATAAAATTTGGGGGAATTTCCTGGTGGTCCAGTGGTTAAGAACCTGCCCTGCATTTCAGGACACATGGGTTTGATTCCTTGGTTGGGGAACTAAGATCCCATGGGTCTTGGAGCAACTATTCACCCATGATCCACCTCCCCGAGAAGGTCCATAAAGCTGTTATGCTCTGCTTTCCTTTTGAGCAAGATAGAGCAATGCAGATTGAAGTACCTGGCACTGCATTCAAAACACCTAGGTTCTTTCTAGCTAGGATGCTGCTTAGAAGGTTTAAGCCCACATGCCACAACTAGAGAGTCTGTGTGCTGCGATGAGAGATCCCGTATGGGGCAACGAAGTTCCCAAGTGCCACACCTAAGACCCAACACAGCCAAATAAATAAATAAACAAGCAATTAAAAAATATGCATCTGAGCCTTAGCCATGATAAAAAATAAAAACATATAAAAAAGTTTTGGGAAGCCACAAAATAATTTCAAGTGAGGGATATGGGTCAGCCCTTCCTACTTGGCCTTAGAGCTAAGAATCAAGTCTTGCATAAATAGGACCATATCATACATGAAGTGAAGTGAAATTTGCCCAGTCACGTTCAACTGTTTGCAATCCCATTGACTATACAGTCCATGGAATTATCCAAGCCAGAACACTGGAGTGGGTAGCCATTCCCTTCTCCAGGGGACCTTCCCAACCCAGGGATCGAAACCAGGTCTCCTGCATTGCAGGTGGATTCTTTACCATCTGAGCCACCAGGGAAGCCCCTCATTCATGTGCATATTAATGTATGTTTTATGGGTACCTAGATGGGACCACATTTCATGTGCTATGAAAAGCTTCTTTTAAACTGGGAGCCTCATTCTCCATATTTATGAAAATCAGTAATAACCACATGAGACAACACAGTTGGTGTGTCTCCCTGTTCTCTCCCCTCCTATTTCCAAGTCTCTTTTAGTGTGTCTCCCTGTTCTCTCCCCTCCTATTTCCAAGTCTCTTTTAGTGTGTCTCCCTGTTCTCTCCTCTCCTATTTCCAAGTCTCTATACAAACTCTCTTTCTTCTGTCACCCTTACCACCCTGCTTTCCTTCTCTCTGTCCACCTCTCCCCCAGAGCATCAGAGCAAAAGGAGAAGGAAGAAAATCCACCCATGATCCACCTCCCCAAGAGGGTCCATGAAAACACCGTGCTGTGCTTTCCTTTTGAGCAAGATAGAGCGATGCAGATTGAAGTACCTGGCACTGCGTTCAATACACACAGGTTCTTTTCTAGCCGGATGTTGCTTAGAAGATAGATTCCAATCAGTTATATCTTTCCTAAGGCTCGGTACACACGAGCCTGTGTATAAACCTTTCCTGTTCGGGGTGATTTTTTCCTGCCTGGCATCGCTCGGTTGTCCTTTCGCTACACCCTGTGTTTTGCTGATGGCAAATCAATGGCACATTTTTCTTAAACAGCCTGCACTTGGTATTTTACTACCGACCACGAGGGCCCCCGCTTTTTAATTACTCCTGCTGAGCCCAGCACTATATATAACACTAATGTTTCTGGGACTGCCAGCAATTAAAACCAAAAATAAATAACACATTACAAGCTGCAAACCCAGCTAGGCCCGGGGAATGCTATGGATGGATAGAAGGCTTTTGTTTTTAATTGCTCAAGTTTCTCCAGGCCCTGCAGAATGTAAACACCTGACAAACAGCTGCTGGCCAGGAGCTGGAGCAGGGCAGGCCTTGACTTCGGTCTCTTTTCCGCTGTTCTTTCCCTTGTTTGGGGCCCCCCAGGGAACTGACTGAGATTTCTCTGCCTCAGTGTTTCACTCTGCAAAAGGGAGATGTTCAAGAACTCGGTGTGTGCACATCCATCGACGAACATGCTGTTCTGGGGCATCTATCAAAATGGAACAAGCTATATTGATTTCTGCTCCTATTTTTGCTTTCCTAGCTTGAGTAGAATACTGAACAGGCAGTTTTGACGAATACTTATTTCGTCTACTGAATGGGTGACTTGTATACCAGAAGTTGTCTTTAACCAGGAAGAGCAATTATAAGATCAAATAGTTAAAGCACCCTTTGAAGTCCAACTTGGACAAATATTTTTATTTTTGGTTAAAGGTACTTTTCATGCAGTACCCAGGTCAGAGGGGTTGGCTGTGCTGTCAACAGCTCCCGAGTGTGGGCAGCTTCACCCAGAAAGAGGGCAAGCCTCATTCAGCTCCTGCCTCTCATCATAACCTTCCAAGGAACTCTGACTTCTTTCTACCTAATAGACATAAGACTGGGGCTTCCCTGGTGGCTGAGTGGTAAAGAACCCACTTGCCAATGTGGGAGACATGGGTTCAATCCCTGGGTCAGGAAGATCCCCTGGAGAAAGACATGGCAACCCACTCCAGTATTCTTGCCTGGGAAATCCCACGGACAGAGGAGCCTGATGGGCTACAGTCCATGGGGTCACAAAAGAGTCAGACAAGACTTAGCAACTGAGCAGCAAGACAAAGTTAAAGGGCCCTGACATTGTAAATGCATCTGACATATTGCACAAAATTCTTCTTAGAAAGACTGCACCAATAGAAACTCTGTTTTGCCAAAAAGGTCAGGAATGATTTTCCCTGTTGAAGCTGCTGGATGCCTCCTTAATGATTTCTCCTGGAACTAAGAACCTGTGGACTCCAGACTAGGAGTTCTCTGCCTCAACTCCAAGCAGCCTTCTGGGCAACAGCAGGAAGGCATGAGCTGATCCCAATCCAGGCAGGATTGGGTGCATTCCTCACCAGCAGATGGCTGCACTGTGGTCCAGTCCCCTCAGTCTTACTGCCTAGAACGCCAAGAAATGAAAGATGTAAAATTCAAACACACCAGGGCAAATTCACATGCGTGTCCTTTACCTGTGGGTGGTGGCGCTAGTGGTAAAGAACCCGCCTGCCAATGCAGGAGTCAAAAGAGACATGGGTTCCCGATCCACTGGGTCGGGAAGATCCCCTGGAAGAGGGCATGGCAACCCACTCCAGTAGTCTTGCCTGGAGGATCCCATGGACAGAGAAGCTTGATGGGCTACAGTCCATGGGGTTGCAAAGAGTCGGACAGGACGGAAGCGACTTAGCACGCACAGGCACGCTGGCGGTTTTGCTGCAGGCAAAGCATCTCTCTTAAAAGCAACAAATAATCAGCCGTGACAGCAGCAGTACTGAGCTAACGCTGACTCATGAATGTCATCATTGTTCTTTCCTGCTCTGGGCATTAGTCCATGTTCAGCCCTAAGCCAGAATGTCTGCATAGAGAACAAAGCTGATGATCCTCGAGATGGCTTTATTGGAGGTGAGCTGCTAATGCAGGTGAACAAAGTGCAAGCCTGGGGGAAGAAACCTCTAAGGACAAGCAGAGCCGAGGGCCTACAGTTACAGTGTTCACTTGTTCCCACTGCCACTGCTTCCTCCTACTGGGTCCCTTCAAGAGGAGGGAGTCATGAATGGCTTTGGTTCCACGAGAAGTGCCAGTCTGCCTTATTTATTACATTCGAGCATCATCATGTGTCGCCTGACTGCCAATGAGCCGAAAAAAAGGGACCAGCTCTTTCCTCCAAGTCCAGCCCTGCTTGCCCCTCTCCTGCACCTGTCAAAGCTCTGGGCACCAATCGCCCTGCCCAAGGGAGGACGGAGAGAGGAGGCAGGGGCTGTGCTGTCAGCCGCGCAGCTGTCTGGCACAGCCCGGCTGGCAGCTCAGGCTCATTGCCTCTCCGTGTCTTTTCAGGTCACATCCATCAACATCCTTTTTCACCCTTGTCAGGTCCCTGGCCCCCACCTCCACCCTCAGCCCCCACTTCCCCTTGGGTTGGCCAGCTTTCCTCGAACAAATGTTTTATTTCTTGCATTGATGGATATCTTGGCATTGCAGCCCCTGTTACACACCAGATTGAACACCATGCCCATTTAATCTGAGGGGTAATCATTTCTCTCTTGCAGAGATGAAGTGTGGATGGTTACAGTTCCTACCCGGTGCTCATGGAGCTGTTAGACCTTTTGGCCTTTGGGAGAAGTGTCAGGAAGTGGCAGAAGAGAACAGAGGAATCCCTTCACTGGGGTGTGAGGATGGCACGGGGCGGGGTGGGGGGGAGGTCCCTGTGACCCCTGGAGGGAAAACCAAGAGCCCACAAGTCATCTTCCACAGGAAGTGGAAACTCGGATACCTCCAGGGCCAGACAGATAAGACAGATGTGGAAAACTAGCCTTTGTAAGATAACAGGGAGGGTGAGGCACAGGGGAAAAGTGGAGTACACACCCTTCCAAAGAGCATACACATTCAACCTGGAAAAGAACTGTTATTCTGAAAAATCCATCCTTGGACCACTGTCTAGAGACTACTGGTCTGTAATCCTGGAAGGTGGCAAGTGTCTGGCTTAGCGTGACAGACACCTGGGTGTCCGTCCTCAACTCGGTCACTTAGTAGCTGCCTGATTGCGGAAATGTCACTTCTAAGCATCCACTTCCCAGCTATGAAAGGGACATGACGTGAGTCATAGCAAGGTTGGGAAGTTACAGGTGCTCTTGCATAATGAGCCTGGGGTCGGGAAGATTCCCTGGAAGAGGAAACAGCTACCCACTGCAGTATTCTTGCCTGGGAAATCCCATGGAGAGAGGAACCCACTGGCCCACAGTCCATGGGGTCACAGAGTGGGACACAACTGAGCACCTAACACTTGGCACAGTGCCCGGCTCCCAGGGGAGCAAATAAGCGTTGGGTTCCTTCCCTCTGAAGTCTCCCAGAGACTTTACTTTCACTAGGCAGACAGTCATAGCTGAGGACTTATTCCCCAACAAGCCAGGCAAGTGGATCTCTTTTAAATGTATCAAGCAATTGGAATAGGTATACCTGGGAACATTTGTTCAGTGAAAGAGCTTCATTATTGTCTAATAATTCTTAGTGAAAAATTCTTTCTCAAGTAATAGACCTTTGAAATCGATAGGGGCTCAATAGCATCATTCATTCATTCATTCATTCACAAACTCTTATTAAGCACCTATCAGATGTAGAATACTGTGACTTCTGCTTTGCTGCTTCTGGGTCTTTTAACTTCCAGCCCTGGAGCCTATTACAGGCAGTTCAAATTGATGTTCTGATTTTACTCAGATCACAGAAGTACAAGGAATATCTTTTCTTTACCCAGCCATAAATATTGATCAGATGACTTTTTAAATCATCTAATTGCTGATTGCGCATCTGCTTAGAAATGGCCCCAAAGCAGCTGCACGGGAACCTGAGCTGTAATTTTGCTAACATATCCGTCAACATTTACGCCCAGCTCTACACCACCTACAGAAGCGTACAAGGCACTTAAAACCACAGCTGGTTTTCAGCACTCACACTGTAATTCGCCAATTACCACGGCTTAAAAAATCATTCCAGGGTGGACCAGGAATTATGTAAACCACAGATATAACAGTGATTATACCTGGCCCTTCTGGGTGGCTCTCACCTCAGCCACAGGAATCACTCTGCAAATACTAATTAGTTGCATTCATTCGGGATACCCCGTGCGGAACGCGACAGTCACTGGAAACGGAAGAGAAGCCCTGAGCCACTCTATTGATGGAACAGGAAGGTCAGTGGCTCAGAGCCAAGCTCTGCTCCACGTGGTACCTCAGAGAACAAAATGAGGCAACAGAGGTGGTTCTGGCGAAAGTTTTGGGGGCCAAGGGAAAAAGAATGGGATAATAACGGCTTCATGCTTGTGCTCGTGCTTAGTGGCTCAGTTGTGTCCAACTCTTTGTGATCCCGTGGACTGTAGCTCACCAGGTTCCTCCATCCATGGGATTTCCCAGGCAAGAATACTGGAGTGGGTTGCCGTTTCCTTCTGAGGGGATCTTCCGGACCCAGGGATTGAACCCGGGTCCCCTGCATTGCAGACAGATTCTTTACCATCTGAACCACCAGGGAAGCCCAGTAATGGCCTAAAGGGGCTTCTAAAATTCAGAGAGAGGAGGGAACACTGGGGTGATGATTAGGGCAGGGAGGAACTGAGTCGACATCTATCCCAAACAGACTGTCTGGACTTGGTTTAGATTTGCTGTGACCACTGGACTTGAACATCAGGATGGTTGTTTACCTGACCTCCTGCCTCCAAGTAAACACGCTCACGGCTATCACTCTTCCCACATCACAGATTGAGTCACGTGGAATCTCTAACACCCTTTAACCCCATCACTGCCATTACTTTGTATAAGGATCAGGGCAAGGTCCAGTGTGCCCCCTGTTTTTGTAATAAAGTTTTATTAGCACACAGACATTGTCATTCATTTATGTAGGGTCTGTGGCTTTTTTTTTTTTTTTTTTTTTTTTTGCTTCACCGCAGATTTGTATAGTTGCAACAGAGATCACATGGCCTGCAAAGCATAAAATATTTTCCATCTGGCCCCTTAGAGGAAAAGTTTTCCAGTCTAAGGTGGGGCTTTTAACACTTTTCCTCCAAAGTACTTCAAACCAAAAAAAGCATTCATGTTTGGCTTCTTACAAGTGCAAAAATACTTTGATATCACCATGTTTATCTTAAAATCATATGACTTTTGTGCTACAATGTACCTATGTTTGTATTAAAAAAAATCACAGGTATTTTGCTCATCCTCAGTCTACAGGGAAAATTGATGACCAAAGAAAATGTACAGTGGCTATTTAACGTTTTAAATTGAGAAGGAGGAATTCGTGAGTTAAATTCTAAACCTCTCAGACTAGGATTTGAGGGTCCACCGTGCAGAGACAATCTAGAACACTGAGAGGAAGATGATTCAGGAAAACAGAAGACACTCCAGGAATTTTACGCAGGGAATTGATCACAGTGGGGATGGAAGAGCTGAGACACGCCCTGACAGTGAGACAAGGAAGACACGGTCCCAGCGGGAAGCAGCGCCGCTATCACCACCACCCAGGGCAGGAAGCAAAGGGAAGAGGCAGACACATTAGAACCCGAGAGTCAGGTCTATTGACAGGAGCTGGAGCCACGGTGGGCCTGCGACCAGGATGGCAGCAATGCAGTGAAGGAGGAACAGCAGCAGCTACCCGGCCGCTCCTGCCCCATGCCCTCCAGTCTCCCTCTGGCGCCCCCTGCTGGCTGAGCCCAGCTAGAAGCCGCGTGGTCTCCCGACCCGAGAACTGTAGCTTTGATACATTGCAGAGTGAGAGAAGGGCGGGTCAAATAAGCAAATGACTGGCACAGATGGCCATGAGGCAAGGTTACTGTCACTAGGAAGAGTCCATCCAGGAGGTCAAAGAGTGACAGAGCCTCAGCGAATTCATTACGGTGAAGCATCTGGCCCTCAATATGACCCAGAGTCTTCCTCTGACCATATATTACTGACCCCCAGAAATATTCACTTTGATGAAACTCATCTAATGAGCTGCTATGAAAAACAAAACAAAACAAAACAGAGTAACAATCTAGCTGACGAGACATGGAGAGGACTGAACATCATTTAGCTATATGAAAACTGTAAGGCAACCTGAATTATCTACAGACACGTTGGAGGACGGAGGCCAAACCAAGGGTTGCTTGTTTTAGGATCAGTATGTTTCTAGACATTGGGTTCCATAAGCTGAACGATCTCCATGGCAAAGCTGCCCATGCCATCAAAAACAGACCCATTTCCTCTTTAGGTCAAGGTCCCTCTCCATGGAACTATACTATCCTACAGGAGCCTTGCCTGTGTTTGCTCAGAGACCTGCCCATCATGCTCGCATGACTGGCTAATGGGCGACGCTTTATTTAGATGGGCTAAAGCAATCCGTCAGGTCTCAATCTGGCCTGGGAGACAGTCTGCCTTTTTGAGAACACACATCTTTCTTTTATTCATTACATGTTGCTATTGAGACTGAACTCTCAGAAGACAGCCCTTTCCAGAAGAGGGGTATGGCAGGATGGGGGAATCAAACAAGGTTTGCTATAGCCACTCACATGCTACACGCAGGCCATCCCACACTGTCTTCCTGAGTTTTCTTGGTCCTTGGCTATAGAAGACGGTTCACAGGGTGCCAACCACTTCCTGCATGTTCCCACCCACAGACATTTGCTGACCTGCTTTCCTTCAAGGAATGTCCTTTCTCAAGCTCCTTCCAATGCTCAAGACCCAGCGTGGTGCCCACCTTTTATTGATATGTCCTGACCCCCAAGTCAAGCTAATTCAACTGCCATGCCTCAAGGGTCTCAGAGTATCTTGTTGGAATCCTTTTTATGCAAAACACTCTTCTGTTATTATGATCAGAGATCTTGTTTGGATTCCAAAATTATCTACCAAAGGACAGGAACCATGTCTTCCTCACTTCTATGTCCCCAACAGTGATTGGTATACAGTAAGAGCCCAGTTGGCCTTCCCTGGTGACTCAGTGGTAAAGAATCCAAATCTGCTTGCCAATAAAGGAGACACAGGTTCCATTATTGGGTCAGGAAGATCCCCTGGAGAAGGAAATGGCTACCCACTCCAGTATTCTTGCCCGGGAAATCCCACGGACAGAGGAGCCTGGTGGGCTACAGTCTGTGGTGTCGTGAGAGAGCAAGGTGCAACCTAGCAACTAAACAAGAACAGCAGCCCAATTATCTGAATGGATAACTCTGACACGTGATCTGGTTTCTCTCTGAAGACTCTCCCCTAGCTCATCCTATTATTAGTGCTAGTTTTTAGAATGTCCTTCCTCTTCTTGACCTAAAATCTTACTCTGTTCATCCATCCCTCTTAGGTGATGCCCCGGTGTCACACAGATTAAGTCTTTTTCTCCTTCTATGTGGCAACCTCTTAGATATTTGAGTAAAGGTCTCCTTTTCTTTCAACTACACCTTCTACACCTTGATAGATGGGCTGTCCATCATGCCCATCACACTGGCTCTGTCTGACGACTGTCCATTCATGGGATCTACCCTTCACATCTACTGGACTTCCCATTCAAATTATGCTGACGTTGAACTGCAGATGGTTGACTGCAGCCATGAAATGAAAAGACGCTTACTCCTTGGAAGGAAAGTTTATGACCAACCTAGACAGCATATTAAAAAGCAGAGACATTACTTTGCCAACAAAGGTCCATCTAGTCAAGGCTATGGTTTTTCCAGTGGTCATGTATGGATGTGAGAGTTGAACTATAAAGAAAGCTGAGCACCGAAGAATTGATGCTTTTGAACTGTGGTATTGGAGAAGACTCTTGAGAGTCCCTTGGACTGCAAGGAGATCCAACCAGTCCATCCTAAAGAGATCAGTCCTGGGTGTTCATTGGAAGGACTGATGTTGAAGCTGAAACTCCAATCCTTTGGCCACCTCATGCGAGGAGCTGACTCATTTGAAAAGACCCTGATGCTGGGAAAGATTGAGGGCAGGAGGAGAAGGGGATGACAGAGGATGAGATGGTTGGATGGCATCACAGACTCAATGGACAGGAGTCTGGGTAAGCTCCAGGAGTTGGTGATGGACAGGGAGGCCTGGCGTGCTGCAGTTCATGGGGTCTCAAAGAGTCGGACAGGACTGAGCGACTAAAGTGAACTGAACATGATTCCTAGCTAGTCATATATGTTCAGTACCATCATGTCCTCTGGGAAATTATTTTAGACAACTGCATTCTCCCACAGCCCCTACTTCCCCCAAGACCTACTCTCCTGAACAATGCAGACTACTGGACCACTCTTTTCCAGACCAGCTCTCGATTATGGCATTCCTGAGCTCCATCGAGAGATGCTACAGCTGGGCCCCTCAGTGGGGGATGGAGCTGTCTGTGCCCAGACGCCCTCTCAGTTGCCACAGGAGCCTTAGTTCATATTCAATTAAATTAGCTAATATCAAAGTGCACTGATGTGTTTGTGCACACGTGCCAAGTTGCTTCAGTTATGTCCAACTCTTTGTGACCCCATGGGCTGTAGCTCACCATGCTTCTCTGTCCAGGCAAGAATACTGGAGTGGGTAGCCATGTCCTTCTCCAGGGGATCTTACAGACCCAAGGACCAAACCCAGGTCTGCTGAACTGCAGGCGGATTCTTTACTCTCTGAGCCACCAGGGAAGCCTGGTAGGCTGAACAACAGCTGCCAAGACTTATCCACATTCTAATCCCCAGAACCTGTGAATGTTACCTTGTCTAGCGAAGGGGATTTGAAGATGTGATTAAGCTAGTGATCCTGAGGAGGGGAGAGGCTCCTGGGCCATCCAGGTGAACCCAGTGTGACCACAGAGTGCTTATAAGGAGGAGGCAGGGAGGTCCAAGGAGGAAAGAGGGGATGTGAGGATGGAAGCAAGAGGCTGGAATGATTCAAGGAAGGATCAAGAGGCAAGGAATGCAGCCAGCCATGGAAAATTGAGGAGATAAGAAAAATAATTCTCCTCTATAGACAGCAGCAGGAATCAGTGCTGCTCACGCCTTACCTTTAGCCCAGTGAGACTGATTTTGGACTTCTGGCCTCTGTAACTGTAGGAGAATTACTGTGTATTGTTTTCAGCTGCTACATTTGTTGTAATTTGTAATAGCAGCCTCAGGAAAAGAATATAGATGGGAAGAATAAAGGAGAAGAAAAAGACAAAAGTATTTCTCTTTCACATTTAGAAAAAAGTAAGAAATACCTTCCCTAAAAATGCCTAAGATAAAAGATCTTTTCAGAGAGACCAAGCTTAATCTCTCCACTGTCCTTGGAAAGGGACTCCTATATGAGAATATATTGTATTGTATTGTTAGTTGTTCAGTTGTGTCCGACTCTTTGCGACTCCATGGACTGAAGCCCACTTCAGTGCTTCTCTGTCCATGGGGATTCTCCAGGCAAGAATACTGGAGTGGATTGCAGTTTCCTTCTCCAGGCAATCTTCCTGACCCAGGGATCAAACCCGGGTCTCCTGCACTGCAGGCAGATTCTTTACCATCTGAGCTACAGGGAAGCACATATGAGAATATAGTGTATCAATTTCATCAGATTCTGGCAAGGACTTCCAGCCCTCCCTCCCCTTGTCCCCCACACACATACCTTCTGGCCCTTACACTTTGTATGTAAGTGTACACACTCCCACTGCTCTGCTGACACCTGGAAACTCTGCTTTGTTGGGTTTAGGGCCCCTCTGCATCTTTCTAGGCATCTGACACTCACTACGCCCCATCTCTTCCGCAGCGGCTCCTGCCTAAGCCAAGGTAACTCAAAGGGCTTCCCAACCAGTGTGTGGGAGCGGGGAACAATAGCTGGAGCCCAAGTCTTCTTGGTCCTTGTCCAGTGCTCTGTTCACCACCCATGAGGCCTCCTTGTCTACAGGTCAGAAAGACTAGGATTCTTGGGGGCTTTGTCTAGGGAGACAAAAATTACTCTTCCTAAAACCCTGCCAGCCAGAGAAATCCAACTGCATTCCCATCTGCAAATCCTGCTCAAAAGTACCCCAGAGGTTGTCTTTTCTCCCTTATTGCAGGCCAAGGCTTTCCTGGCATGTGTCCTAATTTCTTTCTGCCTCAAAGAAGCCCCTCCTGACCAAAAAAGGCTGGTTCTCCTATTCAAAGGAGTGCAACCTCTCCGCCTCAGCAAATGACATGACATTTGCATAAAGACCGAATTGAGATGCTCTGGAGCGAGTGATGCATTCAGAAAGCCCCTTGCTCTGTTCCTGTCCATCAGCCTCGCCGGAGATCCTCTGCCCTCCGCCTCTGTTTCAGCACGGAGCCAGCGCAGGGAGGCAGGAACTGGGCCAGCTGCCTGACGAGTTTAATGTTAAAATGTGTTGAACATTCACAGGCCACAGAACTCTGCTAAGTGAACCAAATGGGCCTCCCTAAAGCCATATGCTCACTCCATCACATCCCAGCTGCAGCCCTCCTGCAAAAAGGAAGCAGATTTGCTGGGGAAGCGCTGGGGTATTTTTTTTTTTTCCTTCCTGTTGAACTGCTAATATCAGATGCTGATGTCACAATCAGAGCACCGGCAGAGACAAGTCAGCAGCGAGCAGAGCATCCCCAGAGAGAGCCAGAGTCTATCCTTTCTTAACAAGCACATTTTAGAGGCATCTTTAAACTTTGGCATCCCTGGTGCATACTTAAAGGATGAGATCACTGCTGAGCGTGAAGAGCTGTGGCAGAGACTGGCTAGCTCTTCCTCTAAAACTTTCCCATTTCAGGGGCAATGGGGGGAAAGGATGGGGGAAGGGATAGTTAGGGAGTTTGGGACTGACAGGTACACAGGGCTATATTTTAAATGGATAATCAACAAGGACCTACGGTAGAGCAAAGGGAATTTTCCTCGATGTGATGTGGCAGCCGGGATGGGAGGGGAGTGTGGGAGTGTGGGGGAGAATGGATACTTGTGTATGTATGGCTGAGTCCCTTTGTCATCCATCTGAAACTATTACAGCATTGTTAACTGGCTATACTCCAATATAACAAGCTTCCCTGGTGGCTCAGTGGTAAAGAATCCACTTGCCAACGCAGGAAACACAGGTTCAATACTAGGGTCAGGAAGATCCCCTGGAGAAGGAAATGGCAACCCACTCCACTACTCTTGCCTGGAGAATTTCGGAGACAGAGGAGTCTGGCGGGCTACAGTCCATGGGGTCGAAAAGAGTTGGACACAACTGAGCGACTAAGAACATTTCTATAAAAATATCCTTCCATGTAGAACATTTTCAGTGATTTTACTTACCTTGTCCCATCCTCTTTCTGATCAGGAAGAAAGGGCTCAATTCTCGATTCCATCCCTGAGGATAAAAGGAGCTGAAGAGAACTTCTTTATAATGTTCTACCATCTCTGTGGGCTGCATGGGGGACAGGTTTCAATCTCACCTGACTTGGAGGTCAGACAGGAAAGAGTGGAAACCATGGAAGGAAGTGATGGCTATCATGGTGTGTGAACACTGCATGGAGACTGTAAACCTATGGATCCATGGTGGCAAGAGACTATGGACAGATATAACAGAATCTCTAAAGCCCCCAAGGAAAAGAAGCTGAAGTGAGAATCTGTGGGAAATAAAGACATTTTAAAACTGCTGTGTGTATGGTGGGAATAAAAGGTGAACTTCCAGTTATAAAATAGATAAATTCATGGGCATATAATGCACAGCATGGTGACAACAATTAACAAAACTGTGCTGCATATTTAAGAGTTGAAAAAAAGAGTCAACCTTACAAGTTCTTGTCACAAGAAAAAAAAAATGTAACTGTGTATGGTGCCAGGTGTTAAGTGGAATTATTACAGTGACCATTTTACTATATATCAGATCACATCAGATCAGATCAGTCGCTCAGTCGTGTCTGACTCTTTGCGACCCCATGAATTGCAGCACGCCAGGCCTCCCTGTCCATCACCAACTCCCAGAGTTCACCCAGACTCACGTCCATTGAGTCAGTGATGCCATCCAGCCATCTCATCCTCTGTCATCCCCTTCTCCTCCTGCCCCTAATCCCTCCCAGCATCAGAGTCTTTTCCAATGAGTCAGCTCTTCGCATGAGGTGGCCAAAGTACTGGAGTTTCAGCTTTAGCATCATTCCTTCCAAAGAAATCCCAGGGCTGATCTCCTTCAGAATGGACTGGTTGGATCTCCTTGCAATCCAAGGGACTCTCAAGAGTCTTCTCCAACACCACAGTTCAAAAGCATCAATTCTTCGGCGCTCAGCCTTCTTCACAGTCCAACTCTCACATCCATACATGACCACTGGAAAAACCATAGCCTTGACTAGACGAACCTTTGTTGGCAAAGTAATGTCTCTGCTTTTGAATATGTTATCTAGGTTGGTCATAACTTTCCTTCCAAGGAGTAAGCGTCTTTTAATTTCATGGCTGCAGTCACCATCTGTAGTGATTTTGGAGCCCAGAAAAATAAAGTCTGACACTGTTTCCACTGTTTCCCCATCTATTTCCCATGAAGTGATGGGACCAGATGCCATGATCTTCGTTTCCTGAATGTTGAGCTTTAAGCCAACTTTTTTACTCTCCACTTTCACTTTCATTAAGAGGCTTTTGAGTTCCTCTTCACTTTCTGCCATAAGGGTGGTGTCATCTGCATATCTGAGGTTATTGATATTTCTCCTGGCAATCTTGATTCCAGCTTGTGCTTCTTCCAGCCCAGCATTTACAAATATTGAATTAGCATGTTGTACACCAGAAAATGATGCTATATGTCCATTACACCTCAATTTAAAAAAATTTTTCTGTCCTCAAAAAAAAAAAATAGTCTTCCATGATCTAGGGTGACCAACTATCTTAATTTTTCGAGGACTGTCCCAATTTTACCACAGAAAGCCCTGTATCCTAGGAAATCTTTTGGTTGGTGGTTTGTTGTTTTAGTCGCTAAGCCATGAGATGACATGGAAGGTAGCCCCCCAGGCTCCTCTGTCCATGGGATTTCTCAGCAAGAATGCTGGAGTGGGTTGCCATTTCCTTCTCCGGGGGATCTTCCCAACCCAGGAATCTAACCAGTGTCTCCTGCATTGCAGGCAGTCTCTTGAATTGCTGTTGGATTCTTTACTGACTGAGCTACCAGGGAAATCCTTTAGTCTCTGGCAAACAGGACCGGTAGGTCATCCTAGTGATCCCCCCTGACCCCTACTATCGCCTGTCAGCTCTATACGGAGGCTCCCAAGCCATAGATCACAGTTCTCAAACTTCCACTTATACCAGCATCACCTGAAAGGCTGGATAAAACATGGGTTTCTGGGCCCCAACACCCACAGTTTCTGGTTCAGTAGGTCTGGGGATAAGGCTCAGGAATTTCCATGTCTAACAGATTCCCAAGTGAGACAGGTGCTGCTGGGTCAGGGACCACACTTTGAGAATCCCACCCTAGGTCAGAGGGTCTCAGACTTTGCTTCAAGTGAGAGTGACTTGGAGAGTTTTGTTTTGTTTTTCTAAAGTCCTGTTATCCAGGCTATTCCCCAGATCAATCATACCAGCATCTCTGAGAATGAGTCCTGGCTGGCAGTAGATTTCTAAGCTCTTCTCTGTCTCTCTCATGCATGCTCAGTCATGTCTGACTCTTAGGACCCCATGGATTGTAGCCCACCAGGCTCTTTAAGCTCTATGGGTAATTCCAATTTTCAGCCACATTTGAGAACCAGTGAGTTGGACCATAAAGAAGGCTGAGCACTGAAGAATTGATGCTTTTGAATTGTAATGCTGGAGAAGACTTTTGAGAATCCCTTGGACTGCAAGAAGATCAAGCCAGTCAATCCTAAAGGAAATCAACCCTGAATATTCTTTGGAAGCACTTTCGCTGAAGCTGAAGCACCAATACTTTGACCTCCTAGTGCAAACAGATTGGAAAAGACCCTCATTCTGGGAAAGACTGAAGGCAAAAAGAGAAGGTGGTGACGGAGGATGAAATAATATCTCCTCTAGAGATATTATTAAGATATAGGCTTTTATTCAGTCTGTCTGGGAAAGAGCCTTGGATTCTGCATGTTTAACATGTTGCTAGGTCATGATGGAGCAACTGATCTGAGCAACCACACTTGGCGTAGCAGGGCCCCAGCTCAGTGATCCTGAGACTTCTGTGTATCAGAATCACCTGGAATATCTTGTAAGAACATGAAGATTGCTGGGTCCTACACCCCGCACTTCTGATGCAGTAGACCCAGACGGCATCCAAGAATTTGCATTTTTAAGAAGTTCCCCAAGAAAGTTCTGGCTACTCATGCCCTAAGAGGAGAAAGGAGTGGATCCTGAGGGGCAAACAACGACAACAAAGGTTCATGACTTTGACAGAGATCCTGACCCACTTTAGGGAAGCACTCGAGGTTCTGACAGGAAAAGTGAACACCTAAGATGCCCCAAGGTCTCCCTTTGATGCTGAGAAATGGAAACAAAATCCATCTTAATGTCAGTATTCACTATACAGCTTCTGATGCCAAATCGGGCCAGTTCAGCAATATCTTACCACAGTCAATACATCTAGAGGTTCAAATTTACAGCTGCCTTCCGCACGCCTGAAAATTCTGTCCTTACTGCAACCCTAGGAGAGAAGCACTATTTTTTCCCCTTCACATTGTGTTTGAGGAAACTGAGGCACAGTGAAGGAAAGTAACGTACCCAAGGTCATGAAATTAGAATCAAGACTTGAAACCAGATAGTCTGACTCCAGTGTTCGCTGTCATAAAGATCACCCTGGACCATCTCCCTAAGGGAGCAGAGAAAAAAACAATGACCTGAACAGAAACATCCAGACCTTATTATTTAAGATAATTAGAACAAATATCCTGTCTCCTTCCAAAGTCTGGTACTCACTGAGGCTTTAACCATTTACAGGGAAAATATAAAACCACAGGGGGAAAAAAGGACATAAAATAGCCCACCAAAACCTTAAAGGATCATTGAAGGTCCCCAGACATCTGCTTCATAGCAGAGGCCTGGGAAATTGTGAGCAACATTTTCTGCAGGCCCATCCACCAGATGATTATGCTCAGAGCAGATCCAGAGCAATTTCTTACCCATCTGTGACTCTGAACAAGTCACCAAATCTTGCTTAGCTTCAGTTTCCTCATCTAGAAAAGCAGGACTCAGAACAGAACCTGCCTCCTAGGAGTGTGGTGAGAGTTAAACCAGGCATTGCATGCTGACAGAGCGTGATCCACTGGAGAAGGGAATGGCAAACCACTTCAGCATTCTTGCCTTGAGAACCCCATGAACAGCATGAAGAAGGCTGAGCACCAAAGAACTGATGCTTTCAAACTGTGGTGCAGGAGAAGACTCCCAAGAGTCCCTTGGACTGCAAGGAGATCCAACCAGTCCATCCTAAAGGAACTCAACCCTGAATATTCATTAGAAGGACTGATGCTGAAGCTGAACTTCCAATACTTTGGCCTCCTGATGCAAAGAGCCAACTCACTAGGAAAGGACCCTGATGCTGGGAAAGATTGAAGGTAGGAGGAGAAGGGGATGACAAAAGGCAGGATGGTTGGATGGCATAACTGATTCAATGGACATGAGTTTGAGCAAACCACAGGAGATAGTGAAGGACAGGGAAGTCTGGCGTGCTGCAGTTCATGGGGCCACCAGAGTTGGACACGACTGAGCGACTGAATAAATTGCATGTCAAGCACTCAGTCTGGTGTCTGCATTAAAGATGTGGTAACTATTCTGAGCTATTACTGGCATCTTTTTTTTAAATCTACTTTGAAGGATTATTATGAGGATTGGAAATAATATATGTGCCATGCCTGGCACTAAAACACAAAAGATGCTATTGTTAATATCCCCACCGTGGACATGTGTCATGTGACCTTTAAGGAAATCAGAATTTTTAGAGCACTTATCTTATTTCCAGCATTCACTCATTCAACAATTATGACTGGGGGGCTTCCCTGGTGGTCCAGTGATTAAGACTCCACCCTTCCACTTCAGGGAGCATGGGTTGAGTCCCTGGTGGGGAAACGAAGATCCCACAGGCCACACGGTGCAGCCAAAGAAAGAGAACTATCCTACAAAATTCTACTCTGTGCCCTGTGACCTAAGTGGGAAGGAAATCCAAGAAAAGAGGAGACATAAGTATACGTATAGCTGATTCACCTTGCTATAGAGTGGAGACTAACGCAACATAATGCAACATTGTAAAGCAAATATACTCCAACTTAAAAAAGAAAGACATCACTCTCATTGTCACACACACACAAACAATTACTATTGGAAATGGGTCACATTCTGTGTCTATTTTGAAGATGGAAAATATATGGATGGATCGGATGTGGAACATGGGAGAAAGAGGACTCTCAGAGCTGATCAAAAGTACACAGTCTTCCCACCAACAGTGTAACAGGGTTACCTTTTCTCCACACCCTCTCCAGCATTTATTGCTTATAGACTTTTGGATCGCAGCCATTCTGACTGGTGTGAAATGGTACCTCATAGTGGTTCTGATTTGCATTTCTCTGATAATGAGTGATGTTGAGCATCTTTTCATGTGTTTGTTAGCCATCTGTATGTCTTCTTTGGAGAAATGTCTATTTAGTTCTTTGGCCCATTTTTTGATTGGGTCATTTATTTTTCTGGAGTTGAGCTGTAGGAGTTGCTTGTATATTTTTGAGATTAGTTGTTTCTCAGTTGCTTCATTTGCTATTATTTTCTCCCATTCTGAAGGCTGCCTTTTCACCTTGCTAATAGTTTCCTTTGATGTGCAGAAGCTTTTAAGTTTAATTAGGTCCCATTTGTTTTTTTTTGCTTTTATTTCCAATATTCTGGGAGGTGGGTCATAGAAGATCCTGCTGTGATGTATGTCAGAGAGTGTTTTGCCTATTACAGCCACTATGGAGAACAGTGTGGAGATTCCTTAAAAAACTGGAAATAGAACTGCCTTATGATCCAGCAATCCCACTGCTGGGCATACACACTGAGGAAACCAGAAGGGAAAGAGACATGTGTACCCCAATGTTCATCGCAGCACTGTTTATAATAGCCAGGACATGGAAGCAACCTAGATGTCCATCAGCAGATGAATGGATAAGAAAGCTGTGGTACATATACACAATGGAGTATTACTCAGCCATTAAAAAGAATACATTTGAATCAGTTCTAATGAGGTAGATGAAACTGGAGCCTATTATACAGAGTGAAGTAAGCCAGAAAGAAAAACACCAATACAGTATACTAACGCATATATATGGAATTTAGAAAGATGGTAACAATAACCCTGTGTATGAGACAGCAAAAGAGACACTGATGTATAGAACAGTCTTATGGACTCTGTTGGAGAGGGAGAGGGTGGGAAGATTTGGGAGAATGGCATTGAAACATGTATAATATCATGTATGAAATGAGTTGCCAGTCCAGGTTCGATGCATGATACTGGATGTTTGGGGCTGGTGCACTGGGACGACCCAGAGGGATGGTATGGGGAGGGAGGAGGGAGGAGGGTTCAGGATGGGGAACACAGGTATACCTGTGGCAGATCCATTTCGATATTTGGCAAAACTAATACAATATTGTAAAGTTTAAAAATAAAATAAAATTAAAAAAAAGAAATATGGTAATATAATAAAATGGCAGAAATCTGGAAACAATAAAAAAGCATGTGTTTGTTAAAAAAACAAAAGTACACAGTCTTAGGCATCATAGTGAAAGTGAAATGGAGGAAAAGAGAAAGAAGGAGGTGAAGCTGGAGACACAGACAGGGTACAGTTCATAAGGAAACCTGTGCACGAGATGTGTGTTCTTCTCTCAAAGGCAATGGGGAGCCCTGGAAGGGCTAAGAGCCGAGGAGAGCTGACTGGAAGATGAGACCGAGTGCAGTCACTGCAAGGCACGTGGAAGGTTAGTTCCCTGAGCAAGAATCTAACCTGGACCCCGTGTGGAAGCTTGCAGTCTTAACCACTGGACTGCCAGGGAAGTCCCAGAAAGTCTTACACAGTAGCTTGGGTGAAGCACAGTGGGGCCTGAATTTGAGGCAAGCACAGGAGGAATGGACTGGAAGGGAGACAGGAGAGTGAGTTGGTGTGTTGGCATGAATTGTTGGTTGATTGAATGGAGAGGGTGAGAGGACAGAGACTCCGTCCAAATGGACTCCCAGGTTTCCAACTTGGTAGCCATGGTAGAAATTGCCAGTCATCAGCCCTTCTTCATTCTGGTACCTATATACAATGGAATATTACTCTACCATAAAAAATTAGATAATGCATTTGCAGCAACATGGGGGGGTTATCTTCACTAGAGATTATCATACTACATGAAGTAAATCAGAAAAAAACAAATACTATGGATATCACTTATACATGGTAAAATACGACACAATTGAACTTTTGTGTCCCTACGAAATAGGAACAGACTCATAGACACAGAGAATAGATTTGTGATTGCCAAGGTGGAGGTGTAGTGGGGGAGGGATAGACTGCGACTTTGGGATTAGCAGCTGCAAACGATTGTATAGAGAATGGATGAACAATACCATTCTACTGTACAGCACGAGAAACTACATTCTATATCCTGTAATGGACCTTAATAGAAATGAATATAAAATATATATATATATATAACTGAATTACTTTGCTGTACACCAAAAACTAAACACCACTGTAAATCAGCTATTATATGCATGTGCTGTCCAGGTCTTTGCAACCCCATGGACCACAGACCACCAAGCTCTTCAGTCCATGGAATGTTTCAGGTAACAATACCAGTGTGTGGTGCCGTTTCCTCCTCCAGGGGATCTTCTCGACCCACGGATTGAATCCATGTCTCCTTTGTCTTCTCTATTAAGGCCTCTAGAAGCAAATACGTCGTCCTGGATGGTGGAAAACCAACTACTGGAAAAACCACAGCTTTGACTAGATGAACATTTGTTGGCAAAGTAATGTCTCTGCTTTTTAATATGCTGTCTAGGTTGGTCATAACTTTTCTTCCAAAGGGCAAGCATCTTTTAATTTCATGGCTGCAGTTACCATCTGCAGTGATTTTGGAGCCCAAAAGAATAAAGTCTGTCACTGTTTCCATTGTTTCCCCATCTATTTGCCATGAAGTGATGGGACAAGATGCCATGATCTTAGTTTTCTAAATGTTGAGTTTTAAGCCAACTTTTTCACTCTCTTCTTTCACTTTCATCAAGAGGCTCTTTAGTTCTTCTTCACTTTCTGCCATAAGAGTGGTGTCATCTGCATATCTGAGGTTATTGATATTTCTCCCGGCATTCTTGATTCCAGCTTGTGCTTCATCCAGCCCAGCATTTCTCATGGTGTACTCTGAATATAAGTTAAATAAGCAGGGTGACAGTATACAGCCTTGACGTACTCCTTTCCCTATTTGGAACCAGTCTGTTGTTTCATGTCCAGTTCTAACTATTGCTTTCTGACCTGCATATAAATTTCTCAAGAGGTAGGTCAAGTAGTCTGGTATTCCCAACACTTTAAGAATTTTCCAGAGTTTGTTGTGGTCCACACAGTCAAAGGCTTTGGCATAGTCAATAAAGCAGAAATAGATGTTTTTCTGGAACTCTCTTGCTTTTTCAATGATCTAGCAGATGTTGGCAATTTGATCTCTGGTTCCTCCGCCCTTTCTAAATCCAGGTTGAACATCTGGAAGTTCATGGTTCACGTGCTGTTGATGCCTGACCTGGAGAATTTTGAGCATTACTTTACTAGCATGTGAGATGAGTGCAATTGTACAGTAGTTTGAGCATTCTTTGTCATTGCCTTTCTTTGGGATTGGAATGAAAACTGACCTTTTCCAGTCCTGTGGCCACTGCTGAGTTTTCCAAATTTGGGGGCATATTGAGTGTAGCACTTTCACAGCATCACCCTTTAAGATTTGGAATAGCTCAACTGGAATTCCATCACCTCCACTAGCTTTGTTTGTAGTGATGCTTCCTAAGGCCCACTTGACTTCACATTCCAGGATGTCTGGCTCTAGGTGAGTGGTCACACCATCATGATTATCTGGATTGTGAAGATCTTTTTTGAATAGTTCTGTGTATTCTTGCCACCTCTTCTTAATATCTTCTGTTTCTGTTAGGCCCATACCATTTCTGTCCTTTATTGTGCCCATCTTTGCATGAAGTGTTCCCTTGGTATCTCTAATTTTCTTGAAGAGATCTCCAGTCTTTCCCATTCTATTGTTTTCCTCTATTTCTTTGCACTTATCACTGAGGAAGGCTTTCTTATCTCTCCTTGCTATTCTTTGCAACTGTGCATTCAAATGGGAATATCTTTCCTTTCCCCCTTTGCCTTTTGCTTCTCTTCTATTCACAGGTATTTGTAAGGCCTCCTCAGACAACCATTTTGCCTTTTTGCATTTCTTTTTCTTGGGGATGGTCTTGATCACTGCTTCCTGTACAGTGTCAGGAACCTCTGTCCATAGTTCTTCAGGCACTCTATCTATCAGATCTAATCCCTTGAATCTATTTCTCACTTCCATTGTATAATCATAAGGGATTTTATTTAGGTCATACCTGAATGGTCTAGTGGTTTTCCCTACTTTCTTCAATTTAAGTCTGAATTTGGAAATTGGAGTTCATGGTCTGTGCCACAGTCAGCTCCAAGTCTTTTTTTTTTTTTTTGCTGTCTGTATAGAGCTTCTCCATCTTTGGCTGCAAAGAATATAATCAATCTGATTTGGGTGTTGACCATTCGGTGGTGTCCACGTGTAGAGTCTTCTCTTGTGTTGTTGGAAGAGGGTGTTTGGTATGACCAGTGTGTTCTCTTGGCAAAACTCTATTAACCTTTGCCTTGCTTCATTCTGTACTCCAAGGCCAAATTTGCCTGTTACTCCAGGTATTTCTTGACTTCCTACTTTTGCATTTCAGTCCCATAATGAAAAGGACATCTTTTTTGGGTGTTAGTTCTAAAAGGTCTTGTAGGACTTCAAAGAACTGTTCAACTTCAGCTTCTTCAGCATTACTGGTCAGGGCATAAGACTTGGATTACTATGATGTCAAATGGTTTTTGCCTTGGAAACGAACAGAAATCATTCTGTCATTTTTGAGATTGCATCCAAGCACCCCTGCCCAGAAATGTGATATTATTAACACAACTAGAACAGATTCCTTGCTCAGGGGGAAATTTGCATTCACCAAGCTTATGGGCCTAATATCTAAAGCCAAACAGTGGTTTCTCAATGTGCAGTGAGAAAATGTATAACTATCACATATAGGGTTTGAGGAGCATATAGCACAGTGAGAAGAATTCATCTGATGCCCTGAATGTTTGAGCACCTCTCATTAAAGCAGAGTTGACCTTAGCAAAGAGTCAGACATGAATGAATGCCTGAGCATGTGTGTGTGCCCAAGTTGACTACAATTTTCAGGAACATCTTTTCCACGTTGGAGGCATTCTGGTCCAGCACCAGAAACACTTGAAGGGACTTCCCTGGTGGCTCGGTGGTTAAGAGCTCACTGGCCAATGCAGGGGACACAGGTTTGATCCCTGGTCTGGGAGGATTCCACATGCCACAGAGCAACTACTGAGCCCATGCGCCCTAGAGGCTATGCTTCGCAACAAGAGAAGCCACCACCATTAGAAGCCCTCACACAGCAACGAAGACCCAGCACAGCCAAAGTAAATTAATTAATTTAAAAAGAAGCACTTCGAGATCTCTGTTAAGGGGTGACACTGGACTTCGTTGGGGGCTCAGACAATGAAAAATCTGCCTGAAATGCAGGACACGTGGGTTCCATTTCTGGGTCAGAAAGATCCCCTGGAGAAAGGGATGGCTATCCACTCCAGTATCCTTACCTGGAGAAGCCCATGGACAGAGGAACCTGGTGAGTTACAGTCCATGGGGTCACAAAGAGTCGGACACGACTCAGCGACTAACACTTCACAAGGGTCCCACTACCTCATGACAGGACCTGCATTTCCAACAGGGCTTCTCCCGATGGCCAATGTCTTTCTTTGAATGTGTGAACTGCTATAATAAGGTGGCTGACTGCTCTGTCTCTTTAAGGTGACTTTGCCCTGTTCCACTCTGATCTATTATGTATCCGTATTAAAGTTTAACTGCTCAGAAGGCCGCCTGATTTCCCTCACTTCTAAGATCTTAAGCAGTGACTCATGTTAGACCCCAAAGACTGACAAGAGCAATGAAACTAGACTGATCTCTGCCTGTGGCATAGAAACCTTTCTCATGACTTCATAGTCTAATGTTTTGTTTAGTACCAGTGAGACTTCAAATTTTAGGCCGCAGGGAAATTTTTCAGAAAGGTCCCACATAACCCTCGTGCTTAGCAAGTAAGCTGTCATTTCCCCAGAAAAGGACTTTAGATCAGGATCTCGAAGGAATTCCAAGACTGGCTGGACGTCGTTATGCCCCTGCTGGTAGGGGCCAGTGGCTGGCTTAATTCATATTTGAATCTCATGGGGCAATCAGTGGCATGGTAACGTCACAATTCCCTTCACTAGTGTAACCTCCTGTGGTTCAAGCCTTCTCTCTTCTCCCTGGGAGGCAGATGAGTTATACCATATTTGGACAGCTAAATGGTAAGCCCATATATAAATATATATATATATATATGTATGTATATTTTTTTTCCCCTAAAAAAAAGGCTTCCTGGCACTAGAGGTGAGTTCCAAGCACATTGCTGATACGATAGTCAATTTCTCTGGCACTGGCATGATGGAAACAACTCGCTAGGGATACACAGGTCAGCATATGCAAAATACATCATTTCAAGGGGCAATTTGCATGGGTGGATGCAGCCCTGAAAAGCACAGCCCTGAAAAGACAAAGAGCCAATGGGCTCCTTCTACCCTTTAAGCTGGCACCTGTCTCCAAACAAATAGCACAGAATCGGTCTTCAACTCCTCTGTCCCTGGCTGTCCACCTAGAAATGTCAAGGAGATCAGGGGTAGCCCCCAGCTGCCTGCCCCCAGCAATTCCCAGAGCACAGTCTCTGAACCTTGACTACAAACCAAGATAGGTGAACTAGTTCTAAAGGCCCTTCTGATTCCCATGTTCTGTTTTAACTGATGCTTTATTAGTTACAAAACTAGAGCTTACCAGGCACATAAGGATCAATTCACAATAGAAGAAAAGCAGTCATTTGTTTAGCAAGTACTTATGAGCATCTTCTACATAGGGGGCAAGCTATGTTCTGCCGTGGGAGATTCAGTTATGACAGAGGTGCTATTGTGATTCTACCATTTTGTCCTGGCAACTCTTTACTTCCCTCTTGGAACAAGTTGTTAAAGTTATAAGGTTTGTTCTGTTTTTGTTTTTTACTATTTATTTTCCCTGTGTTCTGGGCACATCAGCCCCTCTATACTACAGAAGAACAAATCTGACTCCATATTAAATGTTTCTTTCACTTTAACCTTTGTATACTATTGGTTTTGCTACAAGTTAAGAATCCTCTAATATGGAGTGCATACTACATGTACACAAAGAAGACAGTGGGAGCTTTCATTCTGGAGGCATCCAGAAAGGATCCAGAAAGGCAGCAAGTGCTTTCATTCTGGAGGCATCACAGAGGGCTTTATGGAGGCTGTGGCATCTGAAGCCAGGTAATACTGAGGCAGCGCATCTGAGAACGGGATGAGTATACACAGGGAGCTGGGCATCTGGGACGTGCCTGAGGCAATAGGGAGTGAGTCTCACTCTGTATGCTGTGTCTGCCCCCAGACCCCAGGAGAGGGTGGACAGGGAGAGAGGGACCCTGGTGCTTTCCTCTACAATGCAAGTTCCTCTGTGTCACTTGAAAGGGAAGGGACCTAAAACTTGCAGTATAGCAGGTCAGGCTCTAGTCCTAGGCTGCCCACATATTAATCTTGCATGTGCTCTTTTGCCAGCCGTGTGGCCATAGGCAAATTATTTAACTTCTCCTGCCTCAGTTTCTGCAGGTGGAAGATGGGGTTAATTGCACTCATAGTGTTGGGGAAAGGATTAAATGAGACAAGGTAAGCACAGCAGGTAGCGTGGACCCACAGAGCCAGGGCCACAATAACTGCATACACTGTTACGATGATACAGCATGGCAATATTGCATCATAATACGACATGAGATTCTCCCAGGCTGGAAGTGAATATCCTGTGTAGTGCTATCTATTCTCTGAGCACTGCTTGTCACCTCATCCGGAACTTCTACATCCACTTCAAGCCATTAGAATAAACTAGAGGCTTAAAATGTTTTCAAACTAGATTTTCTTTTCAGAAATAGGTAAAAGCAGCATTAAAAAAAAATAGAACCTCTGAAACTAATCTCAACCTCTTGGCAATCTACTCCAGAAAAATGACAATGATGATGTGTGTGCATGCTAAGTCGCCCCAGTTGTGTCTGACTCTTTACAACCCTATGGACTGTAGCCCGCCCGGCTCCTCTGTCCATATGATTCTCCTGGCGTGGGCTGTCATGCCCTTCTCCCGGAGATCTTCCTGACTTGGGGGTTGAACCCACGTCTCCTGCACTGGCAGGTGAGTTCTTTAACACCAGCACCACCAGGGAAGCCTGATGATGATAAATGATGCTCATTGAGCACCTACTATTTGCCAGGCATTGCTCTAAAAATATATTCTTTCCTTCCATTCCTTTCATATCCTGACAAGGTGAGTTGTAGTGTTACATGAATTTTAGGATAGAAAAACTGAGGGCTTCCTTAGAAGGACTTGTATCCAACCTGGGCCGGTCCAACATGAAACAAGAGCTCATTTCTCAAAGCAAAGAGGCTTCCAACATAGTGGTCCTGAGTTTTGCTCCACATCATACGTTTGCCACGTGTGGGAACGGCTGGCTCTCCCACCACCCACCATCACCAAGCAAAACCATGGCCAGGCTGGGATGTCTCCCCAGGCTGCCGAAACGAAACAGCCTGCCCAGCAGGTGACTGGCATTGCTGAGGGGTGTCATTGCCACTTTCTGATTAGAGACTCTGTGATTCTCCCACCCTATCTGGAAAAACCTGGGAAAGATTGTCACCCCCAGAAGGTTAAGATCAGACCATCTTTCTCAATGAGTGTGAGGCTACCAGGCCATCATCCCAGAGAACCATCAGCACTACATCCTGGTGCTGGATCGAGTTCAGAAGCATCCTCACGGGCTTCACACGGGGATGCTCCTGATGACAGACAGCAGGGAGGCTCAGATTCCCCAAGAATGTTCACTCTCAGAAGCTATTCCCCACCTGCTTTCATCTCTATCACTTGTCCAATACCCTCTCCCTGGGTTGCAAGAACCAGATTCCTTTCCAGAGAGAAGTTGACAGATAGACAGGAGTGAGGAGTTGGAAATTTTTCAAGAAAAGGCTTTGATCTGGAAAAAAAAAATAGGGGTTGTCCATTTATTTATTCATCCTTCCCCCCAACTTCCTAGAAAATAATTCTTTTATCACTTTCATACTTCAAAAATTTGGGGGCTTCCTGATAACTCAGATGGTAAAGAGTCTGCCTGCAATGCACAAGAGGCCAGTATGACCACCGGGTTGGGAGGGCCTCCTGGAGAAGGGAATGTCAACAAACTCCAGTATTCTTGCCTAGAGAATTCCACTGGCAGACCATGGGGTCACAAAGAGTCGGACACAACTGAGTGACTAACACTCTCACTCTCACTGCGAAAATTTAATTATCACCTATAATACAAGTTTGAATTTAAGGTTCTTCCAAATCTAGCCCTAAACTATTTATTCATACATATTTCTGCAGTGATCCCATGGGATCTGCTCCAGCCCAACTGCTTCACCCAGAGCTCACTGTCCTTCATACTTGGTGGCCTGGTTCCTTCCCTGGTGGGCTCATTAACACTAGTCCTCCCGCCTGCGCCGCCCTCATCCGTCCTTTCAGGGATATGCTCATATCAGCTTCCTTCAGAAAGCCTGCTTGAACCACTTCATCACACAAGGCCCCTCCCTCTCCTTGGGAGGGTGTTGTCCCCACGCAGCCCTGGCTTCGTAGAGACGTGTCATCTTTTCACTGCTAGTTGACATTCCATTAATTTACAAAATTCAACAAATTTATTGACCTTTGGGCAAGATACCCAGCTCCCTCTGCCCTGCAGAGATCTGAAGACATAATCCCACCCTACAAGGAGTTTATCATCTGGTAAGAAAGATACATGTGCCATGGAACTCAGCAGCTAACAGAATGAAATAGATGCTCTGGAGATGTATGAGGAATGTGTAGGCGCATGATAGAAGGACACAGAATTCTAACACACAGCCCTCCTGTAGGGCCCCAACGTCCAGCTAATAAGCCAGATGAGGGGCTGGACACAAATCCACAACATATCAGCCCCTGTGATCATCCCAAGGTCTATTCTCTTAATACAAACATTCTTTTTTTCTCTAGAAATTGTCCACTTGACACTCTGCTCTATGTTACGTGGCAGCCAAGACGGGAGAGGAGCTGGGGGAGAAGGGATCCGTGTGTGCGTAGGGCTGAATTACTCTGCTGTGCACCCGAAACTGTCACATTGCTAATCGGCTATCCTCCACTATAGAACAAAATGTTTAAAAATAAACAGAAACTGTCCACTTGGAAGTCATGTGCATGCCCTTCCAAAGAGGCTGTGGTGCAGGGTGGGCCTGTCTGTATGGAGAGAGAAGGGTCAGGAAGACGGAATTTGACACCTGGAAGTGGGAGGCCAGAGAAACCATCTGGAGAGGGGTGGGGGGCAGTTTTTGACAAGAAGTTCAGCCCATTTCATATAAGCAATCTGGTGTCAACCCAGAGTTAAGAACTTCAACAGGGAGGAGCCGATGTGATGGGTGTCCAGGAGTCCGTGAAAGTGAAAGTCCCTCAGTCGTGTCCGACTCTTTGCGACCCCATACAGTCCATGGAACTCTCCAGGCTGGAGTGGGGAGCCATTCCCTTCTCCAGGGTAATCTTCCCAATCCAGAGATTGAACCCTGGTCTCCCACATTGCAAGTGGATTCTTTACCAGCTGAGCCACCAGAGAAGCCCAGAATATTGGAGTGGGTAGCCTATCCCATCTCCAGCAGATCTTCCTGACCCAGGAATCAAACCAGGGTCTCCTGCATTGCAGACGGATTCTTTACCAGCTGAGCTACCAGGGAAGCCCCACAGAGTCCATGGTACCCAGCAAACCTGGAGGGGTGAGGCAGATGTCAAAGGTGAAAGCAGCAAAAGCCAAAGTTGGGGGTCAGACAAGATTGGAAGGTCAAGGCAGCAGGATCTCCCATGGAGAAGCTGGTGAGGGTCAGTGGGAGAGCACAGAGAGAAGCCCGTCTACCAGCAGACAGAGTCTGCCCGCTTGTGGGGCTCCTTCCCAGTGCTAGTTCCTGCTGAATGGGAAGACGAAGTGCTCCCACCAGCAGCAGAGGGTCTCAGCCCTGGTCCTTCTCAGGACCTGAGACCCAAGTAAAGGATTCACACCAAAGCTCCAACAATACTGTTCCCTTCCTTTCAAGGACACTAAGCAACCCCTGATGTAAAATATCTCTGAGTCATCAGATGCCTTCAGCATGTCATCAGAGCAACCATAGCTTAGAAATGGCTGCACACCCTCCTGAGTGTCTTCCAAACTCAGTTTATATCGGACAGGACATCCAAACCTAGTCAACGCTAGACTATTCAGTAAACTTGGAGAAGCTGGCTCTTGGTGATCACTCTTCTGAAGGATTTGGGGACCCTGCCCCTCTAATACACGGGGAGATGCCTCTTATGTCTCTGCTAAGTACATATCCATCAGAGGTTAAAAAACAGTGATAGTCTCCGTAATTCTCCCAGGAATGAGGAGAAGCGGTACCGCATCATGGTTATGAGGAAACACCGTGGTGCCAGACAACTTGCTTTGAACGTAGGCGCTGTTCCTTATTTCCTGTGTGACTTTGGACAAGTTACTTCGCTTCTCTGTGCATTTCCCCCCAACCATAAAATAGTAACGACCAGAATAGTACCCACTTCATAAGCTTGGGGGTAAAGATTAAACATAAGTCAAATTCTTAGGCAAGTGCTGAATACATTATAAGTATTACTATTTGCTTTAAAAAAAAATAGACAACATTTTTTTAAATTTTATTTTAGCCAAGCCATGGATCTTGTGGGTTCTTAGCTCCCCCCTGACCAGGGATTGAACCTGGGCCATGGCAGAGTCCTAATCACTGGGCCACCAAGGAATCCCCCCAAATGGATAATACTTCACTGTACAAAGAAGTGAAGAAGTGAGTTTCCCAGAGCCAAATGCCATGCTCTGAAGCGGCTGAGTGGTGAGTGGTGGCAAGCAGAAGCACAAACCCCAGAGTGCTCCATTCCCGTCGTGCAGAAATCCACCTGCCCCGTCCCTGAGCAGGAATGGCCTTGGCCCCACGTTTAACAGATCAGTTTCATAACTCGGGTTGCCTCCTTCATCTTTATTGTTCTCTGTGGTCACATGACACCTTTATTCTGTTCCTCTATATAAATATCATTTCTGTTTTCTGTATTTACTACTCAAATTGATGCATTATACCACAAGCTGTACATTTGTCTTCATTCCAAGGGAGTAATAGATCTTTCTCTCTCTTTTTTTTTTGTAATTCAATAATTTGGTTTTCTATACAAAGCAATTCAAGTTTCTACTCCCGAGGGAAGGGGAAAAAACAAAATAAGCAAATAGTACCACCTCAGTATGAAAAGAGGGAGAAAGAGTGAGAGATTGATATAGAAACCCTGAGGGTGAGAGAGAGTGCAATTTCACTGGGAGAAATTACTTCTTAAACATCCGAGGTCTTGCACACCATTTGAATTCGACACAACTATTATTGGCCCGGGCTGGTTAGGGCAAGAAGACAGGTAACAGGTCTAAACAGGGTGTTGTAAACCAGCCAAGAGTCTTCTTTTCCAGATGCTTGTACAAGCCAGGAGGAAAAAAAAGCTGTCTGAAATTCACACCAAGAGTTGGAAGGCACCCAGTAGTGACGAGTGACAGGGACATTTGCACATGGGATCAGGAGGAGATGAATCCCCGGCTGATGCAGGAAGTGGATCTTAGCTTTTCTCCACCAGCAGTTAGTGAAGTGGAATTCCAGTCTCAGCCAAACAAATACCATGTGGGGACAGCAGAGAAGCTGAGAGGCTGCCACCTCCCAGCTGCGTGCCGCCTGGCAGATAACCTCTTCCAACCCAGGCCTGGGGCTTCTTTAAGAGCCCAGATAGAGGTCCATCCTTCTGTCACCTCAAGTCTCAGCTCTACTCCAGCTGGGAGCAGTCTAGCCCTCAACTATGTCCATGTGTATGTTCACATGTGTGTATATATATGTATGTACACACTTATGTATGTATGTCCATTATATCCCTCTGAGTGACTATGTATGCACACACATACATATGTGTGTATGTGTGTGTGCATATGTGTACATATGCATACATATGAAAGTGAAAGTGTTAGCTGCTCAGTCGTGTCCAAATCTTTGTGACCACATGAACTGTAGTCTGCCAGGTTCCTCTGTCTATGAAATTCTCCAAGTAAGAATACTGGAATTGGTTGTCATTCCATTCTCCAGGGGATTTTCCCAACCCAGGGACACACACACACACAGACATATATATACACATTATAATATACTATATTAGAAATATATACATACACACACACGGTGTGTGCATGCTCAGTTGCTCAGTTGTGTCCAACTCTTTGCGACCCCATCAACTATAGCCCACCAGGCTCCTCTGTCCATGGGATTCTCCAGGCAAGAACATTGGAGTTGGTTGCCATTTCCTCCTCCAGGGAATCTTCCCAATCCAGGGATCAAACCTGCATCTCCTATGTCCCCTTCATTGGCAGGCAGATTCTTTACCACTGCACCTCCTGGGAAGCCTGTATAAAGGGTACATATATATGTATGTATATATGTGTGTGTATATATATGAAGATTGTATATATATATATATGGCATATATATAAAAGGCATATATATAATTTTATATATATATATATATATAAGTATTTATATATAAAAGGTATTGTTTTGGAGAAACTTAAGCACTCTGTTTCAATTCTCTTCTTTTACAGAAAAAGGAAGGAAGTCCAGAAGCTTTAAGAGACTTGCTTAAGATGACACAGCTGGGATTTGAACCCAGTAAGACACCTGGCCTTTGCTCCCACAGGCTGCCCCTAGAGAAGCATCTTACAGGACCGAAAGGCTGATTTTTACAAGCTGAGCATGTTCAGTGCAGGCTCTCGAGACGTCTGAACACTCACTCCAAAGAGGGAGCCCCACGCGAAACTCTCTTACTCCTCGACATGTTCACACCTGCCGCCCCAACACTTAGGTCCCCGTGCTGCTTTATACATGCTCATATGCCCTGCAGTACTTTGACATGGACGCTGCTCGATCAATGTTTGTGAATGAATGAACGGTTGAGTGGGACACGGATAATGGGACTTTGCAGGGAGGCCCAGGGGGAATAAAGACTCACCTAACAATTTGTGTCGCTCTTGACGTGCCGTGCTTTTTTTCCTTGCCCAGGAGGCCAATAGCACAAACACACGCCTTGCCATGAAAAATTCACAACTGTGCATTAGTCAGATACCCTGGTGACATTACTTGCAAACTGGAAAGCCAAGGTCACAGCAAAAGCTGCTGTAAATCAAAAGTGTCTTAAACACAGCATCCTCCTGTTGGGAAATCTGACCCATTTACTGCATTTCCCCCAGGATGAAGGCCACTTAGCTCACATCCTACTTAAAGCGAGGACGCCTGACACTCAAATACATCTGACGCCAACCTGTAACATGGGCCACTGGCTCCCCGGCCTCAATCCCTCTCCCCGCAGACAGCTTAAAGGCAAAGTTTATCCTATGCCAGGTGCATTAGACCATTGCAGGGGAAGATGTGAAAGGCTTGAAAGCAGCTTTCCCCAAACTGTTCCACATGCTATTTCTAGGTGTTTGGCAAATAAAAGCATTGCACGGTCAGAGTTCAGGGAAGCCGCGTCTACTCTATCCTATTCTTGAGGGTTCCACAAAGTGCTTATGAAAAATCCCACAGTGAAGAAACTCATTTAACCTTGCTTTACCCAGGGTCTCCTGATCATTCTGACAACTAACACTTTATACCAGGCAGAGGCAGCTCTGCGGAACCGCCAGCTCTGTGGTTATAGTTACTCATAGCTGTAGAGCCCACTTGGGCCCTCGTGGGGACTTCCCTTCCCGCTTCTCTGACGCCTTAGGGAGCATCATAGGAGACGCTGCACAGGGAAGCAGTGATGAGAAGGGAAGCCTGCCCGCAGCCTTCTCACTCACCAAGGTCCTCAGGGGCCCGTCCAACGCCCCGGCGTCCAGAGGCTGTCAAGTAAAAGCAAACCCGGACTTAGTCAGGACGTTTATTCAAAAGGATTACTGCAAAGTGGTGGGCAGGACTATTGAAATGGCGGGAACACTGTCCCTAAAGTCTGCATACAACTCAGAGTCAGGTGGAAGGGGCTTCCTTTTATAGAGAAGGGTGAGCAAGCCTAGAAAGACCAGATGTAGGCAAGTTCAGTGAAAAGGTGGCGTGACTGGGGGCTTCCCTGGCAGTCTAGCGGTTAAGACGCCACACTTCCAATGCAGGGGGCACGGATTCCATCACTGGTTGGGGAGCTAAGATCAAGCATGCCACACAGCGTGGCCAAAAACAAATAAATAAATCAAGGTGACGTGATTGGATAGTCCACCAGAGAAGGTTTCATGTGCGGGCCGGTCCATTCTCAGGAGGGGCATCTGCTGGCCAGGGCTGAGGGTGGGCCAAAGGCCAGGGCATGGAGGAAGGAGGGAAACTTAATGAAGTTTGGGTATTAAGCATTTTGTTCCAGTGGCTCCATGTGGATGCAATAGTTCAGTTAAATCCTTTGTGGAACAAAGACTAGAATCTGGAGGGTCTGGGTCTGACCCTGTTATCAGTTGACAAGGGTCGAGGGATCTATGGGTCTTATCTAAGTTGTATGGAGAATGGTGGGTCCTTGCAATAAGACCTTATCCAGAACCCAAATGGGAAGGGGCTTCCTTTAACCCCTCCCTGGCTGTTTGCCAGGAATGAGGGCTCTGGGACAGTTCAGTGTTGGCAAGGCCTGTTCGCAGCTACATGAATCTAGCATCAATAGTATCCAAGGAACTCATTTCCTCCCACTCTTCACTAGAGTGCTGGCATGGTCAGGCTTTTCAGTAGAAGGAGGAAGATACAGTCATAGGGAGGAGTCTGAACTCTAAAACCTCATGGCGCAGGTGCAGGCAAGAAAGGAATGACAGAGATACCAGGTTACTGACCAGTATGAGTTCTTCCCTTCTTCCTCAGTAACAGAACTCCAATCATCAGCCTGTTCTGCTCCTAATACAGCCACAGGGCTGAGTTCTGGTAACAGAAGGACGTGGAAAGGGCAGGATTCCCAGGAGTGTTCCTTAAATAGGGATGGAGAGCTGGGGCAATGTTTTGCCCATCTGCTTATATTCCTGCCTTGGCCTGGGATGTGCATGAAAGGGTTGGAATTCCAACTTCCACCCTGGGTCATGAGGTGACCTTGAAGATGGAAACCACACACTAAGAATGGTAGGAAAGGAAAATACAAGGAACCCAGCTCCCTGAAGACGCCATGAGCTGCCAGCCAGCCCAGAATGCTCTACCCCCTTGCTTCTATTTCTTGGGGAAAAAAACTGAAAAACAAAAATCTTTGTTATCAAGCCATTGTAACTTCCAATTTCTGTTGAACCAGCCCAGTGAAACTCCTGATACACAGAGCTGGGGAAGCAGTGTAAAGGGACAGATCAGTAATACTAAGAATACTTTCTACTATTAATCTTTGACAATCTCTTTCTGTACCCTAAGGCCACACTCACCATATACAAAATTTTCCAAAATGTCAAATTCTATCAAGAACATCCCTTGCATACTTGTGTGGCAGTCTACAGCACGTAGGCAGGGTTGGGGGCTGTACTGACCTTCAAACTCCTTTTACTGGAAGACCAGGATATGGCGTGGCAGCTGCATAAGGCAACCCATAAGGGTTACTGTCTTCTGAACATTGGTTCTATACTTACAGGTTTGAGTTTATCAGGCTAGCAGGGATGGGGCTCGTGTTTCATTCTAGTATAATATTTGCAAATGGCTCCTTGGGCTTTGTCTTACTAATGTGACTTAGTGCCAAGGTCTCAGGTATGTGCTGCTTGTAACCACCACCAGCAGGGAGAACAAGAGAAAGTGAGGCAGACACAGGACATTTAATCGGAATTCCTCGATCAGGCAGACAATGATGTGATTGCTCAATAAAGCGAGCCTCAAAATAAGCCTGGGTGAAGTTACCATGGGATTTCCCAGGCAGGAATGTGGCAATGGGTTGCCATTTCCTTCTCCAGGGGATCTTGCCAATTCAATCCCTGGGTTGGGAAGATCCCCCGGAGAAGGAAATGGCAACCCATTGCCACATTTCTGCCTGGGAAATCCCATGGACAGAGGAGCCTGGCGGGCTACAGTTCATGGGGTTGCAAAGAGTTGGGCATGACTGAGCACACACACATACATACCAAAACAAGCCTGGAAAAGCAAGCAGGTATTTTCACCCAGAACTCGACTTAAATCCCCCTGCATGCCAGGTTGTGCTCTGGTTGGCTGTGGCCCGTGGCCCGTCACCAGGCTAGCACGATAGCGTCTGATGCAGACCAGAGCTCTGAGAAGCTATGTCTTACAGGCGTGATCATTGTGAAGAGTGGTTTATGAACGCTGAGAGCTCTCAACTCTCTCCAGAATGGATTCTTCAGATACTCTTTCTCAATGATACCCACCTCCCCCAAAAAAGCTACAATGATGATGCAGAAAGAAAGAAGCATGGTCATGATCAGTGGCAGACCTGGACTTTTTGCTGATGTTGGTATTTACTCATTGCATGACCTAAACTACCCACATATTCTGGAACTTGTTTCTTCTTTTTTAAATTTTTATTGGAGTACAGTTGCTTTACAATGTCATGTTAGTTTCTGCTGTACAGCAAAGTAAATCAGCTACATGTATACATATATCCCCGATTTTTCGGATTTTCTTTTCCCATTTAGGTCACCACAGAGCACTGAGTAGAGTTCCCTGTGCTAATCAGTCTGTTCTCATTAATGACCTTTTTACACATAGTATTAATACTGTATTTATCTCAATCCCAAGCTCCCAATTCATCCCACTGCCTCTTTCCTCCCCTCTTGGTGTTATATGTTTGTTCTTTTCTTCATATGTTTATTAGTGACTTCTTGCTGCTATAAAAATTATATACAATGTTGGTATCAGGGTCAGCCTTCAGGTATATTTCCTCAGGGTAATTGCTCAGAATAAGGGTTGCTGTCTTCCGAACATCGGTTCGATACTTACAGGTTTGAGTTTATCAGGCAAGCGTGGATGGAGCTTCTGTTTCATTCTAGTATAATATTTGCAATTTTATAAGGTGTCTCATGTTCTCAATATTGTATCATTTTAGATAAAACAATTCTTTGTTCTCTCGGACTGTCCTGAGAATTGTAGGGTGCTTCACCTTTGCAGCCTCACCTGATAAACATCAGCAATGGCTCCCAGTCACTAGGACTCGCACACACAAACACACGTGAACAGACGCACATTTTCAAATGCCTCTGGGGGTGGGGGTGAGGTGGGACAGCTTCTCGTTGAGATGCGTGGAGTGGAAAGTTGTGGACAAAACAGACGAGGCTTCCTTAAGCTTTCCATGTAGTTCTTAGATTTTCACACAATTCTAGTAACCCGTGCCTTGTCCAGGATTTTAGGATGCCCAACAAGCACCTTAAAATCGTTTCCTTTATGATGAAATATTAGCAGTTAAGCCCAGGGTAGCTACCAATGCCCATCTCTGCTATTTTGTGGTTAATCCCGTCCGTCTCAATTCTACCACAGCTGGAGACATAAGACCACAGGGGTCTCTGAGTGCCAAGGTCACCACCACCGAAGTCTTCCAAGGGCTGATGAACCGAGGAGAGAACGCACTGTTAAGTTTTGCTTGGTAGGGAATGCGAATTAAATATTTGACTATATAAGGAACCCTGCTTTTCAACAACATTAGCTCCTTACACAATCAGCTGTCTTGGCCAAGGCACAAATAGAGTCTCCCAAATTAAATCTGCGGCTAGCTCTTTCCAGCCAATTTTCTGGAGTCAGAAGTTTGAATTCTTCCAAAGCTGTGGGTAAGGACAGGCACCAACAAAAATGTATGTAGGACTGTGTCAGCCACCATGAACGCCTGTTCCTTCCAAATGGAAGAAAACCTTCACAAGGGGGGAGAAAGCACCCTTCCTTTCTATGTCCCCCTCTTTGTCTGTCCCTCCCCCTGGCAGTTATTCAGTGGAAGCTGGCTTTCAGTCAGTTTGGTAATGAACAGGAGGTACTCGCTGGCAATCACCAAGTTCTCGGTGATGACTTCTGTTAATAAAAGAGCAAAGAGTCTTTGCTGTTTGTCCTCCTCTGAGTGAAATCCTCCAATTTTCCAGGCTCCAGAAGGAAGTAACACCAATCATTAGGATCATGACTCAGCTGCTGCTGTTGTTTAGTCGCTAAGTCGAGTCCGACTCTTTGCAACCCCATGGACTGTAGCCCCATCAGGCTCCTCGATCCATGGAATTCTCCAGGCAAGAATACTGGTGTGGGTTGCCATTCCCTTCTCCAGGGGATCTTCCTGACCCAGGGATCGAACCTGGGTCTCCTGCATTGGCAGAGAGCCACACACACTGAGCTACGAGAGGAGTCCACACCAATGTCTAGAGTTCTCTAAAAAGAATAGGACAAACATGGGAAAATATTGGGTACACAGAGACCTGTAAAACAAGTATAATAATACCTACTGCAGAGACTCTCCTGGGGTAAGATGAGCTGAAAGCTTAAGTTGAATATTGGATAATGTATAACCATCAGTGAAAGGATTCTTAGTACCACTCCTGCTCTTGATCTAAGGCCATTGCCAAGTTTTCAGAGATTGAAAGTAAGGGAAAAACCTTGGGAAGCAAATCTGCTTGGCCTCTTTTTTAATCACTGTGTTTCATCAGCAACTTCTGCCGGTCCCCTGCAGAACAAACCTCACTCCTGCTCAGAAGGCAGCAGGTGGACACAGTGGTGTATGTGTTCCAGAAGCTCTCAGGCTGGTTTCAAAAAGCACCGTTTTATCCAAGTGAATAATATGGTTTCCCTTCTGTAAGCAAAACCATGATATATAGGCAAACTCCACGTTAATTGGATAAACCAGTGGTAAAACCCCCAAAGAACAATTAACTTTCATGTGAAATACTCCCAGCTGAAATCTTGGAAAACTTGCATGTAATTAGTACTCTCTTCCAGCTCTCCAAAGTATAAAATACAATACATTAGGGCTTGTAACACTAATATCGCCAAGAACACAGCTAACATGGGGAAGTCTAATTTGCCACTAATATGCGGATGGCAGGGTGGTTGGTGCTTTCACCTGTTCAGGCTAATTGTTTTTAAAGTGATTTAGAAACTCTCTGCCCGATGGCCCATGGCTCTTGATGTATCAAGTCCCCAGTGCTGGGCTGCGGTAAGTCAGGAAATTTAGAAGTGACCTTTGAGGTCATTTGGTTCAGTTCCCAAGCAGTGGTTTATGGACCTGCTGCATTAGCAGCAGCTCAGTTTACAAATGAGAGTTTCCTGGGTTGCACCCTCAGAGATTCCGGGTCAGCAGGCTTTGGCTGGACCTCAGAAATCCCAATGAAAAATAAATAAATGAACACCTTCTGAATGCCTCCGGAAGATTCTGTTGTCCAGCCGTGCTTGCGAACTACTGATGTCCCCAGCCTTCTACTTAATGCAGAAATCCCCTATATAACGTGAGTGATGGTGGGCATCCAGCCTCTGCTTGAACACGTCCGGGATTAAGCTCCAGTCAATGGCGGCTGCCTGGCCTGCCACACCGAGAGGGCCTCTGAGGTTATCCCCAAGTCCAGTAGAAGAGAGTGCCAAGCTGATTGGTGCCCTCTACCCTGGGCTTAGGTCAGGGCAGTAATGTTGTTGTTCAGTCACTCAGTTGTGTCAGACCCCATGGACTGCAGCACACCAGGCTCCACTGTCCTCCACTATCTCCTGGAGTTCGCTCAAACTCGTATGTATTGAGTCAGTGATGTTATCCAACCATCTCATCCTCTGTTGCCCCCTTCTCCTCCTGCCCTCAATCTTTCCCAGCAACAGAGGCTTTTCTAATAGGTCGACTCTTCACATCAGGTGGCTGAAGTATTGGAGGTTCAACATCAGTCCTTCCAATGAATGGTCAGCGTTCACTTCCTTAAGAATTGACAGGTTTCATCTCTTTGCAGCCCATGGGACTCTCAAGAGTCTTCTCCAGCACCACAGTTTGAAAGCACCAATTCTTCAGCGCTCAACCTTCTTTATGGTCCAACTCTCACATCAGTACACGATTACTGAAAAACCATAGCTTTGCCTATATGGACCAGTACAGGGCAGTGTGACAACATGTATTTTCCATTCCTGATAAGAGATATCTACTCTGATGAGTAGATACCATCAGAGTAGACTTCTGATGATATCTACTCTGAATGATATTGAATGATGATATTGAATGATATTGAATGTTTTTAGTTTATGAAGATTGAAAAACAGTGGTCTAATTTCTAAGTTAGCCCGATATCAGAGTATTGCACCAAAAGGTCAGAGTCTGAAAACATGGGTTTCAGCTGTGGTTTCAGTTATCCTGCCTTGAGAAATTTGCTTACTCTGAGTGTCAGTTGCCTGTTTATCAAATAAGGACACAATATCTGCATGGGAGTGTTTTGAGACTCAAATACACTTATGACTGTGAAGAGTCTTTGAAAATGCTTATTTATATTTAAAAAAAAAAAGTAAAGTACTCTTATTGTCAGTACACTATCAAACATGAACAGTATTTTCCCAGGAGTACAGGTGCTTGAGCAGGTAGCCAAATGTGTACATGTAGAAGAGGAAATTCAAAACACTGAGCCTTTCTTCCCATAATGATATCAAGGCTCCTTTTGTTACCAGAATAAAGGCTTGTTCAAACCAAGAGCAATCAGAAAGTGAGTTTGCCTGGTTTTCAAATAGCTTTTGTAAACATTTTGTAAACATCCACCTCTCTGCCTTTCCCTCTGCCTTCAAATGCAATCACCCAGCTTGCTCATCGATTGGAATTTAAGTGATCTGCCCTTGGCTTCAACTCATTTGATAGAGTTGTGTAAGTCAAGTGGTGACTTGACCTAATGGGCTTAACGGACCTCTGCTTTTTGAATGAATAGGCTTAATTTGTTAAATACCAGATGAGATAGATACTGATTAGACTGAGAGATTATAAAACTGAATGATTTATCAGTTTGTTAATAATCTCCTTAAGGGCAATATGCCATGTGCTCAATCGTATCTGACTCTTTTCAACTCTATGGTCTATAGCCTTCCAGGCTCCTCTGTCCAAGGGATTCTCCAGGCAAGAATACTGGAGTGGGTTGCCATTTCCTTCTCCAAGGGATCGTCCTGATCCCGGGATCGAACCCACATCTCCTATATCTCTGCACTGCAGGCAGATTCTTTACCTGCTGAGCCACTGGGGAAGACCTTAAGGTCAAGGAATAGGTCTAAGCTACCTTTGCGCCTTGCAGGACTTTGGTATATATTTTGTACACTGGCTGAACTCAAGAATCTTTTGCTGAGTCAGTGATTGACAGATGGAATGAATGAATAGTTCACATGTGACTTTCAGAGGAACCAAGGCTGACTGAGCTGATATGACAACTAAGACATGTGTGTGTGTGATTGTGTGTATATGTGTGCTAGATGCAGAGCCCTTAAGACATTATTGCTTTAGAAGAAAAAGAACAATGTCCACCCACCTCCAGTAGAACCAACTAAATTTAGTCCATGTATTAAAATTATTTACCATCCAGGTCAGGTCGTTCAGTAGTAAAGAATCTGCCTGCCAATGCAGGAGCTTCAGGAGACATGGGTTCGATCCCTGGGTCAGGAAGATTCCCCTAGAGGAGGAAATGACAACCCACTCCAGTATTCTTGCTGTGATAATCCCATGGACAAAGGAGCCTGGCGGGCTACAGTCAATGGGGTCAGAAAGAGTCGGACATGACTGAGTGACTGAACACAGCACCATCCAGGTCAGTTGTATGACCTTCATTTCTGCAAGATACCTCTTGCATCATTGCTCAGCAAGGCAGGAGAGGATTATGGTTATTGGGAACAGGCCTAGCATCAGGTGACTCAGTGTGAGTCCCATCTGTGCCTATACAGCAATTAAAACATATTATCTTTATGTTCCAGTTCCCTCTTTTATAAAACAGAAATCACGATTATTGCATCTACATCTTAAGCATGCAGGTGGGTTACTATTGCGAGGATTACGTGGAAAGCACTCACTGAAAGTGTGTCCACTTAAAATGGTATGTTTCCAGATCATATGAACACAAGACGTCAAGAAAAAGCACCAAGTTAATTGGTAGGATTTCTATCCCACCCAAAGGGAACCAAAATGCTCTTCCACTGAGAGTCCTAAAGGTCAGCATCACAGCCTGTCAATTCCACTAAAACATTTAAATTTACAGAAGGGGTGGAATGGGATGGGTAGGACTTTAGCAAGCTGTCTTTGTTGAAAGCTACCATGTGCTGGTGTCTTGGTCCAAATGCTACAGACTAGGGTGGCTTGTAAACAACAGAATTGTGTTGCTCGCAGTTTTGGAGTCCACAGTGTTTCAAGGCCCCACCATGGCTGGGTGAATGCCCTCTTCCTCGTTCAGAGCCAGCACCTTCTCACTGTGACTTCAATGGAGGAATGGACTAGGGGTCTGTCTGGAATCTTTTTTTTTAAGGCACTGCTCCTGAGATAAAAACGGGGCAGGGCACAACCTTTAAAGTAATGATATAGCCCAAGGACAAGACATAAACTTATCAGAACCAACTGGGTCCAAGATGGTGGATGAGCTGACTTTCCCTAGACCTTGAGCTTCATTATACATTCTTTCTAACACATCAGCTTCTCAGGTGGCTCAGTGGCAAAGAATCCATCTGCCAGTGCAGGAGACGAGGGTTCAATCCCTGGGTCGGGAAGATTCCCTGGAGAAGGAAATGGCAACCCCCTCCAGTATTCTTGCCTGGGCAATCCCATGGACAGAGGAGCCTGGTGGGCTATAGTCCATGGGGTCACAAAGAGTCGGACATGAATGAAGAGACTAAGCACGCACATAACATATCCCAAGCTAAATGACACACCCACCAGCACAATGACCGTTCCAAGCCTGACCTTAAAGGTCACAAAGAGGGCGGTGGTCCAATTCCTGAAAATCCCCACGCTTTCCCTAAAATAGCCTATGAAATTCATTCCTTAGCCTATGAAGTTACCTACTGCTATAAAAACTGACCTCACGTATGCAGATGATACCACTCTAAAGGGAGAAGCGAAGAGAAACTAAAGAGCTTCTTGATGAGCTGTATCAAAATTACCAGCTAGAGAATAAAATCTTACCTTAGACCTGTATTTAACAATAGCACAAAGTAACCTATGTTTTGGACTTCCCTGATGGCTCACTAGGTAAAGAATCTGTCTGCCAATGCAGGAGACACAAGTTCGATCCCTGGGTCAGGAAGATCCTCTGGAGTAGAAAATTTCAACCCATTCCAGTATTCTTGCCTGAAAAATCTCATGAACAGAGGAGCCTGGAGGGCTACAGTCCACAGGGTCGCAAAGAGCTGGAGAGGACTGAGTGGCTAAGCACACACAGAAACAATCTATGTCTTAAAAGTTATTGATTAATTTATCTACGGTTTAAAAGAAAAAAAATAACTCAAATTTAGTCACACCCATTCTATAATGGTATGGACACATGCTTCTGTAGCTGGTATTGAGGCTTTCTGCACTTGGAGCAATATTCTCTGATTTAAAAATAAATGACATTGATTTATCATTAGAGCCTTTTTATAGGAGAATTTATCTCAACAGAACTTTTAAAGATATAAAATATACAGTTTATGTAGCCTTAGGTTTCTTAACAGAACCAAATCAAACTGAATAATAAAGTAAAACGGAATAATAAAATGATCAAATAGTGTAAGATCAAGTCAGAACTGATCTGGAAGCACCTTTTATAATTACTAGGCTGGAAGCAGTCTCTGTAGATTCAGCAGAACTGAATCACGAAATGAATTAAGACCATATCAAATTATTAATACTTTTCATACGCCATAAAAAAGTCTTCCTTCCTGCCTCTCTGGGACTGAAGCAAAATGTCTCAAATATCATGCAGGGAAAATGAAGGGAAATTAATAAATAGGATATTGCTTATTGTTCTTTAATAGCTCCTTGTCTAATCCTTTGAATATTTTATGGATCTTTATTCTTTCCAAAGAACTTTCCAAGGCCTTATCTCATTGAATCTCTGTTCTTGAGAGGCGCCTCCTGGCTCAGTAAGTCAGGTGAAGGGCCTGAGGGGTGGACTTCTGGCTGCTCCTCTGGACTGGGCACCTGCAGGGAAGTTCTCTCACTGGTTCACGCTGGCCTGGCCTCACCTGGGCAGGGAGGATGGCAGCGCTCTGATGGAGATGCAGTCAAGAATGCCAACAGCCTCCAGTTGTGAATGCCTTCAGGGTCCACCTCAGCTAAGGGGGCTGTGGTCTCTCTACTCTCAGAGCACCTGTGGGTCAGTGGTTGAGTAAGGCAGTGGGGCTGAGGCCAGGCCATTTCCAGCCCACAAGGGACTACCTGATGGGCAGTCTGGGGTCTGGCACTGCCCACTGCACTGGTCTCACAGTGCCCCCTGCTCAGTCCTGCTTCCTTCTACTTTTGCTGTTTAGCTGCTAAGTCGTGTACCACTCTTTTGCGATCCCACAGACTGTAGCCCGCCAGGCTCTTCTGTCCATGGGATTTCCCAGCAAGAATACTGGAGTGGGTTGCCATTTCCTTCTCCAGGGGATCTTTCTGACCCAGGGATCAAACCCGTGTCTGCTGCATTGACAGGCGAATTTGTGACCACTGAGTCACCTTCCTTCCACTTAGTCAGCCATAAATGTTATTCCTAGTAAACCTTTGGCATTCCCAACTCCCTCTCAGCATCTTCTTCCAGAGGGCCCAGGTGTCCATCTACTAATAGTGCTTACCTGGGAAGACCAGGATAAGATAATAAAGGTAAAGGTCTTAGCCCAGAGTTGCCCCACGATAAGTTCTCAATAAATATTAGCTATGGCTGGAAGCCTTTCCTCTGCTTTGTGCTTTGAGAATAGAGGCGGTGCTGTTAAGTGATTATCCAACTAGATGAAGTTTTCTCTACCAGTCAGCTACTTTAAAAGATGCCATTTCAAAGGAGCCTTCAGGGGCTTCTCTGGTGATCCAGTGGCTAAGACTCTGAACTCCCAACGCAGGGGGCTTAAATTTGACCCCTGGTCAGGGAACTAGATACCACATGGCACAGCTAAATATCCCTCATACTGCAATGAAGACTGAAGGTCCTGCATGGCGTAACTAAGACCTGCCACAGCCAAATAAAATTTTTTTTTTTTTAAAGAAAAGATTGAATTGACATGGGAGTAAAGGGCTTGCCAGTCTGTATTTGGCTCCAAGTTATTGTGTAAACCTGCATGTGTGAAGTGAAGGTGTGAGAAAGACTTAAAAGTTTTGCAAGTTAAACAAGGCTGTGCAAAAGTTTGACTGTCTCAAGCCTCCAACTTACTCAGGTGCCACCGTGAGATCCAAAAAGACAGGATCAACCCTACCAAAATCCGAAACGCACTGAACAGTTGGCTGGTGGGTCGGATTTGGAGTAAGTCACTTTAGTATGCACACTCACTGCGGGAAAACAAAACAAATTCATTTAAAACAGTGAAGAAGGGAGAATGTAAAGAGTCTAGCACACAAAAGCATGATAAAGGAACATTAACAGCCATATTACTAAACCGAGACATATAAAATTAGGTTGATACTCTCTATATTCAGTACACTAGTTTCATTTAAAAAAAAAAAACATTTCTAAGGGGACTTCCCTAGCGGTCCAGTGGCTAAGATGCCACACTCATAATGCGGGGGGCCTAGGCTCGATCCCTGGTCAGGGACTAGTTCCCACATGCTGCACCTAAGAACCTGGCACGGCCAAATAAATTAAATAAATAATTAAAGATCTTTTAAAAAGAAAAAGCTGAAAATTTTCTTGGGGTTTTCAGATCTTTGCTACCGACCCTGTCTTCCTGATTTCCTCCATGAGATCTTAGAACCCTCCTCTGTACCAAGGAGGTGACGCTGGGGACTAGTTGGACATAAAAGTAACTCCTAGAGTGTGAGAAAAACTACCAGAAGTGACTTCTATCGATCTCAGCTTCCATTTCTCCCAGCAACCATTTGAGTTCACGTCAATGGATCGTGTTGCCCTAAGTGTCTCTCAGTAAAAGAGAAACTGGCCACGAGTTCTGATCATTTGTTCTGATTGGGTATCTCTAATGAAGCTTGCCACACCCTTACAATTCGGAAGGTCATTCCCTTCCAGCAAACCCCTGGTTTTGTGATGCCTGACTTGCCCTGTGCTATTTCCCCTACTCTCGGGGTGGCTTCCTTGGACTCCCGGCCTGACAGCTCAGTGATGCCTCTACCCCATCCAGCCAGAGGGACCAGTGAGAGGCCATTAGTCTCCATCTTCCTGGGCACTGGATGCTCATACAGATTCTACCGATATCCCAGTTCTGTTTGTCTTTAGAATTTCTAATTTCTTCATCATCTTTTTCCGATTCGGTCTTGATTTCTTTCTATACAGCTTTCTCCCTTGGGGCTGTGTGTTCCATCTAAGCATCTGCTTGCAGCCTCCTTTTGAATTCTCAGGCAAATATTCATTGAATTTCTGTTGCGTTGTTTTCTTCCTCTCTCAATAAATTATCCTGTCTCCTCTTCGAAGTCTCCCTTTCCAAACTCCGGGTTCTTCGTGTACGTGAAAAATCCCTCTCAATTCATCTTCATCTCCTGTGCAGCCTCATCTTGATTATTTTCCATGGTTGGCACTTTCCTGCCACAGCTTCATATTAACACATCATGCAGTTGTTTAGTCACAAAGTCATGTCCGAGTCTTTGAGACCCCATGGGCTGTAACATCCCACGCTCCTCTGTCCATGGGATTTTCCAGGCAAGAATACTGGAGTGGTTTGCTATTTCCTTCTCCAGGGAATCTTCCCCACCCAGGGGTAACATCTCCTGCATTGGCAGGTGGAGTCTTCACCCCTGAGCCTCTAGGGAAGCTCAGTGCATTGTGTAGCCCACAGGAAAGTTTGCTAACTTCGTTCCTTGTTTAGGCCAGTCTGCCATCTGTGTGGATAAGCTCTGGAAACAAGGTGGCTACCCAAGCAGAGAGCCCCTCAGCCTCTGAGCGCCCTAAGCCACATAGTTACCAGCCCAGAGCCCCATCTGTTTCTGCCCAAGTCAGGAAGGGTGACTTCTAAGCTGAGCAGAATGGCAGAACAACCCTTCTGGTCCGAGACACCATGACTGGGATGGGCCACCCCAGAATTTCCCAGTCGTGTGCGTATGTGCTAAGTCACTTCAGTCGTGTCCAATTCATTGAGGTCCCATGGACTGTAGCCCACCTGGCTCCTCTGTCCATGGGATTCTCCAGGCAAGATACTGGAGTGGGTCGTTATGCCCTCCTCCAGGGTCCCAGTCCAATATGGGTCCCATAATCTTGAGGCTGATGGAGATGCCTGTTTATAGATGGAGGATCATTCTGGTTTAATTTGAGAGATAATGTAATGTGGTATCACACACTTGGAAGACAAAATGTAAGCAGCATACAGACTTCAGGACTGACTCAGGGTAAAAACCCCCATTTGCACGTGTTGCATGGGACCCGACACGCTCCAAAAGGAGGGATATCATGCTTTGCCAGTCCAAATAAGGACTAAAGGTAGGAGGTTTTTTGTTTTGTTTTGTTTTCCCCTTACATAAAAGTAAAGTGCATTTCCCTTGTGAAAACGGACAGCAGACTTAGCTAGGATGAGACCCAGAGTCCTTCCCTGGGAGGCCAGTGGGTCAGGAATAATGGCCTTTGTGTTTGCAAAAGGTACCACCTCATCTAGCTGCACAATCCAGGACAAGTTACTTAATTCCCCTGGGCCTTCACGTTCTCATATATAAAAGAGAGCCAAGGATAGCCAGGTAACAGGATTGTCTAACAAAGGAAACAAGACAATGTATTTGATAATGGGGTCTGCCCTTCTCCCTGGCTTCTGATCCGATGATGACTTTCTGGGTTTAGCACCTGTAGCTAGTGATTCCACAGAACTTTCACAGGCTAAGGGACCCTCCAGGCATCCTGAACTTGGGCAAGGCCCGTCTTCACACAGACCTGGATCCAAAGCACCAGGATGAGCAGGTTCCCAAGGGATGATCCTGCCTGGGTTCAATTTTGTTCCTCTCCCTTGATGGCTGAGAAGTCTTAGGGAATATGCACCATACTAGCACTGATAGGATTGTGTGAGGATTAAAAGAGATAATTCCTGCAAAATATTTAGCAAATATGTTAATACATAGTCATTCATATCCAAGTCCTTGATTATGTTGACATTTTATCTTTTTCCTAGGGGGACAGAGATGAGGAATCTGAGGTTCTTTCAAACTGAAAGAGAAGAACAGGGAACAGCACCTCTCCACATTCAGAGTTTGGTGTGTGTTAATTCTCAAAATAAGATGAGCAAAGCAGTCGATACTGCTCCCAGTCTACTGAGGAGAAAAACGGAGACATGAAGAAGTTCAATGGTCTTTCCAAAATCACAGGCTGGTGACGGCCTGTGACCCAGCCTTCTGACACCTCACCCAGTGATCTCCACAGACTCTCGCATTGAAACTCAGGTCAACCAGAGACGATCCTCAAGGCCAAAGCTAAGACACTCTTTCCAACCTTTAATAAAAGCATTTGTTTGCTTCAGTGCCAGGTGTAGCTCTCTTCTCTGCCTGCCACGTGCTTCATACAAGACAAGGACACCTACTCAGTTATTCAGCTGGTCTTTGAGATTCCAGGCATCAAGCGGAATCACTCTCTGAGGTCAATCTGAATGATTATTCAAGAGACTCAATTTCCTTTAGAGAAGGCACATTGTCAGTTCAATCTACTGTGGAATTTGTAGTATTAATGAATTGAAGGATACTTCGGGGATTTCTCCCAGATGCTTATTTTAATTTAAGCTCTAGGGGTTTAACTTTCCAAAATACTCAATTTTGTTCATTATGAAAACTAATAACTGGCTAATTTGGGTACGAAGGTTAATTATCTATAGTGGAGTGGTCTCGAGTTAATCTAAAGTCTACCTGAACACAGAACTGTGGCTAATTGATTCCCCCACACATGGAGGAATGAGTATTTCTTTCTGGAAAAAAGAAAAAGGCTCCACTGACTTGGATTCTTTCTGCCTCTGTCTCTGTAAAGGACACAGAGTCTTTCTGAGATGGTGGGCAACCTCTCCCTTTTTGGATACAGTGGAATCTGTTCACTTGTGTACATGAGAAGGTCCCATTCAGTTCCTGCTCAGCATTTTGTTTTCCACAACAAAGCACTCAGTCACCACTCCTGCGTGAGTGCATGCTAAGTTGCCTCTGATACCCCACTGACTGTAGCCTGCCAGGCTCCTCTGTCCACGGATTTTCCAGGCCAAGATACTGGCGTGGGTTGCCATGTCCTCCTCCCGGGGATCTTCCTGAGCCAGGAACTGAAACCACATCTCTCGTGTCTCCTGAATGGGCAGGCAGATTCCTTCCCACTAGCGCCACCTGGGAAGCCCAGTCATCACTCCCACCCGTTGTTTCTTCACGACAGGTTTAGGAAATGGCAGGTGTATAAATTACATTATGTTAGCATCAGATCAGATCAGTTGCTCAGTCATGTCCGACTCTTTGTGACCCCATGAATCGCAGCACGCCAGGCCTCCCTGTCCATCACCAACTCCCGGAGTTCACTCAAACTCATGTCCATCGAGTCAGTGATGCCATCCAGCCATCTCATCCTCTGTCGTCCCCTTCTCCTCCTGCCCCCAATCCCTCCCAGCATCAGAGTCTTTTCCAGTGAGTCAACTCTTCGCATGAGGTGGCCAAAGTACTGGAGTTTCAGCTTTAGCATCATTCCTTCCAAAGAAATCCCAGGACTGATCTCCTTCAGGATGGACTGGTTGGATCTCCTTGCATTCCAAGGGACTCTCAAGAGTCTTCTCCAACACCACAGTTCAAAAGCATCAATTCTTCGGCACTCAGCCTTCTTCACAGTCCAACTCTCACATCCATACATGACCACAGGAAAAACCATAGCCTTGACTAGACGGACCTTTGTTGGCAAAGTAATGTCTCTGCTTTTGAATATGCTATCTAGGTTGGTCATAACATGATCTTGATCAAACCAGAATGCCTCACCTTCTAAAATATACCCCAAATAATACTGGTCATAATGGTCATCCTTCGAAAGTCCACAAACAATTAATGCTGGAGAGGGTGTGATAGAAAAGAAACAGTCGCGTACACTGTTGGTGGGAATGTCAATTGGTGCAGCCACTCTGAGGAACAGTTTTGGAGTTTCCTCAGGAAACTAAAAACAGAACTACTTTATGATCCTGCAATCCTACTCCTAGGCATATACTTGGAGAAAATCACAATTCAAAAGTATACAAGGACCCCAGTGTTCACAGCAGCAGTATTTACAAAAACCAAGACATGAAAACAATGTAAATGTCCATCAACAGGTAAATAAAAAGATGTGGTGTACACACACACACAGGAATATTACTCAGCCACAGAAAAGAATGAAACAATGCCATTTTCAGCAACCTGGGTGGACCTAGAGATTATCGTATTAAGTGAAATAAGTCAGAGACAGAAAGACAACCATCATGTGGTATCACTTATATTGGGACTCTAAAAAAATGATACAAAGGAGATTATATACAAAACCAAAATAGACCCACAGACATAGAAGAAAATTTCTGGTAACCAAAGTGGAAAGGAAGGGGGGATAAATTAGAAGTTTGGGATTAACATATACATATACAAACCACATATATACAGTCCATGGGGTCGTAAAGCATCAGGCACAGTTGAAGCGACTTAGCACGCTCACATATATAAAATAGACAAAACAACAAGGTCTTACTGTATAGCACAGGGAAATATATTCAATATTTGTAATTATCAATAAGGGAAAAGGCTCTGAAAACTTATACATATATATATATATATATATATGTACGCACGAATGTATATGGTCTTCCCAGGTAGCGCAAGTGGTGAAGAATGTGCCCGCCAATGCAGGAGGGACACGAGACTCAGGTTCAATTCTTGGGTTGGGAAGATCTCCTGGAGCAGGAAATGGCAACCCACTCCAGTATTCTCACCTGGGAAATCCCATGGACAGAGGAGCCTGGCGGGCTACAGTCCACGGGGTCACAAAGAGTCAGATATGACTGAGAACGCACACAACAAGCATGCACACACACACGGGCATGCAGTATGTATAGGTGTGTGTGTGTGTGTAGTTTAATAATCAGTTTGCTGTATACCTGAAACATAGCATTGTAATTCAACTATACTTCAATAAAAAATAAAATTCACCAAAAGGAATGACCACACAATAACAAATCTATCGTCTTGCTCTCTGAATTGTCCCAAAAGACAACAGGTTTCATATACATTCCCTCATCTTCCTAAAAACTCAGTGAAGCACAAAGGATGCTTTACTTCTTTCTCTCTTTAGCAGAAGAAGAAACGGAGACCCGCACAGACCCAGGTTCACAAGATATCGGGTGTGAGGCATGGAAATAGAACATCGATTTCTTGATTCCTAATTCTGTGCGCTTTCTATTCTATCGCCCCACCTCTGTGATCTGTAATGTATTGGAAAGTATTATCTACTCTCTCAGATACTCTACTACACAGTTCTATTCCTTGTGCTCCAAGAAACCCAATTTTGTCTCCAGGAAGAAAGACAGACTAATGCTGCACACTGGATCCTAGAGGACATTCCATTCATTGACGTTCATGCCTTCGCCTGTACGGTCAGCCCTTTCTCCTCCTGCTGGCTCTGTTCTTATAGAAGGCAGAGCATCTGGGTCTAATTCATGTTCCCCCTCTTCCCAAGGACTGAAGCCAGATTTGGCACTGAACTTCCTATGCACATGTTAGTCTTAGAACTCTCTTTCCCCATCTACCTCTGATTTATTTAAAAATTACTTTCTAAACCAACTTGAAGCAGCTCAAAAATTAATTTAAACTCCCCAAAACTGAATTTGTCAATGTCCACCGTTGTAATTTGTTACGTTGCATTATAACCTACTACAGAACCGTGGCAATGTCAGAACTCTGATGATGTAGTATGGTCTCCATCTACAATATATCATAAAAGCAGTTTCAGCTTGGATGATAGATGGGGCAAGTCTGGGAAGAATTTAAAAAGCGACCTAAATTTCTAGAATTTTTTTTTATTCCCTTTAAGTGGCTGAAGGCGTCACCCCTCCCCAAGAGATTACTGAAAATCTAAATCATTTTTTCTCCTCTTTTCACTCTGCATCAAACAGAGGTCTGCAAAGGCAATTAACCTGGCATGGTGGCAGAATTGCTGAGGTGTAATTTGCCTGTGCTCTAGCCTTGTAGCTTTGGCCACGTCCCATCAGTTGGGAAAGGAAAAATGAATCTGCTTTGGTGTAACTATCAACAATCATGGTCTGTCCATCCCTTTGTCAAGCTCCAGGATGCCAGGTCCTTGATAGGTTTGTCCCCAAAGACAGGAAAGAATTCATGTACAGTTGGCATAACACATTTTGTGCAACCTGCTGGCTTAAATGAATCAATGCCAGATCGAGGCTCTACCACCACGGAGGATAACCAGGGTCCTCTGCAGAGACGCATCCTCTATGGCAAAGAGCAAATGCAGAGCATCTGCAGGTACAGATGACATGCCATCATCCTGCTTCTTCCCAGAGTCTTTCTTAGACTTCTCTAGCTAAATGAAGCTCAACAGTCCAGCCATCTCGTTTTATGGTAAAAAGAAATGCAGGCCCGGCGACTCATGCCAGGTCAACAGCAGGAACTTAGAACTGGGTCTTGAGACCTGGGCCCTGTGTTTTACACTCTAACCCAGCAGGTCTCCATGGCAACTACCTAACATGCTAATGTGTTCTGATGAATTCTGAGCCTGGTTGCAGCTAATTCATTATTGAAATAAATTGAAAACTGGGGAATTATTTTGCTTTTTAAAAACGTAATTTTAAAAATGTTATGGAAGTATAGCTGATTTACAATGTGTTAATTTCTGCTGTACAGCAAGGTGGCATTTATACACATGACTATTCTTTTTCATATTCTTTTCCATTATGGTTTATCACAGGATATTGAGTATAGTTCCCCGTGCTATATAGTAGGACCTCGTTAAAACATAAATTAGTTGTCTTTGTAATGACTTTTCCACTTTTGAGCCATCCCACTTGCTTTCCTGAGTGGAGGAAAAAGGGGTGGAGGGTGCCTTGGGAATTGTAGGCCCTTTTCGGGACTAAAATTTACACTAAAGTTCAAATGAATTGTATAAGATTTTCATGAATTTAAGTGGGGGCACGAATCTACCAACCATATAGGAAGAATTAGGATATTGATGGCACCACTGAGGATAATTGTTTGAGTGTCACGATTTGCCATGAACACTACTCTTTCTTTGCTATGCTCCTTGCCTCCATCTCCGGGACTGCGTTTCTCCCCACTAACAATACATATAATAGATAGATAGATTGTTGCTGTTGTTCAGCTGCTCAGTCGTGTCTGACTCTTAGATAGATAGATAGATACACACACACATAAATCATGTGGGCTCAGCTCAGAGCAAGCCCAATAATCTGATCACAGAGATGTGCCAAGGAAACTGAGATATGGCCAGGAAGGAGGACACAGGTGGTGTGTCCTGACCGCCTGATGGTGTGCATCACCTGTGGTTATCACTCTCTGACAACTGCAGCTTCCAAACAGACAGACTAATGTCCAAGGGCGGGAAGGGAGGTTGCCAGGATAAGACACAGTGGTGCGCTTCTCAAAAACATCCTCTGGACTTGTTTTGGCCCCGATTTGGCTTCAAGGTCTCATCGCTTTGAGTGTTCCATGGGTCAGCAATGACTCCAGAACACTCGCCTTGCTGGTCCTGATTAGATTTACCAGCTTTTGTGGTTGCCATGGAACCTGGCCACTGTGACAGGGAATGAAATGGGACAGGAAAGCGGATTATGGTCCAGTTCAGTGCACAGCCTCTGGGAAATGATTCTCCCTGTATGACTTTGGGCTTGTCACACACCTTTTTTTTTTAATGTTTCCTTTTTTTCTTTCTTATAAATTGGAGTATAGTTGATTTTGAGCAAACTCTGGGAGACAGTGGAGGACAGAGGAGCCTGGCATGCTATAGTCCATGGGGTCACAAAGAGTCCAACATGATTTAGCAACTGAACAACAGATGGCTCAGACAGTAGAGAACCCGCCTGCTGATGCAGATGCGGGTTTGATCCCTGGTCTGGGAAGATCCCCTGGAGAAGGAAACAGTAACCCACTCCAGTACTCTTGCCAGGAGAACCCCATGAACAGAGGAGCCTGGTGGGCTATAGCCCATGAGGTCACAAACAGTTGGATATGACTGAGCAACAAACACTGGTTAACTTGTAAGTCACTTCGAACTCATTGAAAGCACCTGAGCCCCACCCAAGGAGAGAGGGATCCTTTCATCCTGACTGAACTACTGCTAGAAGATACAATACTTCATGTTCTAATGTAGATGATGAATACCCTGTACTTAAACAAACTGACTAGGATTAATCACAGCTGTTTCGTTTCTCAGCAACTGTTATGTGATTTACCTCTGCTGCTGCTGCTGCTGCTGCTAAGACACTTCAGTTGTGTCTGACTCTGTGCGACCCCATAGATGGCAGCCCACCAGGCTCCCTGGTCACTGGAATTCTCCAGGCAAGAACACTGGAGTGGGTTGCCATTTCCTTCTCCAATGCATGAAAGTGAAAAGTGAAAGTGAAGTCGCTCAGTCGTGTCCAACTCTTAGCGACCCCATGGACTACAGCCTACCAGGTTCCTCCACCCATGGGATTTTCCAGGCAAGAGTACTGGAGTGGGGTGCCATTGCCTTCACCGTACCTCTGCTGCAAGTTGCTTTGAAAATGGAACTACAGAGCTTAAGCTCTGGGGAGGATATCATCTAATGAAGAATTGAAATTGAATCTAAGCCATGGGAAAAAACTCAACATGCCCATGTTTCTAGAACTTGGTATGGCATTTCCACAGGTTGAGAGGCTTTTTCTTTTGAATTGTGAAAGATCCATCACGTGTTTAATGTTCCTGCTAATCATACCAAATCAAATTTTATCATGATCAGACCTAAAGTGCATTTTAGTCTGTATTCCCATATGCATACTGAATTCTAAAACAGAGAGTTTCATCCACGTCTCTCAGTCCAAACCACTGTGTGTGGAGAAACAGCATCCTTCTGCACATTGGTATTTGCTCGTCAACCTCTTAACACCTGTACGTGTGTGCGTGCTCAGTTACTTTAGTCGTGTCCGACCACAGGTGACTCTATGGGCTGTGGCCTGCCAGGCTCCTCTATCGATGGGCTTCTCCAAGCAAGGATGCTGGAGTGTGTTGCCAGGCCCTCTTCCAGGGTGCACCTGCTAGAGGGGAAGCCAAATATGGAGGGCGAGGGGCGAATTCAGCCCCCTCGCCCCCTCACCTATCAGTTCAGTTCAGTTGCTCAGTCGTGTCCGACTCTTTGCGACGCCATGAACCGCAGCACGCCAGGCCTCCCTGTCCATCACCAACTCCCAGAGTTTATTCAAACTCATGTCCATCGAGTCTGTGATGCCATCCAGCCATCTCATCCTCTGTTGTCCCCTTCTCCTCCTGCCCTCAATCTTTCCCAGAATCAGGGTCTTTTCCAATGAGTAAGCTCTTCCTATCAGGTGGCCAAAGTATTGGAGTTTCAGCTTCAACATCAGTTCTTCCAATGAACACCCAGGACTGATCTCCTTTGGGATGGACTGGTTGGATCTCCTTGAGTCCAAGGGACTCGCAAGAGTCTTCTCCAACACTACAGTTCAAAGGCATCAGTTCTTCAGTGCTCAGCTTTCTTTATAGTTCAACTCTCACATCCATTCATGACCACTGGAAAAACCATAGCCTTGACTAGACAAACCTTTGTTGGCAAAGTAATGTCTCTGCTTTTTAATACGCTGTATAGGTTGGTCATAACTTTCCTTCCAAAGAGTAAGCGTCTTTTAATTTCATGGCTGCAGTCACCATCTGCAGTGATTTTGGAGCCCAAAAAATAAAGTCTGACACTTTTTCCACTGGTTCCCCGTCTATTTCCCATGAAGTGATGGGACCAGATGTCACGATCTTAGTTTTCTGAATGCTGAGCTTTAAGCCAACTTTTTCACTCTCCTCTTTCACTTTCATCAAGAGGCTTTTTAGTTCCTCTTCACTTTCTACCATAAGGGTGGTATCATCTGCATATCTGAGGTTTTTGATATTTCTCCCGGCAATCTTGATTCCAGCTTGTGATTCTTCCAGCCCAGCATTTCTCATGATAAACTCTGCATAGAAGTTAAATAAGCAGGGTGACAATATACAGCCTTGACATACTCCTTTTCCTATTTGGAACCAGTCTGTTGTTCCATGTCCAATTCTAACTGTTGCTTCCTGACCTGCATAGTACTGTTTTACAATTGTTTTTGATTATCAATAATGGTCGGCATAACAACTCCCCTTTTGGTTATCTTCCCCTGCCTTCCAACTTCTCTTTGTTTCTTAGCAGAGCTTTTTTTCTTGGATACTCAATGCCCTTTGGAGAATTTCTTTGTGGGTCCTAAAGGGAAGTTGTCTTCCATACCATAACCCGCAAGACAAATGCTGGAGTAAAATGAGTTTCAAATGCATTCCGAGGAGCCCCAGGCATGGAAAGAGAGATTCCAGTAAGAACTAGGGAGGAGAGAAAGTCCGGTCTTGGAAAATCTAGCCTGTTGTTTCTTCTGTCTGGTCACCCTGCACAGTAAGATGAAGATGCTCTCTATGGTCCACCTGTAGTCATCTGTGCTACAGGCTGTTGGGGAGGAGGTGACTGAGTGGAGGTGGAGAGTGAGGAACCCACCATCCCTAAACTCCTCCCCTCATTTTCTTGGCCACTGATGTTCCTGGATCTAAAAAAAAAAAGAAAAAAAGAAAGAAATCTCTAAACAGAGAAGAGCATGGCTAAGATAGGAAGCATCTTTAGATGTTGGTGGGTTCCTGGGAAAGAACTCTGCAACCTACCTCTCCTGACCACATCACAGAAGTGTAGAAGATCAACAACCAAATTAGCAGGTGTTTGAAAGAATCAGAGACCAGAGGGTCCTGGGCTGCTGGTCTCAGACAGAGCTCAGAAAAGCAGCAAGACTCCAGGAAACAAAAGACTGCTGGAGGCCTCTCATCCATGGGTCAAAGGGAGTCTCAAAGCTTTCCCAGACTTCCCAAGTGACTCAGTGGTAAAGAATCCACCTGCCAATGCAGGAGACGCAAGAGAAGCAGCTTTGATCTCTGGGTCGGGAAGATCCCCAGGAGTAGGAAATGGCAACCCACTCTAGTATTCTTGCCTGGAAAATTCCATGGACAGAGGATCCTGGCAAGCTACAGTCCATGGGGTCACAAAGAGTTGGACACAATTGCGTGTCAGGGCAGGGCAGTGCATGGCTTTCCTGCCTCTCAGAGCCTCTTAGGTGAGAGTATGTTTCCTAGATTCCAACAGCAGCATAGACTCAGCATAGAATGCCATGAAAGATTAAAAGTCTTTGCAGAAGAGTTAACCTAGGAGAACTGAGACTGTTTGCAAGGCTGGCCCTTGACTGGTATCTGGGAATTGAGATTTAGGAAGGATCCTCACCATGGTTTAACTGATAAGAGAGGTTTTTGTGCCTAAGCCATTTGTACAATGTTTATTATGCTAAATGCCCACTTTCCTCCTGGGAGCCTGAAATATTGGCAGGTTCTAAGCAGAGGTGGTCTCTGTGATCAGCTCCCAGTAAAACCCTGGTCACTGAGTCTCTAATGAGATCCCCTGATGGATAGCATTGTATACATTTTGTCACGCCTGGCTGCCAGGTGATGGTGGTTTAGTCACTTAGTCGAGAAATGGAAGGGGCTGGGAATGGGGGAAACTGGGAGATAATTTGGTTTTCCAGTATGTTGTGGGGGTAGAGAGACTCATCTTGCTCCCAAAGAATTAAAATCTTGCCAGCCACCATCACCGGATCTGCACACGAGATCCATAACCTAGCACCAGCACTCAGTTAGGATCTAATGTCCAGAAAGCAGTTATTGCCTTTCAATCCTCAGATGCTTTAACAAAGCATCCATGCAGTATTTTAGCACTGGGAGGACCCAGGCCCCATTTCTCTTCTTAAATCCTGGGTCTTCCCCCTCTTTATATCTTATCCAGACTAGAGAGATTGATAGAAGGAAGGGTGTCCAACCACAACTTTCTTTTTTTTTTTAATGAACTCCTTTGAAAATTTCCTTTGTGGGAAGAATCTTGAGGTTTTAAATCCATAAACCAACAGATTATAGTTCTAGATTCTGACTAAATTTGAAATGCTGAAACTTACAGCCATCATAAGTCCTCTCCTGTTTTTCACAGCTAGCACATTGGGCCCCCAATCTAGTGTTCCCCATTCAACAGGCCCCCCCGCCCCGACCTCAGAAATGTACTGGAGCAGGCATAGTAGTTCTTGATGTCAACCTCAAAGGTAGCACTTTGAATATCCCTTAACTTCTCCATAATAAGTTGCAATAGATCTATTATTCATTAGCTTATCTAAACCTTTTCTTGAAGCTCTTTATATTTTCAGCTTCTAATGGAGTCATATTTCTCAGAAGATAATTAAGGTTGAAGGTAGTTTGGACCTTTATATAAATTCCTTAGCCAAGTATTTCCATCATGAGGCTCCCCCAGAGTCCAGTAATGTCCCAAATGCCAGAAAGCTTGAAGACTCCTTAATGATGGAGCACTGCCTGGAGCCCCTTTCCTCTCCTATGAGAACCTCCTATGCCTAGCTTTCTCCACTCTTGAGAGCAGGTTCATCATCAGCTCCCACTTCTAGCCCACCTCCAAGCACTCCTCTCATCCAATACAACATCTAATACCAAAGACATCAACATGCGGTATTGGAAAAAGTGATTCTTCCCTCTTTTGTTTCACTGGAGTGGCCATTGAACCTGACTTGATCCTCTAGTCTAATTGCTACAAGGACATCTCCACCATAAAGGCTTCATTTATCTCCACGAGAATCTCAACATTCTACTTCGCCAGGACTTTCTTCCTTTCACTCTTTATGTTAACAGGGCACTTTAACTTTGTCTTCCTTTGAATGCTTTATTTTAATTACCACAGGAATGATTTTGTACATGAAAGGCTATGGGAAACCAGGCTGAAAATTCCATTTCTTTCAAGAGTATCAAGTGTGATAAGCTTCCTTACATTGAATACAAGTATAATGTATTCTGTTGGTTGGGAGTGCAGTGTGTGTCTTTCAAGAGAGTATTATTCTAATAAGAAAGACTAATCATATCCAGAGTCTCCCATTTCACAAAGTGCTCTTCCAGTCACGCTCTCAACCCTATGAAAAGTGAGGGTCAATGCAGTGAGGGATGAGGGATCACAGTAAGTGCCCTGGGACATTCACAATCAGGCCGATTCTCTGGTCGTGATACCATGATGCCATCAAATCAGGCGGGTTTGGTGCTCATCTAAAACATGCCCACACCCAAACTGACCTCAAGTGTTATAAACACTTGACTCTACACACATGTACACAAATAAGTGCATGTAAAACCGGTAAAATCTGAATAAGGCGCAACGATTATTCTTTTTTTTTTTTTTCCTTTGGCCACACTGCATGCAGTAGGCAAGATCTTTGCTCCCTGACCAGGGACTGACCCCCACACACTCTTCAGTGGAAGCTCAGAGTCTTAAACACTGTACCACCAGGGAAGCCCTTCAAGGGTTATTCTAACATCAGTTTCTTGGTTGGGATACTGTGCTGTGGTCCTGGCAAGACATGGCCACCAGGGGAAATGGGGGAAGTACACAGGATCTTTCTTTTTTATGTCTTGGAACTTCCTATGGGGCTTCCCAGGTAGCTCAGTGGTAAATAAATCCACCTGCCAATGCAAGAGGTGTGGGTTCTGTCTCTGGTTGGAAAGATCCCCTGGAGAAGGAAATGGCAACCCACTCCAGTATTCTTGCCTGGGACATCCCATGGACAGAGGAGCCTGGCGGGCTACAATCCATGGGTTTGCAAACAGTCAGATACAACTTAATGACTGAAAAACAACAACAACAATGTAGCCATAATTACTTTAAAATAGCACATTTAAAAAATAGATTTCACTTGAATTTAAATGTTTAGAGATCCACTTTTTCAGAAGAATGTTTAAATTTGTTTTTTTTTAATAACTCTGCTAATAAAGACCCAAGTAATACTGATACATGCTATTCCAGTAAGAATTCATTTAACTAATTACATCTACAGTGATGTAATTACTTGGACATGAGTTTGAGTAGGCTCCGGGAGTTGGTGATGGACAGGGAAACCTGGCGTGCTGAAGTCCATGGGGTTGCAGAGAGTCAGACACGACTGAGTGACTGAACTGATCTACAGTGACCCTATTTCCAAATAAAGTGGCATTCTAAGTTTAAAAAGGTGAGGACTTAGACATATCTTTTGTTGGGGGTCTGGAGGCAGGGATAAAGAGGAGAAAAGATGCAAAGACAGTCATTCACACCAGGAGAAGGCCATGTGATGAAAGAGGTAGATTAGAACAACGCATCTACAAGCTAAGGAATACCAAAGACTGCTGGCAACTCCAGAAGCTAAGAGAAAGGACTGGGACTGTCCCCCAAGAACCTTCAGAGGATCCACCACCCAGCTAACATCTTGGTTTCAGACTTCTAGCCTCCAGAATTGTGAAAGAAGACATTTCTGCTGTGTTAAGCCAAGACTGAACCAAAAACAAAATAATGGGTTCCATTGTCAATTACTCACGCACAATAATACATTGCTCCACTCCACGAGGGAAATAATGGCATACTTTCATCATATTTAAATTATTTTTCACCAATGAATTCTAAAATTACTACCTCAGTGAGCTCCCATAATATAATTCCATGAAATACAATGGAAAATTATTTCAAAAGATTGTAGCAAGGAGTGACATGAGATAACATTAAACAAGGTTACACTTAAAGCGTGCATACTCAGGTTTGAGTGTTTGAAGCCGCACATGAGTCTCCATGTGAAATGGCTGCCAGCAGGGCTTGTATAGAGCAAAGCTCTTTCAGAGCAAGAGAGCCCATGGCCTGGTTATATTCAGACTAGCCAGAGAATACCCACAGTACCGCTATCCTCAGTCTGGGGCACCACAGTTTAAGAGGGACATCAATTAACAGCAGCTGAAATCAAGGAGAATGACAAGATTTCTCACTATAAGGAGCTGGTGAAAAAATATTTTAATCCGGAGAAATAGATATGTGAACAGAGCTTTGGAGCTGTCTGATATTTCAAGGGCTGTCATGCTGAAGTAAGATTAAATCAGTCTACAGAAATTAAAGCTAAAATCAGAGATGGATGTTAAACCATGGACCACTTGGCTCTATAGAAAGACTGTGTCTCAGTAGGACTTGCCTGCTCCAAATAAATCCCCGAATGGCCCTGTACATTACTTAGAGTCCCTGCCACTCATGTCACTCCCGCCCCCCAGGATAAAGGAAACTGCAGAGGATTGCTATTACTAGCCATCTAAGAAAGACAACACCACAAACCATTAGGTCTTACTCATGCATTTGCACAGATGACTTTCATAAACTAGGTGTCACCTAGCAAAGCAGAAAACAAGTCCCTGAAAGAATGGGACACGCAATAAATGAATGCACAGGAACTTGCACAGTGGGGTGTGTTCCAGGGAAAGAGTTTTAGAGGAAAGATCACTTCAATAAGAAGGACCCATTGAAAGTTCTTCCTTCAAAGTCTCATTTGTAGACAAGAGTGGTTTCTACCATCCTCCCTTCCATTCCAAGATGAATTGCTTCCAAGAGAATTCCTTTGCTTTACACACACACACGCATGCGCGCGTGCACACACACACACACATGACTGCATGTGAAATAAGTGAATCTGTGTAATGATTATGTTCTAATGTTAAATCCTGGTTGTAACATGCTATCGTCATACAAGACATTACCACTGGGGGAAAACAGATGAAGGGTACATAGGACCTCTCTGTGCTATTTTTGCAACCTCCGGGGACTATTGTTTCAAAATAAGTTTTTTAAAAAACCTTGACTTTAGTTAATTTCATTTCTTTCATTTCCTTTATTTTTCAGCAGAATGTTCACAAATTTTTTGGACAATCTATAGATTCAAGTATCAATCACACTTACACATGCCCAATACACTTGACACCAAGACAAGTAATTGGCTGTCCCCTCCCCTCATTCTAAGGGCTTCCCTGGTGACTCAGGTGGTAAAGAATCTGCCTACAATGCAGGAGATCTGGGTTCAATCCCTGGGTCGGGGAGATCCCCTGGAGAAGGGCATGGCAACCCACTCCACTATTCTTGCCTGGAGAATCCCATGGATAGAGGAGCTGGTGGGCTACACTCCATAGGGTCGCAAAGAGCTGGACACGACTGAGCGACTAACACTTCCCTCACTCTGGCGCACCTCCCCTTGAGCGATGCCAGACCCAAATACACTGCTGGTGGCCACCCCTTCAGCGGGAGGGAAGGTATGGAGGCAGGAGAAGGAAATAGATCAAGCAAAAGAAGAAAGGGGAGACAGAAAAGGGAAAGACAAAGGAGGGGAGCAAGCAAGAAAGAAAAGAGAAGAAGAGCCAGCATTTGTCATTCAAAAAGATAAACATTTTACAGCCCAGCTTGACTGTGTCAAGAACACTTGTGTTTTAATAGTATGCCTGCGAGCTTTCAAAACAAGTGTTTACCTGTCACAATAAACAGTTATGAGTGAGGAACACAAAACAGAGAGAACCAGGAGCTGGCAGGCTGCCAGCCTTGCTGCCTGCTGCTCGGTGCTCAGCCTGTCATCCAGGCGACAACAGCTCAACATCTCTTGTCTCCACGGTGAGGCCCGCAATCCCAGGGTCACAGAGCCGCTAAGGCTCCGGGGAGGCCAGTTAGAACCAGAAGGGGCCGGGGGAACCCAGTCCTTAAAGGACACGCAGCAGCAGTTGCCGGCTCGAGGGCAGCCCACAGGGACCAACAGGAGGCCACAGGTCCCGAAAGATGGGAACCCCCCAGAGACTTCTGGAAAGACCCTTGATGGAGAGCTGGAACATGAAATTGCTACACACTCCCTTCCTTCTTGCCCTTTCATCTTCACAACAGGTTCACGCCTGAGGTAAGTCAACAGCAGAGTCGTGCTTCAACTTTCCTATTTATAACTTGCAACTGGGAGCTGGCAGCCTCATGAAAACTAACTTTTATGGAGTAGGTTTTTCTGTAGGAAGAGACTTCACGTACATCTGTCTCAGTTAATCCTCACAATAACCACTTGTCATGACCAGCCTAATAGGATCATCCCCACTTTGAGGAAGCCGGACAAGTCCTTTCACCTATAAACTTCAAAGTCTATCATCTACTGAACAGCCAAGTAAGAGCTCCAACACATAAGCACAGGTCTCAAATGATCTGTGGTTCTAAAACCCAGGTGTGCAGAAGAGTCTCTGGAGTCACCAGCTTGGAACGCTTCAAGCGTTTTAGCATCAGCAGATATGGGCTGTGACCCAACCATGAGCATTTTTAAACACTCAGGAAGCTGGCTGAGAGCTGGGTGGCTCTGAAGCAGTTAGTCAGGAAAGTTAATTTGAGAAGCAACATCGCTAAGAGAACAGCCCGCACCTCCGCCCTTGTGAGATTCCTGTCTAGAGCCGAGCTGTCCGTCACAGTAGCGACCAGCCCACGTGGCCCCTGAACGCTTGAAATGTGTTTAATGACACATCTCAAAATGACATTTGGATACATTAGGTTAAACTAAAATGTATCACTAAGGACTTCCTTAATGGTGCCATGGATAAGAATCCACCTGCCAATGCAGAGGACATGGGTTTGATCCCTGGTCTGGGGAGATTTCACATGCCTCGGAACATCTAAGCCCATGTGCCGCAACTACAGAGCTCACACTCTGTAGAGTCTCGAACTGTGACTACTGAGCCCGCATGCCTAGAGCCCGTGCTCTGCAACAAGAGAAGTCACTTCAGTGAGAAACCCACACACCGCAACTAGAGAGTAGCCTCCCTCTCTGCAACCAGAGAAAGCTCAGCAACAAAGACCCCGCACAATAAAAAAAATTAATTATACAACAAAAAAAATGTATCACTTAAACTAAATTTACCCTTTTATGTTTTACTTTTTAAAACATGGTTATTGGACTATTTAAAATTACCTATGGTAGAGAAACATATGGATGCCAGTGGGGAACAAGGGGTGTGGGAAGAATTGGGAGATTGGGATTAACACAAATACACTACTGATAATATGTATAAAATCAATAACTAATGAGAGGATGGGTCATGGTGGAGAGTTCTGACAGAATGTGGTCCACTGGAGAAAGGAATGGCAAACCACTTCAGTATTCTTGCCTTGAGAACCCCATGAACAGTATAAAAAGGCAAAATGATAGGATACTGAAAGAGGAACTCCCCAGGTCGAGAGGTGCCCAATATGCTACTGGAGAAGAGTGGAGAAATAACTCCAGAAAGAGTGAAGGGATGGAGCCAAAGCAAAAACAACACCCAGTTGTGGATGGGACTGGTGATAGAAGCAAGGTCCGATGCTGTAAAGAGCAGTATTGCATAGGAACCTGGAATGTCAGGTCCATGAATCAAGGCAAATTGGAAGTGGTCAAACAGGAGATGGCAAGAGAGAACGTCAACATTCTAGGAATCAGTGAACTAAGATGGACTGGAATGGGTGAATTTAACTCAGATGACCATTATATCTACCACTGTGGGCAGGAATCCCTTAGAAGAAATGAATTAGCCATCATAGTCAACAAAAGAGTATGAAATGCAGTACTTGGATGCAATCTCAAAAACAACAGAATGATCTCTGTTCGTTTCCAAGGCAAACCATTCAGTATCATGGTAATCCAAGTCTATGCCCCGACAAGTAACACTGAAGAAGCTGAACTGTTCTATTAAGACCTACAAGACCTTCTAGAACTAACACCCCCAAAAATGTCCTTTTCATTATAGGGGACTGGAATGCAAAAGTAGGAAGTCAAGAAACACCTGGAGTAACAGGTAAATTTGGCCTTGGAGTATAGCATGAAGCAGGGCTAATAGAGTTCTGCCAAGAGAATGCACTGGTCATAGCAAGCACTGCCTTCCAACAACACAAGAGAAGACTCTACAGATGGACATCACCAGATGGTCGACACCAAAATCAGGTTAATTATATTCTTTGCAGCCAAAGATGGAGAAGCTCTATACAATCAGCAAAAACAAGACCGGGAGCTGACTGTGGCTCAGATCATGAACTGCTTATTGCCAAATTCAGACTGAAATTGAAGAAAGTGGAGAAAAACACTAGACCATTCAGGTATGACCTAAATCAAATCCCTTAGTGGAAGTGAGAAATAGATTTAAGGGACTAGATCTGAAAGACAGAGTGCCTGATGAACTATGGATGGAGGTAGTGACATTGTACAGGAGACAGGGATCAAGACCATCCCCATGGAAAAGAAATGCAAAAAAGCAAAATGGCTGTCTGAGGAGGCCTTACAAATAGCTGTGAAAAGAAGGGAAGTGAAAAGCAAAGGAGAAAAGGAAAGATATAAACATCTGAATGCAGAATTCCAAATAATAGCAAGGAGAGATAAGAAAGCCTTCCTCAGTGATCAATACAAAGAAATAGAGGAAAACAATAGAATAGGAAAGACTAGAGATCTCTTCAAGAAAATTAGAGATACCAAGAGAACATTTCATGCAAAGATGGGCTCAATAAAGGACAGAAATGGTATGGACCTAACAGAAGCAGAAGATATTAAGAAGAGGTGGCAAGAATACACAGAAGAACTGTACAAAAAAGATCTTCATGACCCAGATAATCATGATGGTGTGATCACTCACCTAGAGCCAGAAATCCTGGAATGTGAAGTCAAGTGGGCCTTAGGAAGCATCACTATGAACAAAGATAGTGGAGGTGATGGAATTCCAGTTGAGCTATTTCAAATCCTGAAAAATGATGCTGTGAAAGTGCTGCACTCAATATGCCCCCAAATTTGGAAAATTCAGCAGTGGCTACAGGACTGGAAAAGGTCAGTTTTCATTCCAATCCCAAAGAAAGGCAATGCCAAAGAATGCTCAAACTACTGCACAATTGCACTCATCTCACATACTAGTAAAGTCATGCTCAAAATTCTCCACGCCAGGCTTCAGCAATACATGAACCGTGAACTTCCAGATGTTCAAGCTGGTTTTAGAAAAGGCAGAGGAACCAGAGATCAAATTGCCAACATCTGCTGGATCATGGAAAAAGCAAGAGAGTTCCAGAAAAACATCTATTTCTGCTTTATTGACATTGCCAAAGCCTTTGACTGTGTGGATCACAATAAACTGTGGAAAATTCTGAAAGAGATGAGCATACCAGACCACCTGACCTGCCTCTTCAGAAACCTGTATGCAGGTCAGGAAGCAACAGTTAGAAGTGGACATGGAACCATAGACTGGTTCCAAATAGGAAAAGGAGTACATCAAGGCTGTATATTGTCACCCTGCTTATTTAACTTCTATGCAGAGTACATCATGAGAAACCCTGGGCTGGAGGAAGCACAAGCTGGAATCAAGATTGCCGGGAAAAGTATCAATAACCTCAGATATGCAGATGACACCACCCTTATGGCAGAAAGTGAAGAACTAAAGAGCCTCTTGATGAAAGTGAAAGAAGAGAGTGAAAAAGTTGGCTTAAAATTCAATATTCAGAAAACTAAGATCATGACATCTGGTCCCATCACTTCATGGCAAATAGATGGGGAAACAATGGAAACAGTGACAGACTTTATTCTTTTGGGCTCCTAAATTAAATCACTGCAGATGGTGATTGCAGCCATGAAATGAAAAGACGCTTACTACTTGGAAGGAAAGTTATGACCAACCTAGATAGCATATTAAAAAGCAGAGGCATTACTTTGCCAACAAATGTTCATCTAATCAAGGCTATGGTTTTTCCAGTGGTCATGTATGGATGTGAGAGTTGGACTGTGAAGAAAGCTGAGCGCCAAAGAATTGATGCTTTTGAACTGTGGTGTTGGAGAAGACTCTTGAGAGTCCCTTGGACTTCAAGGAGATCCAACCAGTTCATCCTAAAGGAGATCAGTCCTGGGTGTTCATTGGAAGGACTGATGTTGAAGCTGAAACTCCAGTACTTTGGCCACCTGATGCGAAGAGCTGACTCATTTGAAAAGACCCTGATGCTGGGAAAGATTGAGGGCAGAAGGAGAAGGGGATGACAGAGGAAGAGATGGCTGGATGGCATCACCAACTTGATGGACATAGGTTTGGGTGGACTCTGGGAGTTGGTGATGGACAGGGAGGCCTGGCGTGCTGCAGTCCATGGGGTTGCAAAGAGTCGGACACGGCTGAGCAACTGAACTGAACTGAATAAGAACACACTGTGTAGCACAGGAAACTCTACTCGCTGCTCTCTGGTGACCTATATGGGGAGGAAATCCAAACAGGGGAGGCATGCAGATGTTTAAATGGGCTCCCCTAGTGGCTCAGAGTGTAAAGAATCCACCTGCAGTGCAGGAGACCTGGGTTCGATCCCTGGGTCAGTAACATCCCCTGGAGAAGGGAATGGCTTCTTACTACTTACTACTTACTCCAGTATTCTTGCTTGGAGAATTCCATGGAAAGAGGAGCCTGGCATGCTACAGTCCATGGGGTCGCAAAGACTCAGACAGGACTATGCAACTAACACACACACACACACACACACACACACACACACACACACGAATGAATCACTTTGCTGTACAGCAGAAATTAGTACACTGTTGTATATCAACCATACTTCAGTAAAATACTAATTTTTGAAAAAATGTTAAGAAAATTACCTATGAGGTATGCATTATATTTCTACTAGGCAGCCCTGGTTTAGAGGAAACCAAGAGGCACATGGAAGGCAAATTTCAACACATTAGAGCAAACGGCTAAGATAGAAGGATAACGAGGTGAGTCCAGTAGCTCTGAGAAGACTCTCAGGAGGTGTTTCATCTTTGACCCATTTAGTCTCAAAAAATGATCAAGATCAGGAGGAAGCAGAAGAAACAGCATCAATTCATGATGTGTTCAAGGCTCTCACCTAACCACTGGGTATCACTCAAGGGACCAGAGATGGAGCATGAGTGGCAGGAGCCCATCAGGGAAGTCTTAAAAGTCAAGCCAGGGACTTCCCTGGTTCCCAATGCAGAAGGCCCTGGTTTGATCCTTGGTCAGGGAACTAGATCCCACATAGTACGCATACTAAATCGCTTCAATTATGTCCAACTCTTTGCGACCCCATGGACTGCAGCCTACCAGGCTCCTCCATCCATGGGATTTAAGTCGCTTCAATTATGTCCAACTCTTTGCTACCCTATGGACTACAGCTTGCCAGGCTCCTCTGTCCATGGGATTCTCCAGGCAAGAATACTGGAGCAGGTTGCCATGCCCTCCTCTAGAGAATCTTCCCAATCCAGGGATCAAACCCGTGTCTCATTGAACCCTGCCTTGGCAGTCAGTTTCTTTACCACTAGGGCCACCACGCTGCGACTATGAGTTCACATGGTGCAGCTAAAGAGCCTCCATGCCAAAACTCAAGACCCCAAATGCTACAGCAAGGATTGAAGATCCTGAGTGGCTCCACTAAGAGCTAGCACAACCAATAAATAAAATAATAAATGGCTACTTTGTAAAAAGCCAAGCCAAGAAGCCTAGAGATGGTCTTGAGCAAAATGGACAGTCATGGGAGGCCCTGAGGAGAAATTAAATATGTTCAAAACTGACCCTGAGACCATCCACTCTGGCTGCAGCACTGAGGATGGATGGAAAGGCAACAAAATTAAGAAACCAGTTGGGCCATTACAACGATAACCAAGTGGGAGCAATAAAGACCTGAATAAGAGCAGTGGTTAGAAACTTAGAGAGTAAGATACAGAGTCCAGAAAATGCTTAGGAGATAAAAACTGAGCAGAGTTTGATGATGAACTGCATCTGGAGAAGGAGGGGAGGGAGTCCAGGCTCTGGCGATGGTGAGGGTGCCTGGTGAGCACACAAACTGAATCTGGGAGCTTAGAAGGTAGACCCTTTGTTCACGTGGAGGTGCTGTTAGTTTCATCACATATAGGTTGCACACTGGAAAGGCCCATGTGAATTTCACATAGGTTCTGTAGAGAATAAGGAGGATGCATGAGCTCCAAGTTCAGAGATGAGCGGGATGCTATTCATATTTGGGAATCATCTGTGTACAGAGAGTAATCAAAACCAGGGAAGAGCAGATTGAAATTCCAAAGGGAGAACGAGACATGGAGCCAAGTACGAAACGTTGGGAATCGACAGTGTTTGGTCCTCAAACTCAGCATTGTTTAGTCTACACATTGACACACTCATCTGACTCATCCCAACGCCGTCCCCTGCCCCCACCACCACTACCCCCATTGCCAATTCAGGTGATCTCACTAATCCAGGACAGGAAGCCACTTTGGAGACTTCTGGCTGTATTGCTCTGGGAGTGGTTGGCATTGTGGCTTTGCCTCAGCAAGCTCCAAAAAGAGTTAGGAAAAGACATTATGTTCTATTTCTAGAACTTAGTATGCATTTTTTTTTTTTCTTGAATGCTGAAGTTACACGAAGAAAATGTAATGTTACTGAGGTTTTTCACATCTTTCCAAGTGTTTAAATAGGATATAAGCTCCTAGGGACAGGGACACATATTGGATTCCACTGCTGTTCAGTTGCTAAGTCACGTTCAACTCTTTGTGACCCCATGGACTGCAGCACACCAGGCTTCCCTGTCCTCTAGCATCTACCAGAGTTGGCTCAAACTCATGTTCATTGAGTCAGTGATGACAGCCAACCATCTCATCCTCTGTCACCCCGTTCTCCTCCAGCCCTCAATCTTTCCCAGCATCAGGGTCTTTTCCAATAAGTCGGCTTTTCACATCAGGTGGCCAAAGTATTGGAGCTTCAGCTTCAGCATCAGTCTTTCCAGTGAATATTCAGGGTTGATTTCCTTTAGGATTGACTGGTTGATCTCCTTGCTGTCCAAGAGACTCTGAAGAAGCTTTTCTAGCACCACAATACAAAAGCATCAATTCTTCAGTGCTCAGCCTTCTTTGCGGTCTAGCTCTCACATCTGTATATGATTACTGGAAAAACCATAGCTCTGACTAGAAGAAAAGCCATGACAAACCTAGACAGCATGTTAAAAAGCAGAGACATCACTTTGCTGACAAAAGTTTTTATAGTCAATTGAGTTTCATATTGTTATGCGGAAAAAAACCTGAATGAACTTTTTGACCAACCTAATATTTAAAATTCTTTTACATTTTCCTCCCATTCCTGTTTTCAGGGATGAACAGAGTGCCAGATACTTAGGAAGATACAGCCTCTTGAAAAGTAGGCTTTTAATAAATGTTTATGGAGGAAAAAATCTATACCTCATCAAGATACATTGAATTATGGTGAATGAATGAGACTGCTCTTCTATTAATGGCCTTGGGTCTATATATCAAGAAGAGCATTAAAACAGCTACAAACTAGTCAGGTCTTCCTAGGTAAACCCACTCTGTCCCATGGTACACAACAGTTACCGTCCTTTTAAATTCCAAACACGTGCTCCCTGTTGCGTACTTGGGGTTTCCACTTGCACTTGTGGAAGGAATCTCAAAGTTAACATAAGCAAAACAGTACTCTTGGATTTTACCTTCAAAACTGCTCTTCCCCTCTCTTCCCTAGTTGCTCAATCAGACACTAAGGAGGCGTCCTCAGCAGTGCTGAATCCACCCCAGGACCCTTTCTGCTGGTCTCTCATTGCCAATGTCAAGTCCCTCGTGCAAGTCACCCATGGACTGTGGCCATGGCCTTGTTGCTTCTTCTCCTGAATCCTAGAGTCCATCCTCCAGTCTTTGACCAAAGGGAGCTTTTGAAAATGTCAATCAGATTGAGTTACTCCCCATCCCTCCTCCTTAAAACCCTCAAGTGATTTCCTATTGAATTTGAAATAAAACCCCAACTCTTGAGCAGGGTCTCTACAAGTCTCTACAACATTTGAACATGACTTCTTCCCCAATATAATTTTCAAACTTTTTCTCTTCTTCCTATCTTCTCTCTGATTCTCCCATCTGTACAGAATTTTCTTCATAGGACGGACTCCTCCTTGTTATTCATAATTCAACTTAACACCCTCCTCAGAGGTACCTTCCCTAATCATGTAATCTAATTTTAGCCCATAAGGATTAGCTCTACCCTACATCAAAACATAATGTAAAGACTGTATAATTAAAACAGTGAGGCCTTTTCCAAGGAATATAGACACAGACCAATGAGCCAGAATACAGTGCCCAGAATAGACCCAGTTACATATGGATAAGTCTCATCTCAAATCTCTAAGGAAAATATGGCTTTGCAAATAAGTGCTGTTGGAACAACTGGAGAATGCTGTGGGAAAAGAGAAAATGGTAACACATCCATGCCCTTCCTTTTGACAGGCTGTGAGCTCACAACAGCAGGAACTGTATATTAATCCTGATTCTGTTACTGGTTAGTTGCTCAGTCATGTCTGACTCTTTGTGACTCCATGGACTGTAGCCCTCCAGGCTCCTCTGTCCATGGATTTCTCCAGGCCAGAATACTGGAGTGGGTAGCCTTTCCCTTCTCCAGGGGATCTTCCCAACCCAGGGAGTGAACCCAGGTCTCCGGAATTGCAGGCAGATTCCTTACCAGCTGAGTCACAAGGGAAGTCCAGGAATACTGGAGTGGGTGGCAATAAATGTTTATTATTGTCGTGACCACAGAGCTAGGAGGAAAAAAAAAAAAACATGTTTTTTTAACTTTATTTTATTATTATCATGATCCTTATTAGTTGTTATGATTTCTTGAAAGAATGAAATGTTAAAAAGAATTTTCTAACTTCACCATTTCCCAACAATCTATGATCTTCATCATCCCTGAGCCTCGGTTTCCTTACTTACTCAATCCAAACAATAACATGCAGCTTACAGGTCTTTGCAAGAATAGAAGAGGATGTGTATTTAAAAATCAACTATACTGAGAGACTTCCCTGGTGGTCCAGTTGTTAGGAATCCAGCTTGCAATGCAGGGGATGTGGGTTCAATCCCTGGTCAGGAAACTAAGATCCCACATGCCATGGAGCAACTAAGCCTGAGCAACTAGAGCCGGTGCTCTGCAACAGGAGAAGCCACCACAGTGAGAAGCTCATGCACCAGAACTAGAGTAGCACGCCTCCTCCCCTTACTGCTCACCACAACCAGAAAAAGCCCATGCTCAGCTATGAAGACTCATTACAGACCACAATTAATTAAACAACAATCCAAGAAAAAAAGAGTTCCTATAGACAAATGCTCTCAGAAGTTGCATTGTGATTCCCAGACAGCGCATCTTGCTGTGTAGCCAGTCTTCCCAGCGCTCAGCGTCAGAGCAGCAGAGATGAGCACAGACTAAGTAAACCAATAGGCACAGGCCAAGAGGTCAGAGCCCGCAACCATGAGCATCCAAATTACCAGCCCCGGGCAGAGATTGAGCTTCGGCAAGTCACTTGAAAATGCACTTCAAGCTGCAGAGAGGTTCTGCTTTTAGGAAAGCAATTGAGTCCCTCAGTCCTCTAGGAGATCAAAGGACACTCTCTGTCCTTTAATGAATAAGCTGTTAATGAATAAGAGGAACAATTGGATTCTGAAGTGAGAGGACAATTAGGCACCAGCATGATTTCCAGCAGGATGCTCGCTGAACCATACTTGGAAGCTGGAGAAAACCCAGCAGCATACAAGTGATTTAAGGAGACGCGGAGACGTTTGTTACTAAGGATGTAAAATATAGCCGGTCTTCACTGCTCAGCCCAGAGTTCCCGTGGACTTGTTTTCAGATTGGAATCTTTAAATGAGCGCTGATGTTGAAACAGACCAGGACCCTGTGAGGCCTCCTGGGTACGAATCCTCTCCGCATCCCCCATTTCTGTAGGAAAAAGACTGCAGCCTCTTAGACCTTCCCAGAGTACCAAAAGGCAGGTTCCAACAGCTACTGATCAGGAAGTGAGGGAATGTAGAAGGGAAGGAGCAATAAAGAAATAGTGCAGGGCTTCCCTGGTGGCTCAGTGGTGAAGAATCTGCCTGTCAATGCAAGACACATAGGTTCGATCCCTGATCTGGAAAGATCCCACGTGCCATGGAGCAACGGGGCCTGTGTGCCACAACTACTGAGCCTATTCGCTAGACCCTGAGAGCTGCAACTACTGAAGCCTGAGGGCCTAGAGTCTGAACTCTGCAACAAGAGAAGCCACCACCGTGAGAAGTTTCCTGCACATGGGAACTGGAGAGTAGCCCCCACTCTCCGCAACTAGAGAAAAGCCCACGCAGCAATGCAGACCTAGCACAGACAAAATTAAATAAGCAATTAAAAAAAACGAGATAGTGCAGCCGTGGGGCCAGGTCCTGGATCTCCCTCAAGCGGTCAACCTAACAATATCTTTGAGTTTTCCTGCAGGAACTAAGATCCCTAACCAGGTGGAGGATGGTAACTTCAGGCTGAGCACAAGACTCATTGAACACTGTTACCTCACTGCCAACCAGGGTGTTTGAGGGAAGCCAAACATCCTGCAGCTCTCATCCCAAATTCTGCCTATAAAACGGAACCCTTGTAAACCTTTGGGAAATTTTTTTCTTTTTTTAAGCACATGCTACTCATTCTCCTTGCTTGGCTCTGCAAGAAACCTTTCTCTGCTCCCAACTCTGACTTTTTGGTTTGACCTCACTGGGATTAGACACACGCATCTGATAACGGTGTGGCTAGGTGACTCTAGTGGTTAAGAACCTGCCTGCCAATGCAAGAGTTGGGGGTTCCAGACCCTGGGTCAGGAAGATAATCCTGGAGGAGGAAATGGCAACTCACTTCAGTATTCTGGCCTGGAAAACTCCATGGACAGAGGACCCTGGCAGGCTACAGCACATAAGGCTGCAAAGAGTCAGACACAGCTGAGCACAGGAGACCTTTTCCCTCGCCAGTGTGTCTCTCACCCCAACCATCGGTGGATGTGTTTGATGGCTTATACAGCTCTGCCAGGATACAATGGGGATCAGCATCAACTGGTCAGCCTCAGTCCCAGCCCAGTTCATCTAAATGTAGAGCAATTTTGAGTCTACTAGCTCAGCTGCAGGGAGAGGAAGGATAGAATGTAAGGAATAAGAGTAAAGCTGTTCGGGAACCGCTGGCCAAAGCTGCCTTGGCTAGGCAAAATGGTGATTGCTTGCATGGGTTATCTGGCAACAAGAGGTCCCGATAAAGAACACTGGGTCACTACAGAAAACTCATTGGGAATGGGACTTCCCTGGTGGTCCAGTGGCTAAGACCTTGCTCTCCCAATGCAAGGGTGCCTGGACTCAATCCTTTGTCAGGGAACTAGATCCCACAGGCCACAACTATCAGTTCGCATGTCCCAGCTAAACACCGTGCATGCTGCCAACTAAGACCTGGGGCAGCCCAACAAATAAATTAAAAAGAAAATTAACCAGGAGAACTCTGGAGGGGCCATAACAAGGGAGGAGATGTCAGTCCATAAGTCCTACCAACCTCCCAGAATCCTTTGCACTGGAATCATCCGTCTCTGCTGATAGATGCATGAAGCAGCAGGAAGGACCCTGAGTCAGAGCGGCAGAGACACCTCGGAAACTAACCCCACACCATAAAACCTGAGCCTGTGCGTCACATGGCCTAGCCGCTCTCCTGGGTTCCCGTACCTGCCTCCTCCCAGGTGCCCCTCATAATAAAGTCGTTTGCTTTGTCAGCACATGTGTCTCTTTGGACAATTAATTGCTGAGTGTTAGACAAGAGCTTACTCTCAGACCCTGGAAGGGGTCTGCCTTCCTGCAACAAAGACAGAAGACATAGAGGCTAGAAAGTAGGGAAGCTGGAGGAAAATGGGCAAGAGAAGCCAGCAGGATTAAAGGAGACAGATTATACGAGGCAGCTTTTAGCACAGGGCAACTCCTACCATTGAGATAATTGCCAAGGATGTTGTGTCCAGTTTCATAGCTTGCACTTTAATTCCTGCCATCATCTCTGGGGGAGTGGTCCTGCCTATGCACACGGGGCCTAAGTTCTTTCAGCTCTCTTGGTCTCTGGCTGTGACAAAGCTAAACACATGTGCTCAAGAGAATCTGCTGGCCTAAGTACTCCAAAGGAGAAGGAAGGGATAGAATTAGGAACCCGGGAAAGAAGCCTTGGATGTCTACCTTTCTAAAGTTTTCAGCAAAGCCTTTTGCATAAAGAGATGCTGAAGAGATGCTGGTTCTGGAATTTTCTGGAGGTGGGTGGGAATTTTCTGGACCAGCAGCTACAGCAGCACTAATGAGTACTTACTGTTTATTCCCAGGGAGCCTGGCACGTTGCCAGTACCAGATGCCTGCATCCTTTATCCTTCCTTGTCCCTCAGCTGGGCAGAAAACCCAGGTTATCTTTAAACTAAAGGCAGAAAAAAATCAAATCTTCTTGTAACATGTTCACCTTTGCATAGTGAAAAAGAGAGAAAGATGAGAAGAAAGAAGAAAGGAGAGGGAAGGGAAGGGGAGAAGAAATACAAAAAATTTGCTAAAACTATGACAGACAATTTAATTTTTTTCAATTTGTAATACTATGTCTTATTTAACCCACCATATCCAAAATATTGTCATTTCAAAATAAAGTGAAATAAAAAAAAAGTAAAATGTGGTCATGATACATTTTACTTTTTTCTTGTACTGTCTGAAGTCCAGTCTGTATTATACACTCCCAGTACATCACAATTTAATCTAGCTACCTCTCAGGTACACATGAGACTGGGGGTTGTCAAATGGGACCCCACACAGCTAGACTGTGTTCCCAGTTCCATTCTTGGCCATTTCCACCTATAAACATTCATTTAAGAAAGTCAATACATATTGCACTGGTCCTAATGCAGGAGCTCCGTTACTCTCACTAGCCTAGCAAAATGGATTAGACCTCTAATGCCCTAAAATATTCACAACTATAAACAAAGCAACCTGTGATACGGTCCGCTTTGAAAACTCCTCCCAACAGTAATGACTATGGTCTACTGAATCAATGAGAGCTCTTCATTGAAGAATTAAAACTTGAGACAAAGGCCATTGACAGAGGAATGGATAAAGAAGAGGTGGTACATATATGCAATGGAGTGTTACTCATCCATTAAAAAGAATGAAATAATGCCTTTGTAGCAACATGGATGGATCTAGAGAGTGTCATACTGAGAGAAGAAAGTCAGACAAAGGAGAAATATCATATGTCATCTCTTATATGTGGAATCCAAAAGAAAATGATACAAATGAACTTATAAAACAAAGAGACTCACAGACTTAGAAAACGAACTTATGGGTGTGGAGGGGCAGTCTTAGTCAGGGACTTTGGGACGGTCATGTACACACTGCTATATTTAAAATGGGTAATCCACAAGGACCTATCGTATAGCACACAGAACTCAGTGTTATGCGGCAGCCTGTATGGGAGGTGGGTTCGGAGGAGAATGGATACATGTATGTGTATGGCTGAGTCCCTCAGTGTTCACCTTAAACTACCACAACATTGTTAAACAACTTTACCCCAATACAAAATAAAAAGTTTAAAGTTTGAAGGGAAGAGAAAAAACTTGAGCCAAAGAGAAATCACTCAAGCCTGTTTCAGACCGTTGAGGCAGGTATCTGAACTTCCTAAACTCCCGCCTCCATCTTTTCAGCCATTTTCAGTGCCCCTGCCTTCAAGGCCTGTTGTTCTCCCAGGTAATCGAACCCGGGTCTCCTGCATTGGAGGCAGATGCTTTAACCTCTGAGCCACCAGGGAAGCCCCAAGAAGGGCTTTACTTTCCAGAAACGGAACATAACAAAAGTAGATTAACCAGGTTGCAATTATTTACATAAGAAAAGGATCTCTAGCTTCATAAAAGATTTGACTCTGGGGTTCATTTCAAGAGAGCAATTTCCTTCTATTTTTCAAATATGATTAGATTTACATGCAACTTCTCTCAGGCAAAATGAAGTCCAACTATAATGGGATTTTTCCAATATCTCAGTTGAATTACAGGTGGCCAGAATTTATAAACTTCAGTGCTTTGGGGTTCAAAAGCAGTGAACCAGGATTCCTCCATTAAATGAAAAGATGGAGAAAGAACCGGACAGATGAGGCCCGGTGGCAGTCATGGCGCCCATTTGGATGCCCTCGGGCCCATCGCATCTCCCCTGTAAGCCTCAGTTTCTTTACTTGCTACACGATAAAGTAGGGCTGGATTTCTTCTCTGGATTTTTCAGGTCCATGGATCAGTGAGTGATTATTCAACTTTCTATTTGTGATTCCCCCTCCCTTGGATTAATTCAGAAGACCTGGATGCACTGAAGAATGAATCTCACTCAGTAGAATGGAGCGGAAATGCCAGGCTCTGGGTGCAAGTGAGGCAGACATAAATACAGTTGGGAGACCACTTCCCGAGAGCTGACAGGACGTGTAAAGGCATATGGAAGGCAGGCTGCAGACAAAAGCCGAGAAAGGGTCTCTCTGTCTGGGTGATAGCAGCGCACACCAGAAAACAGCTCAGCTAATTCTTGAATCAAGGCAGACAAGGCAGAGCATGGCGGAGGCTTCTAGCTGTTGTTGCTGATGTTCAGTCGCATCTTTGCAAGCTCATAGACTCCTACATGCCAGGCTTACTGTCCTTTACTATCTCCAGGAGTTTGTAAACAATGTGAATAATGCAAATAAATAGAGGAGAAAAATAGAACTGGAAAGACTAAAGGTCTCTTCAAGAAAATTAGAGACACCAAGGGAACATTTCATGCAAAGATGGGCACAATAAAGGACAGGATGGTAAGGCTTCCAGTAGAAAACTTAAACATTCACTACACCCAAGAGTTACCTAATGACCTGTCCTAGCTTAACTCTTTTTTTTTTCACCTTTTTCTTCCTTTCTTTCTTTTTGGCTGTGCTCAGTCTTCATTGCAGCGAGCAGGGGCTGCTCTCACTTGCAGAGCGCGGGCTTCTCATTGTGGTGGCTTCTCTTGCTGTGGAGCAGGAGCTCTGGGGTGCCCAGGCTTAGTAGTTGTGGGTGGTTGCTCCTTGGCATGTGGGATCTTCCCTGATCAGGGATCGAACGAGTGTCTCCTGTATTGGCAGGTGGACTCTTTACCACTGAGCCACCAGGGAAGGCCCTAGCTTAACTCATCAGCTTCCAAAATGCACCAGCCAATCTTCTGATGAATCTTAGGGAAAGATTTCCCTATAGGTGTCCCCCGTCCCAGGGAGAGAGGTTGGAAAGATTCTCCCACCCCAACAGCTATTCCGATCAACCTTCTCTTACACTGCATGAACTTCTAATCAAGGTCTAGGACACTGGATTCATTAATTTTAATGAATTGCTAGAACAGTCTGAACAAGAGCCTTTGCTAATAAGGCCTTGCCTGAGTAAGATGCCATGTATTCTTCTGAGCAGGAGAAAAAAAAAAATCCTTGGAAAACTTAAAAATAAAAAGGTTGGCATGTTAAGGCCAAATTGGGAGGAAAAATCACTCTGGAATGTCTGGTTTTCTCAAGTCACAATTTACAATCTACATTTCAGGGTCAATTGAACCACTTGATGGCCAATTTGGGCACAAGGAAAGAGCTACATGAGGAATTATAAATAGGCATAAGAGTTTCTGACACCAACCAGACCCTCACAGCCACACTTGACTGAGTCTGTAATGATCTCAGGTCATTCCAAAAAGCGCAGGTCAAAGGGGCTCTGTGAGCACAGGGACCAAACCGTTGATTTAACACCAGCCTGGTGACATCCGTTCTGCTCACTCTGTGGGCGAACTTTCCACGTGGAGACACAGCACTAATGAGGTGTGGAGAGAGAATGGGGATTTAAAATGTTTGTGGAAACCTGACCCTTCTCTGACAGTCCAGGGCTTCCTTTTCCATTCTGAAGCATGCATCCTGTTTTAGAGACAACACTCTAGGTAATCAGATGGATCGTGATTGGTGGAGGTGTGAAAGGGATCCTCATCCATGGAGATGTGCGAGTTGTTCACAGAGTCATTTCCTGGAAGGAATTAGAGAAGTTGGCTTCCCAGATGACTCAGTGGTAAAGAATTCGCCTGCCAAAGCAAGAGACTCGAATTTGGTCCCTGAGTCAGGAAGATCCCCTGGAGTGGGAAATGGCACCCACTCCAGTATTCTTGCCTGGGAAATCCCATGGACAGAAGAAGCCTGGTGGGCTACAGTCCAGGGGGTTTCAAAGAGTTGGACACGACTGAGTATTCATGCATTAGGGAAGGTGCCTGAGGAACCAGAAGAGAGAATTGGTCTCTATGTTCAAACATAATGCTTCTCACTGCTAATGGTCAAGGGAAGCCACAACATTTTTGAGTGTGTGTGTGTGAGGGGGGAACCTAACTCCAAGTTTGCACTAAATGCCTCCATAGACATTTAAATATAAATTTATTTGGTTAAATTTATTTGGGTGCTATCATTTGAAGCAGGGGGTGAAAGGGGTTGAAAGTACAAATTACCATTTATAAGTAATCAAGTCACGGGGATGTAATATACAGCATGTTGACTAGAGTTAATAAAACTGTACTGCATATTTGGAAGTTGCTAAGAGAGTAGAGCTTAAAAGTTTTCACTACACACATAAAACAATTCTGTAACCAAGTATGGAAACAGATATTAACTAGACTTATTGCTTTGATCATTTCATAATATATACAACATTGAATCATGTTGTACCCTTGAAACTAATATATTGTTTTGTGTCAGTTATACCTTAACAAAAATAAAATCAGGCCATAATAAGACAAACAAAGAAGTAAATAATATTACAGTACAAAAAGGGAAAACAGTGTACTGGATTAGTACTTTTTAATAACACTGATGCTTTTTTTACACAATAGGAAAGACTCACACCTATATATAGGCCTGATGCAGTGATGCATAATAATATTGTGGTTTAATAATGAATAAAATAATTTTAATTATATTTTAATTTTAAATATATTATTCAGTTAATAAAATATTTCATCATTGAACTAAAATTTGAATTTACCAAACAAAAATATTACACTTTGCAAAAAAAAATTAAGAGTGGAGATAAGGATAAGATTAAGTATTTTTCTTAACTTGTCTAGTCTCTGGGAAATTCAGGCATCATGGAATAAAAATCCAGATTTCTAGAACTTGAAAGATATAATAAGAAAGAAGTCGCTAAGCCATGTCTTTGTAGAATTTATCTTGAGATTATGAAGTGTTATAGCAATTGTCCCCAAATATTTGAAGACAGGATGTGGTTGCAATCAGAATCACCAGGGACATTTATTAGACATGCAGATCCCCATTTCCAAAGATCTGACTTTAGTGAGTCATCAGCAGCTCAATTCTCTCACTGCTCACTGGAGGAAACCAAGTAGCAGAAAATATATTTGTCTTTCCTGATAAATCTCATTAAATTGTTGTTGAGAAAGGCAGAGCATAAATGCATGTGAAATGAGGCAGCCAATCCAAGACTGAGCCATGATCTTCCACCTCTAGTCCAGCGTTCTTTCCTGTGCCAATTCATTTTTTTGTGTCCCTTGAGCAAATTTCCTTCCTCTGAAAACTCCTGCTTGTCTAGCTGAAACACCCAGTACTTTGAATGTCATATAGTCTTCCCCCTGGAACCCAAAACAGACCTGTGCTCTTGCATTAAAGCCTACAGCTCAGTCTCTCACTTCATCAAAGCCCGTGCTCGGCCACTAGGCTCACACGTGCCCCTGATACATTGTGACACCCTATTACTACCTTGCCTTTATGAGCTTCAAGGGAAATCACATTTTAAATTACAGCATACAAGTATAATGGAAAATCTAATTGTAGCAATGACAGTTTATTTATCAATCATCTATCATTTTGATTTATAAGGTGCCCAACTTGATTTAAAGGTAGCTAATGTTTAAAACCTCAAGGCACCCATACAACCAAATACATACTGAAAGCAACAAAGTGAATGACTCCTGCTTTTCTGCAGCTCGTCTTTCCCTTACCCAAGCCTAGAGCTAGAAGCACAATGAGATCAATCCTGGGGAACTGAAAGGCAGCATCTCAGAACCTCTTAATACCAAGTCTCATTGATTATAGAGCTTGGCAGATGTAAAGCATCATTGTTAACATAGAGTCAGCTTCTTTCATATTAATATTCCTGTGTCCCAAGTCTGGATTTCCCAGGTGGCTCAGTGGCAAAGAATCCACCTGCCAAGCAGGAGACACTTGTTCGATCCCTGGGTCAGGAAGATGCCCTGAAGGAGGGCACAGCAACCTGCTCCAGTATTCTTGCTGGAGAATTCCACAGACAGAGGAGACTGGTGGGCTACAGTCCATGGGGTCACAGAGAGTAGGACATGATGTAGTGACTGAACAGCAGCAGCAGTCCCAAGTCCACAGAGCTTGAGAATTTAGAGGTAGAAGGGACATCCAGAGACAACCTGATTCCCATACCTCCTTCCATCCTTCTAAGGAGTGGGCCTTTAAGATTCACAGATAGGGGTCAATAGGTACAGGTCAGTAGCCCTTCAATGCAACCCACTCCATGGTATCATTCCCCATGGCTTTGCTTCAAACCTTTCCTCCCTGCCCATTCTCCCTGGGTTTTGCTCTAGGCTCTGAGTACCTCTCTGACTCTCAAATTCATCCTTGCTTGAACTGGGTATCACCTTCCCGGTGCTCTGGTCGATGCCCACAACTGCCTGGGCTTAACTTTCACATCCCATGGGCATATTCTACCTTACACCACCTTCACCTTGTCATGACCCGCCACTTTATGGTCCCCTCCTGGTTCTGAAAGCTTTGAGTGACTTCACCCCAAAGCAAGACCCCAGGTAAAGCATCAGAAGTCTTGGGAAGTCTGAAATCCAAGACTTGCTGTAGCAACGGAATCAAACTCAGTCTTGGCGGTGGAGCTGTGCCTCCAGGCCAACTTCAGTGTTCATAGTGGGGCTTTTCAGAGTTTCCAGCTCAACTTAGCACATACATACATGCCAGGCACCCAGCTTAACAGTCCTGCCATGAAGGGATTTTCCCAGCCCCAAATTTGTTCAAATTCCAGTCTTCCACCTTCAACAGCAGTATTTTTCCCACTGTACCCTTCCCTATTCACCAATCAGCATATTTCACTTTATTCGCTATATTCAACAACATTGTTTAGAAAAGACCTTAGGTTCTGTACACTGTCACTCTGAGAACAGAACTCTCATTTCATTCTTTGGGGCTCTGATATTTATCTACTACAGAGGAATACGGTCTGTTTCCAAATATTAGAATGCTTGGTTGTCAATAGAAGTCTGATTTCCAAACGCCTTGATCACTCACTGATCATCACTGCTGGAAAGATGCTAAAATGGTGTGTAAGGACTCATCCTCCTCCCCCAGTGAGAGAGACTGAGTTCTGAAAATAACCGATGGCTGAACACCCTCCCTCTTAAGCAGGATGTGAACCCCTGGTGATTCACAACAAAATTCCCCACATTGCAGTTCTTGCAACAAAAAGGTAAAGCTTTGTGAGAATGTGGGGAAATTGGAATTCTTTGCACACTGCCAGTGGGCATTTAAAATGGCTCATGCCTCTCTGCACAACTATTCAGCAGATCCTCAAAAAGTTAAACATAGAAGAATCGCTTGGCCCAGCAATTCCACTGCTAGGTAAAGAACCATTTTGAAAACAGTGCTCAAACAAATACATATACACCTATACTCATATTGACCAAAAGGCAATGGGTTGGCCAAAAAATTTAAGTTTTTTCATAAGATCCTATATGGAAAAAACTTGTTGGCCAACACAATAGAAACAGCCCAAACATCCGTGAACGAGTGAATGTATAAAAAATGGCAGCATGTCCCTGCCATGGAATATTATGCAGCCATAAAAAGGACTGACGTAGTGACACATCCAACAACATAGATGAGCCTTTAAGCAATATGCTATGTGATAGATGCCAGACACAGAAGGTCATATATGGTGCAATTCTATGTACATGGACTATCAAGAATAAAGAAATCCACAGAAGCAGAAGTCAGATGGGTAGCTGCCAGGGAATCGTGTAGGGAGGTGTGGGATAAAGTTGCTTCATGGGTACAGGTTTTACTTTGGAGTGGTAGAAATGTTTTGGAGCCAGGTATTGAAGTGGGGGTTGCATAACCTTGTGAATAGTGCTAAATGCCATGAATCTGTTCACTTTAAAATGATTGATTTTATGTTAGGTGAATTTCAACTCAAATTATTTTTTTAATTAAGCAATAGATGAATTCACTCACCTTATGATAATGAATTCCAATGCCAATGTACGTTATAGAGATCCTTTTGCTGGTCTAATTTTTGTCTTTCCATCTGTCTGAAGTAGAAGGTGTTTTTAAGCGGCATTGAAACCCGCCCACTGAAGCCAGTGTCTTCCTCAGGCTTTGCACAAACACAAATGCTCCAATCCTAAGTCTTAGAACCCACCATCTGGATGCAGACCTGGCCAGCGAAGTTTGATCAGCCCACCCCCAGGCCTGGGTAGGTAATCGCTGGCCTAGAGGGATGTGCAGGGAGTGAAGGGGAGGTGTTACATCAAAAGCTGGTAGTTGTCCTACTTATAGGAAAAACACAATTATGAAAAAGGGGCTGGTGAACTGAGTCCAACCCTCTGATCTCCTGGATCTTAGATTCTCGTCTGGGTCACAGACACTAAACCCAACAGACCAACAACTCAATGAACATGGACATTAGGCCAGTGTTCTTAACTACCAAAACTTGCTTTCTAGACAAGAAACCAGAATAACGTGGTCAATAGTGGTGGGGGTGGGTGGTGTGAATTAGGTCAGGGAAACCCACTCTGAGGAGGGGACCAAGGTTTGGGCTGAGACCTAAACCTTGGGGAAGAGAGTTCCAGGTGGTGGAACAGAGAGTGCAGAGGCTCAGATGGATGAGTCCCTTGGTGGCCTGTTGCTTCTCTCTCGTGTCTTCTGCAAAGCAAGCCTGTTTCCTCTACTCACAACCCATTTGACACAAATGTGTTATTTTCCCCCTCACGTGAGCAATTCTAATGCTAACCACCCAGAATCAGGGGAGAACCCACAGTTTAAGGGTTCAGGCCCACAACACTAACCCCACAATCACAAGTAGTGAGTCTCCAGGTTACTAGAATCAACCCAAAAGAAAAAAGAAAGGGAAAGTCGCTCAGTAGTATCTGACTCTTTGCGGGGACTGTAGTCTGCCAGGCTCCTCTGTCCATGGAATTCTCCAGGCCAGAATACTGGAACGCGTAGCCAATCCCATCTCCAGGGGATCTTCCCAACCTAAGGATCTAACTCAGGTCTCCCACATTGTAGGCAGATTCTTAACTGTCTGAGCCACCAGGGAAGCCCAAGAATACTGGAGTGGGTAGCCTAACCCTTCTCCAGAGGATCTTCCCAACCCAGAAATCGAACTGGGGTCTCCTGCATTGCAGGCGGATTCTTTACCAGCTGAGCCACCAGAGAGGCCCAGCATTCTGCCCAGCTTGGCCTCAAATCCAGAATTCCCAGTACCCCTCCATGGGTTTGATAATTTGCTATAGAGGCTCACAGAACTCAGGGAAACACTTTCTACACCAATACTGTTTACTCTAAGGGATGCAACTCAGGAACAGTCCACTAGAAGAGATGCATAGGGCCCGGTGTGAGGGGTGACAGGCATGGACATTCCATGCTCTCTTTGAGTGCACCACCCTCCCGGCACATTGATGTCAACCAACCCAGAAACTCTTCTAACTTCAATATTTGGGCATGATTGATTAAGTCATTGACCATGGGCAATTAACGCAATCTCCAGCTCTCTCCCATCCCCAGAGGTTGTGGGGGAGAGCTGAAAGTTCTAACCTTCTAATCATTCCATGGTCTTTCTGACCAGCTCTCACCCCTAAGCTCCCTGGGAACCCCAGCCTCTGGTCATTTTAGTAACATAAAAAGATACTCATCACTCCAAGGATTCCAAGGGTCTTAGAAGCTCTTCTATCAGGAACCAGGGACTCCTGTCAAATACCATAACTAAAGATGCTCCTGGGCTACCCAGGTGACTCAGTGGTAAAGACTCTGCCGGCCCATGCAGGAGACGCAAGTTCAATTCTTAGGTCGGGAAGATCCACTGGAGAAGGAAATGGCAACCCACTCCAGTATTCTTGCCTGGAAAATCCCATGGACAAAGGAGCCTGGCAGGCTACAGTCCATGGGGTCCCAAAGAGCCAGACACGACTGAGCGACTGAACAGCAACAAAAGCAGGGGAGTCAATGCCTTCACAGCAGCTACGGAGCCAGTGATCCCGGACACAGGGGCTCTCAGAGGTTCAGAGACAGGGCTGGCAGGTGCACGAGGGTCTGAACAGCACCGGAGGGGGCTTCGCTAGAAGGAAGGGCAGGCCTGGTGATCTGAGCCAGCCTAGAATACTCTCCCCTTGCAGGCTGAATGTAGCCTTACCCCCACATCAGTGAGAGAGGGGGATTTCAAGTGATCCAGGAAAGACCTTTAAACATGACCCTTGCTTCTGGGTTCCATGGTTTTCATCTTCACAGCAGCAGTCGAACAAATGCTAGGCCCAAGGCAGCAGCAGCAAACCCTATTTTCCCAGATTTCTGGGTGGTGTTCTTATTTTAACCAAATCAGGCCATCTAGTTGGAAATAGCCTCAATGTCACATCGGATCTTGGCTGGAACATTTCCACTGTTCCTGGGCGTGAGGCAACACCCTGCAGCTGGTGACCGGGAGCAGGATGCTCGGGGCGGGGCTGGAGGGCCTGGAATTTCGGAACCAGCCTCAGGCCACCTGTGCGGACATGCAGCTGCTCTAAGATGCACCAGCTCAGGCACACAAAGATGCCTGTCTGAAAACCAACTTCTCCATTGGAAAACTCGAGGGAGACCCTGACCACCAAATGCCTTCCCAGGAACCCCATCTGTGAGGCTGTGCGTCTTCTCATGGTTTCTGAAATCACCTCCATGAATTCTGCCTGGATGACTCTCTCCAAACCATCTGCTCTCTCACCTGCATCAGCTCACCTCCATCCGTCCGCACCAAGAGGAACCCATCTATGTCCTCATTTTTTTTTTTTTTTTTATGTCCTCATTTTTTAACTGCCATTTGAAAAAAAATCAGTGATGAGATAAAAGGGTTCTTAGACTATTTCTCAAACTTAGAAATAAGAAACTTCTCAGAAGCAAGCAACTTATTTATAACTATATTCTCGAGCCCTTTATTTAATATTAGATGTATCATTTATTGGGCTTCCCTGGTGGCTCAGAGGATAAAGAATCTGCCTCCAATGTAGGAGACCCAGGTTCGATTCCTGGGTTGGGACGATCCCCTGGAGGAGGGAGGGCATGGCAACCCACTCCAGCATTCTTGCCTGGAAAATCCCATGGACAGAGGAGCCTGGTGGGCTATAGTCCATGGGGTCACAAAAGAGTTTTAGTTGTGGCATGTGGGATCTAAGTTTGACCAGGGATCGAATCCACACCCGCTGCATTGGAAGGCAGATTCTTAACCAGTGGACCATCAGGAAAGTCCCAGCAATGCCACTTTTAACTGTGGCCATGCATCGGTCTCAAAACCTTCATTTTCCCATCTCTAAAATGGGACAAGTCATGACCCCTCCATGAGTTGACTATAAGGTCTAAAGAGATCAAGGCATGTCAAAGAGCCAGCCTTGGGTCCAGGACATGGGACAAGCTTGATAAATGTCATCTCCCTTCTAATTCCACGCTCCTCACTGGACAATTCAGAGACCAGGTAGGTCTGCTGAGAATCTGAGGGTGTCTCCTCTTCAGAGGCGGTGGAGGGAACTGCACAGCAGGCCTGGACAGGTAAGCCATGCAGAAGAGGCGGGGGCCATTAGGAGATAATTGACTGGGGAGAGGACCCACACAACCCAAGGTGAGCCACAGGGCACTTTACATATCAATAAGGTCGATTATCAGGGGATGTCGGCTTCCTTGGTGCTGCTATTAACCTATATTGCTCTTATTAACCTTTCAGATGAAGAATCTTTCAAAAATAATTATATTAAAGCGTAATTCTCTGCGAGTTTAAAATATGTGAATGTTCCATTTCAGTACTCCTGTGTCATGAGATAATGAACACCTGATTGCCCGGCTACCGCGATGAGGTTTTTAATCAGAATCCTCTCCCTTCTCTGCTGCAGGCTCTCAGATCAGACCTGGGAGGAGGGGAGGTGCATCTGGGGAGTGTTTAAGGGCAGGACTGAGACAGAGGAAACAGATTTTGAGGAGAAACAAAGGGCCATCCACTCAGAGTGTTTCCTGGGGTCCTGGGAAACGTGGGAGGGGACTCTACCCAGTGATGCTGAGAAATGGAATATTTGCTGCCACATCTATAAACAAAGATGCCACAGTCACCAGCAATTGTAGCCACCATGGATGCTGAGCTGGTGAGCCCTGAGGAAGCTCAGAAAGGAGAGAATGCCTGCAATCTAGCACCCATCAGACTGCCGTCACGCTCTCTGGAGTGAGGCTTGAGGAACTCAGGATGTGAAAACAGGATACTGGGCCCAGACTGCTAAGGTGCATATGAAAGGAATGATTTCAGAGAGCCAGACTCTTGCATCTTCCCATCCTCCTGTACATAGAAAAGCCACTGAATTCCTTAATTTGGGTTATAGGGTTTTCTTTAATTAACAATAAGCTATTGATGTTCAGACTACCTGCCCTTTGTTGCAAAGCTTCTACGTGACCTGACTCTGCCCTTCACCACCTCAATTTCTCCCAGAGCTATTTGAGACTCTGTCTCCTAGTTTGAGCACCAAAAAATTCCCACCGAATAAAACATAACTCTCAACTTTTAGGTTGTGAATATTTTTTAAATCCACCATACCCCAAAACTTATACCGGACTCTTTTTTTTTTTTTTTTAACAGAGGACACAATTTGGTTTCGCACTGAGAGATCAGAAGTCAAGAGTGATCCCTGTAGAAACAGAGAACTGACTGGCTACTCACACATATTAATTCTGAATATATATTGGAAGGACTGATGCTGAGGCTAAAGCTCCGATAATTTGGCCACCTGATACGAAGAGCCGACTTATTGGAAAAGATCGTGATATTGGGAAAGATTGAAGGCAGGATGGGAAGGGGGTAACAGAAGATGAGATGGTTGGACGACATCACTGACTCAAGGACATGAGTTTGAGCGAAGTCCAGGAGATGGTGAAGGGCAGGGAAGCCTATCGTCCTGCAGTTCATGGGGTCACAAGGGTCAGACGCCACTGAGAGACTGAACGACAACAACACGGAATGCGGCAGGAGCTGATTCTGTGCTGAGCACACATAAGTGCAGGTGAGGGAGACCAAGGTGTCAGACACCTAAGCAGGGCTCGGGGCCGGGGGTGGCGCGTGTTGGAGGACCGGGAAAGAGTGGAGACAGGACCAGAAAGGAAGGATGGCGGGCGGACGTGTTTGGACAAAACGGATTGACTTTACCCATTCCTGTAACTGTCATAGATCGAGACGGGACACAGATGCCCGGCCTAGGAGTCAGGCAGCCCCCGAGCTGAGCTGTCACCCACCGGCCATTCCCCACATGCAGCCTCTGCTTGCCCATGTGCTCACAGCTGCAGCGTCAGCAGCCTCTACGGTCCAAGAAGCACCATTTCAGGGGCTGCTTAGTGCCTGATAGCTTGTTGCAGAAACCAGTACTCGAGAAACCAAGCACCACACTCGGAGAGTCGGAGAACTCAGGTTTATTACGCTGGAGGGCCCAGAGGAGTTAACACTTCAAGCTCTGAGCCCCAAACACAGGGGTTACAGAGCTTTTATACATGGACAGGCATGATTAAGCGGGTTTGTGGGTTTGCAGGGGCTAGGGCGATTGCAAAAAACAGGACAAGGGTGAGTGAGATAAGCTCCAGTTTCAAGTATTGTGAGTCCCCACTTTCTGAGACCTACGTGATGTAGACTTTGTGAGGAGCAAGCTGAGTTACAGAGGCAGAAAGAGCAGGAAGTTATGTAAAAATTTTAACTTTTTCTCTTCAAGTTGAGATGCTGGCTTTCTTTCTCCTCCCCAGCTTCCACTCGCCACAGGAGATTAACCTGTGTCCCTGAGACTTTAGAGCTTCTAGAACAAAGCCTGGTGCACAGAGTCCTCAGTGTCACCTCATCTGCAGGGGAGAGTGGATGTGAACCCTCGAGAAACCTCTGAGGGTTCGGACTTTAAGCACAAACTCAAAGTAGGAGATGGCCACTTTCCATCCTAAATCTGCCAACATCAGATTTAGTCCCCAATTTCTCAGGGTTCCCTCTGTAACCAAGAAGGACCTTTCCAACTTCCTCACATGAAGTCACTGGGAAATGGGGTTCCCTTCACATTCCAGGCACCCACTCATATTCACTTACCTCACAGTCTTCATGGACTAAATGGAGGGAAAATATTGCCCCTAAACACAGGCCAGAGAGATGGACACAGGTGTCAGCAAAGTGATGAACAACTCTAGATGGTTACTAACCTCAACCCATTTCACAGATGAAGAAACTGAGTCAGGGAGAGGTTAAAGAACTTTCCTAAGGTCATGCAGCTGACCTTGGAGTAGCAGAACCAGAATTCCCACCCAGGCTTTTGGCTCTCAGGGTCTGTCTTGGTTATTAATATTTTTTAGCCATTATTCTCTACTATGTAGATATGGAGGGCTGATAATTTAGTTCACAAGTATAGGTAAGTCAGGGGAAAACCAAAGCAAGGACTCTGGGATGAAAGAGGATTTCAGGTGGCTGGATGTGACCTCACTACAAGCCCTGTGGTCATAAAATGTGCCAGGAAATACTGGTAACCAAGAAAGCTAAACAGCGGGGTTGAGAAAGGGACTAGGATCTTGGCAAGCAGGCGTCTCAATTCAGGCAAGAACCATGTGGCAGTTTCAAAGATAAGGTTGTCTTATGAACCGGGCTTTATATCAAGGTTGTCGTTTCTTGTTTTACTCATGTCCTACTCTTGGTGACCCTATGGACTGTGCCCCTTAGCATTCTCCAGGCAAGAATACTGGAGTAGGTTGCTCTTTCATCCTCCAAGGAATCTTCCCGACCCAGGGATGGAACCCAGGTCTCCTGTCTCCTGCATTGCAGGCAGATTCTTATCTGCATGCAGATAAGCTATCAGGAAAGCCTTATCTCAAGGTAGATGCCCAGAAAATGAGAGGTCAATTCTTCCTCATGAACTAAGTTGGGGATATTAGGTGACAGAATACCCGGAGTTTCTTAGTTGAAAGATCCAGAAGGCAAACCAGGCAAACAGCAGAAGTTCCAAGGACAAGCCTAGTAAAGCTTCATACTGTCTCCAGGCCAAATGGGAGAGCCTGCCCTTCAGAGAGGCAGTGCGCGTAGTGGCTGGAACACACGCTCCAGGGCTGAACTGCCTGCCGGGCTTCCCAGCTCCTCCACTTACTAGCTGTGTGTCCTCAGGCAAAATGCTGAACCTTTCTGAGCCTCATGTTCATCACTGGACTAAACAGGACTGCTGGGAAGATTAAATAGGTTAACACAGACATGACTTAGTTCCATTAATGCCCTCTACATAGTCAGCACTAAATCCACCTGGGAAGAACACTACCCGTTCAAGAACAACTGCAAAGAAACCAACAGCTAATGGAAGAGAAGAAAGAAAGTGTTGGTCACTCAGTCTTGTCCGACTCTTTGCAACCCCACGGCCCCTAGCCCACCAGGCTCCTCTGTCCATGGAATTTTCCAGGCAAGAATACTGGAGTGGGTTGCCATTCCCTTCTCCAGGGGATCTTCCTGACTCGGGGATCAGAGCTCGAGTCTCCCGCATCGCAGGCAGATTCTTTACCACCTGAGCCACTAATGGAAGAGAGAGAAGGGGAAAATACCAAATTCACACCAGTGCCATCTCACAGGCAGAGGCAACAGTGTGGTTCCAAACACTTCCCACCATGACTACAGAAGTCCTGGACATATTAGGAACTAAGTGATCAAATGGGAAAATAATATCTGTCCCGGGGACTTGTAAGGATTACAGATAATGTAGACTGGGGCTGACAAACCCAAATGCCTTCAGGAGTCTGAAGAGACCTCAGTACAGGAGGACCACATCTCCTGCGCGGTTGTGCAAGCATCCTCTGAAAGGCTTGTTAAATCAAGGGTTGCTGAGCCCCACCCACAGAGATTCTCAGTCATGAGGGTGGCGGGGATGGGGGGGGGCGTTGCCTAGAAACCACATCTCTACCAATTCCTAGGTGATGCTCCAATGCTGCTGGTTCCTAACCACCGTTTGAGAATCACTGGCATGGAACACGAGCTGGTGAAACTATGGAGCACTGAATACTGCCAGGTAGCAATGTGGCTTCCAATTATCAAGTCTACATATGTTTGAAAGAAAAGTCATAAATTTGGACTTCTTTGTGCTATAACCGGTTACCTAAAAGAGTCCAAACAAAACATGGTGGCAATGAGCGACTCCAAGTAGAATATTCAGGAACGATGACAACAAGGGAAGAAGTGGCCTGGGCCTGTGCAGATGATGACAATGACAGGAAAGGAGTCAGCAAACTGGGAGTTAGAGTGGGAAGCGGATCAGATTTGGGGCTTAGATGCTCTGCCACTGTTATAATGCCAGGGAAGTTGAGCAGCTTGTGTTTTTGTCTGAATTTAGAAGCAAGTCTTCTTGAAGAGAGTATGTAAATGTGATAAGAGGGAGGAAAAAAAAAACCCAAAAAACTCTGAAAGCTGTAGATAACATTCTAATAAAAAGAAAGAGGGGACTGGGTGGGTGGGGAACCAAAGATGGTTCGGAGACAGACAGAGATTATGGGAAAGAGGAGTTAGCATTCTAACAAAGCATACCTGTCAACTTTTAATGAGAATTTCTGGGGCAACACATTAGGGATCTCAGAGAGCCAGGCTGCATTAACAATTTCTTTTTCTTTAAATTATGATTTCCTTTTCCTTTTTTTCCAAAAAAGACTTTCTGAGAACCATGGAACGCCAGAGATTCAAAAACACCCCTAGAGTTCCAGAAACATGTTTTCATTTATGCAGGTTTCCATGAATAGCACTTGCTAATGAAATTCTCTAATTGCTCATGATATTAAATAGGAATACACATTTCATTTCCACTGGAATATTTCCATCAAACCAATAACACCAGGCTTTTTTTTTTTAACATTTTAAAAAAATTAATTTATTTTAATTGAAGGCTAATTACTTTACGATATTGTGGTGGTTTTTTGCCATACATCAACATGAAACAGCCACGGGCACCAGGCTTTTTAAATGACGATGCCATTTCCCATTGTTTTTATGAGAAGCATTACCCTTATGACAATCAAGGTCTTTGTGATTTTAATATAAGGCATTAAAATTAATATTTTTTTCCCAAAAGTTCAGGAAAGAGAATTTGTCCACATTTTGCTAATCAATTCATTCAAATACACAGAAATCTCTATTTTGTACAGGCTTTTTAAAAATGTGCAGCATTTAGACCTGCCAGAACTAAAATCCAATGATTTCTACTTATCATTCTAGCTGAACAATTTGATTAAAATCAGTTCTCTACTAGCTGAATTCAAAGTCCAAACTATTCAATGTCTATTAAAATGGGGGTTGGTGACTGTTTCTTAGCAAGGATTTTGTTTGCCTTACCTGCTTTATTATCAGTTTGGTTTGAAGGTGGATTTTAGGAGTTTCCTTTCAGAAGTGGGACTGAAGGCAAGAGACAATGTCCCAAACCCCAATCGGGCAGCTATTGGAAAGTCAAACGCAAATCAGGCAGCTGTTTGAAAGGTTCTAAGAATTTGATACTCACTAGTTATAGGAGATGGCCAATGATCATTCCTCCAGGTATCAGAGGAAATTTGAAGTGTGAAAAAATCAATTATACTCAATATTCATCAACAGATAAATGGGGGGTTTGGTCAGACTTAGCCACTGTCCTCATTATGAGCACACTTGGGTTGTGTAAGAAAGACAAGAGCAGGCTTGAAGAATCACCAACACTCAAAGTGGCCTCAAGAGTCATCTTGTCCACACAGTTGTCTGTCTCTCTTTGATTGCGTCTTATGCTGAGCCCCTTTAAGCTGACACCTGTGCAGCTGTACTGTAATCTGATTCACTTAATCACCTATGCTGTGCTCACTATTCAAGGCCATATACATGTCTCTACTCTTCTTTAGATTTTTTTCCCGTATACTTGAAACTAACACAACATTGTATATCAACTACGTGCTGTGCTGAGCTTAGTCACTGAGTCATGTCTGACTCTTTGCGACCCCATGGACTGTAGTCCTCCAGGCCCCTCTGTCCATGGGGATTCTCCAGGCAAGAATACTGGGGTGGGTTGCCATGCCCTCCTCCAGGGGATCTTCCCAACCCAAGGATTGAACCCAGGTCTCCTGCACTGCAGGCAGATTCTTTATCATTTGAGCCACCAGGGAAGCCCAAGAATACTGGAATGGATAGCCTATCCCTTCTCCAGGGGATCTTCCTGACCCAGGAATCGAACCAGGGTCTCCCACATTGCAGGCAGATTCTTTACCAGCTGAGCTACCAGGGAAGCCCTGTACTCCAATACAAATATGTATATATTTATATCCAAGGCCACAATGACTGTTTGCATAAGAATGAGATTCCCGATGATTTTCCCATCCTCCTTAACATTCATTTTCATGCCACCTTCATCAGCTGTCCTGGACACTTTCATCTCATGGAATGTTCTCCGTGCCAAGTCGAGAGGCCTTCAGCATAGGCCATAAACCCAAGTCATAGCCACAGGCGCCACCTGCCTTGGCAGCATCCGTATCCTCCTTTCTTCCCGGGGCTCAGGTGTCGGTAGGTAAAATCCTTGAGAACAGCACCTCCTCGTCCTCAGTCTCCTAAGACACCATGGTCCCCAGCAACGCTTCTCCCTCTACCCACATAGTTTTAAAAATGATAACCCTCGTAATAAAAGATGGAAAATGTTACAAGCAGCAAAGACCGTCAGGCTCCAGGAATTCAGGTCCTCTTCACCTTTTTTTTGGTTAACTCCATCATTTAGTGAAAGTTTAGGGGAGGAGAAGTGACTGGGGCACCGGGGCTCAAAGGGGGCTCAAAGGGGGCTTTACTTTCACAGTGAAGAGACTCCAGTGGTGCAAAACAGACATGGTTCTCATTCTGGTTGTACCAGTTACAAGCAGGATGACTTTGGGAGGACAACCACAGCCTCTCTTTGTTGTTATTTAATATTCAGCAAAATGAAGAACAGGATCATTGCCTACTAGGGTCACTGTTCAAGGGAACAAGAGTGTCCTTGTGATGGACCTCAAGCGCTCTGTATGAAAGTTGTTGTTGTCATTCAGTCACTAAGCCACGTCTGACTCTCTGCAACCCTAAGGACTGCAGCACGCCAGGCTTCCCTGTTCTCCACTATCTCCCAGGGTTGGCCCAAGTTCAGGTCCATTGAGTCTGTGATGCTATCTAATCATCTCATCTTCTTGTACCTCTTGTCCTTTTGCCTTCAATGCATGCAAGAGATGCTTACAAAGGCAATTCGTCTTTTTTTTTTTGTATCCACTTTTCTTTTAAGTAGGAGCAGCAAGTAGTAAAACAGGCCATCTCTTGGGCTTTCCAGGTGACCCAGTGGTAAAGAATCTGCCTGCCAATGTAGGAGATGTAGGCTCAATCCCTGGGTACAGAAGATGCCCTGGAGGAGGAAATGGCAACCCACTCTAGTATTCTTGCCTGGAATATTCCACAGACAGAGGAGCCTGGTGGGCTACAGTCCATGGGGTCGCAAAGAGTTGGACATGACTGAGCACATCAGTGTTACTTGGAAGCCAGATTTTGGAACTAAATTATGGACCCATCGTTTGCCTGTGCTATCGCCCCTGTCTGAGCTGTGACTTTCTTGCCCACGAATGGGAAATTCGAGGCTCACCTCGCTTTGCTGGCATGGCACGGGCACAGAGTGGGCACTTGATACACATTTATTCTTTTCTCCTTTGAGTTCTCATCTTGGCTCTGGTTTGTATTTCTATGTAACCTTGGGAGAATTATCTAACCTTTCTGGATCTGAATTTTCCTGCTCATAAAACTAGGGGATTTGACAAGATTCCCTTTGAATTTCTTTCCAGCTCTTACAATCTGTGTTTCTGTGACTTTGAGCCACCCAGGGGATATGGTAATGGGTTACATTACACAAAAGGTTTGGATGTGATATTATGAGCCGTAACAACTGGCTTCCAGCAAACTCCCCCTTTCTCCCCAGTAGAATTCCCTATTGTTCCAAGTATAATGAATAATCCAACACCACACATGCTCTATCTGAGCCCTGCCCATGTCCACACTCGGGGCCAGCCGGAGGCAACATAGTAAAGCTGAAGAAAGATGCTGTCAACATCTCCCCTTTCCCTGGAAATGCCCCTGCCCAGGTGAATGTATTCAGTTACTCTGATATCACCCACCGAGGCCGATATCTCATGCTCTGGTTACTCCCTGCTCCCACAGCAGATTCAGAATTCCCCATCCTTCTGTTCCATTCCTTTGGGTCCCAGTGTGCTGCCTGTTGGGGCTTCCCTGGTGGCTCAGAGGTAAAGAATCCACCTGCAATACAGGAGATGCAGAAGACTCAGGCTCGATCCCTGGGTTGGGAAGATCCCCTGGAGAAGGGCATGGCAACCCATTCCAGTATTCTTGCCTGGGAAATCCCATGAACAATGGAGTCTGGAGGGCGCTACAGTCCATGGGGTCACAAAGTGTCGGACACGATCAAAGCGACTGAGCACATAGGCATATGCTTCTGGTTCATATGATGAAGTGATTCACTGAGGTATGTATCACTTGCTTTCAAAGATACTAAGGTGAATAAGACAGAGTACTTCTCCTCCAGAGCCTTCAAACTTAACACACAATTATCAGTTGGGAAACATCAAGTCCAAAAATGAATTGTATTCTTTCAGGAAAGGAAGAGAATATTACTCCATGAAGTGAGAAGAGAGGTCTTCGGAAAGGTGGCATGTGAGCTGAACTTCAGGTGCAGGTAGAATCTGGTGCAGTGATGGAGAATGAAAGCGTGACGAGCAGAGAAAAAAATATAAACAAAAATATTAAGTCGGAAACTATACCGTGAGTTTCAGAAACCGAGGATAATCCGATTTGGCTGGGTTGCATGAAAAGAAGCAATGAGGTTTGCAAGGCTGGTTGAAAACCCTATCATGAAGTTCCAGGGAAGCCTAAACAAGGCTTTTTCCCATAGATAATGGGGAGTTATTGAAAGTCAGGGGGCAAGGCCATGGGTGGGGAGCAGGGGTGGAGGGGCAGGTTAGACAATTTCTGTAAGAAGCTTAAGCTTCTGTTTGGGAGGATTGAAGTAGAAACCTGGGAAGTAGGGAGCAGATTAGAGGACCTTTAAGTGACCAGGAGAGAGATGAGGAGATTTGAGATTCAAGAAACAGCCAGGAAAAGGGAGACAGAAGTGTTAGAGGGAGAATCAACCAGCCTGGACTATGGTGACATAATGAGGCAAAATATGCTTTAAAAAAAAAAAAAAAAAAGACATGCAGAGAATCAAATGCTTGATGACCCGAAACACAGAAAGGAGAAGTCAGGCAGAAGATTGGGTTTGGGTGAGGTTTGCCAGACACTGAGTGTCGACGACTTTGGGGGGACCAGGCGGGGTGTGTGGATCTGAAATCAGAAGAGGAACTGGGCTGAAAGCCCAGAGTGGAACGTCAGCTGAACAGAATGAAGTCAGGAGACAGGCTAAGTTCTAAAGTGTGCGTTACAAGAGAAGGGATGGGCGCTAAGCACCGAGGCTTGGGGAAAGCTACATGGGTGAGACAGAAGAAAGAAAAGGAGTCCGAGTAGGGTGTGGGCACGTGGCCTGGGTCAGCCCCATGGAAGAGCAGGAGTTGCTCTTCCGGAAGGGCAAGGGAATTCCGGGTACTGTCCTGGCTGGTGGGTCTGCTCCCAGGCGTGTCTCCATTTTCATCTCCTGTAGCTCCTCGGTTCACCTGCTGGCGGCAGTGACTCAGGACAGGCGGCCCTGTCACCCCTCTCCTGGGAGGCTCAGCCCTGCTCTGGCTCAGGCGCGAGCCCCGGCCTTTCCCAGCATCTTTGTCAGCCTCCATAGAACAGCTCTGAGTGCGCCCCTATAGAACAGTTTTAGAGACAGTTTCCTTTTAACGGAATCCCTTCTAGAAGAGCACAGCTTTGTCTGTAGGAAGAACTCAGTGCCCACAAGGAGTAGGTGTGGTGCTGCAGAGAATATTCACGAGCAGATGGGAAGACAGCATCTAGGGTGAGCAGAAGCTACTCTGCACAACAGAATGGGAAGAATGGGGAACTCCAGAGGGCAAGCCGGAACACGGAGGCCGAGGTCCTGAGATGGGAGCGCAAGGGTTAGTCGCTCAGTCGTGTCTGACTCTTTGAGATCCCATGGACTGTAGCCCGGCAGGCTCCTCTGTCCACGGGATTCTCTAGGCAAGGATACTGGAGTGGTATCTCCATGCCCTCCTCCAGGGGACCCTCTCGACACAGGGATCAGACCTGATCTCCTCCACTGCAGGAAGATTCTTTACCATCCGAACCACCAGGGAAGCCCTGAAATGGGAGTGGGAATGAGGAAAAGGAAAGTACATGCTGCAACAAGCCTGGAGGCAGGGGGAGAACACTTTAAGAATTGATATTACATGGAGGAACCTTAAATGCATGTCACCAAGTGAAAGACGCCAAACTGAAAAGGCTACACGCTGCACAATTCCAATCATATGACATTCTGGAAAAGACTAAACCATGGAGACAGTAAAAGGATCAGTGGTTGCCAGGGGTCAGCTGAGGGCCGAGGGCACACAGGCAGGGCACAGAGGATTTCCAGGGCAGAGAACCTGTTCTTTACAGTAAATACAGTGGTGGATACATGTCATTATCCATTTGTCCAAACCCATAAATGTACAACATCGAGAGTGAACAGTAATGTAAACTATGGACCTTGGGTGATAATGACATGTCAGTGTAGGTTCATCAAGTGCAATAAAGGTGCCACTCAGGTGCTGGGTGTTTATGGTGGGAAAGGCTAGATGCGGGGAGGGCTATACGGGAACTCTGACTTTCTGCTTAACGGTGCCAGGAACCTAGAACAGCTCTAAAATATAAAAATCTATGTAAAAGGAAAAAAAATGATATTGCTTCCTTGCAATACCTGTTGATACTGCTGCTGTGCAGACCTCTCTTCGGCCAATTCTTTCTTCCCTGTCTCCCAACCCTCTCCCCCCAAGACCTTATCAGAGTACACAGAAGCCAAAACATCCTTAGCAGACATGGATTTCTTTTTCTTTACCATGTGAGAAACTAGTGAAGAGACTCAATTTGAGGGACAGAGCTCATCGTCACAAGCCCAGGACCCAGAGGGGGCCAGGAGAGATCAAGCCTTGGAGAAGTTACGGAAACTGGAGAGAAGTCTGGATTTTCTCCAATGCTGGAATCGGAGGGGTGAGGCACTTCTATCCAGACCTCAAGGCCGGGGTCGGGGCGGGGGGGTCTCCACTGACAGTCTGATGCTGCCTGGAAGACTCCAGCTTGGCCATGTTCATCGCAGCTACATTTTGTAACTGCTGTGATTTCAGAGAACAGTTTGGAGTAGAGGAAAGGGCATCACGTGTACTGGAAATAGACAGACTAGTCTCTTATCTGAGCTCTGCCATGGCCGCCAGCTTTGACCTTGACCAAGGACTTGGCTCTCATGATCCTCTCTGCTCTAGAATTCTACGTTCCTAAATCAGGACTTCTGCCCTCGTTTGACTCGTCTGAGAGAGAAATATCATTAGTAACCAAGTGAAGCAGAAGGCAGTCAGTGGGCTTCCCTACCACCTGTGTTATTGAATCTCAACCTGTATAGCATTTCCCTCCAGAAACACGGGGCCCCCTTAGCCTCAGGATCACCAAGTGGCAAACACAGGCCCCGCTTGCCCGCCCCAGAGGACTGATGGAGCTCCGGGTTCACCCCAGGTTGCCGCAGCATATAGTCCTCTGCAGCGCGAGGCAGCTGCCCGGCCGGCGGTGCAGGAAAATGCCCAGCAGCCCTCTGTGAGGCCCCGGGTAGTCCCATAAGCACTGCGCCTGGTGAAATGGTCTTCCCCAACTTTTATTCATCTCTCCAGGGCCCCCTGAGGTCAGCGATGTTTAAACAGCAGTGGAGGTTGAACCTGCTCACCAGGCCAGCTCACTCATCTAACTCCACTCCCCTGCCCCCAGGGCCACAGCCTTCTTCAGTCATGGCCAAACTGCCACGTGAGCAACAGGTGAACGGCAAGGTGTGCAAATATTTGGCTTCATCCATGATCAAATAAATCATTTTTTCCTTTCCCTGAGCTCTAGGAAAACCCAGCAAAGCTCCTGGACCTGCCCAGGAGCGAAGACTTATACACATAAAACACACCCTGCTTGAAGGAAACTCCAGGCTGTAGAAAAAGTCCATTTTTCCACACACACAAATTACGACTGGGATCTCAACACCTTGCTTTTCCAGATATACACCTTTGCAAAGCATATCAGCCTGTGCAGAGCAATAGATGAAGTGATGCAGGGAAATAAACTACCTTTACATGATGAGTTAACGTGAGGGTTCATTTCCGAAATAACTCTGTCATATTTATTCGGGCCCATGTCTACCGTGTGGGAGCCAGTCAAGGCTTCCACAGTTTTCAGAAAGTCCTGAGTCCTGGATCTTCAGCAGTTGTTATAGCTTTGCTTTGTCCCTTCCCTGAATGGCAACCAAGGCCAACTTTCCTGGGACACCCAGGCAGCCAGAGGAAGCGCTGCTGTGCTTCTCGCATAGCATTCCAGATCCCAGAGCCTGTTTTTTATTTTTGCTTTTACAGTTTATTTACAAAGGGTACTGCTACGTATGCATGCACGTGTGCTAAGTCGCTTCAGTCATGAACAACTCTTTGCAGTCCTATGGACTGCAGCCCACCAGGCCCCTCTGTCCATGGGATTCTCCAGGCAAGAATACTGGAGTAAGTTGCCATGCCCTCCTCCATGAGATCTTCTCAACCCAGGGATCGAACCAGTGTCTCTGACATTGGCAGGTGTGTTCTTTACCACCAGCAGCACCTGGGAAGCCCCACCTGGAGCCTGCTTTTATTCCTTCCAAAGGACACTAGACAAGCCTGGAAACAAAGGGGAACCGTTTAGTCAAATTGATTCGTGGGCTTCATCTTTACCAGTTTCCTAAGATGACTTACTCCAAGAAAATCCCAGTGTTGTCTATTTCTTGCAGACACCTCTGATTGAGTGGGTTTGTGTATTTTGGTGCAGTCTCCTACTCCCGTTTCAAAGTACACAAGGCAGAGACTATGTGGGAATTCATGCACTTTGTGTGATTTTTTAAAAAAAATCTCAGCTCATCCTGTTTTCCCAAATGGATAGTGCCAGCCTGCTGCCTCGGCTACCTCCCTCTCCTCCCCTTCCTCCTTGTGGACTCTCGTACAGAAGGAAATGGCAACAATCCACTACCAAACAGACATCAACACATCTGGGTCCAGCCTAAATGTGGGGAGCCCAACACAATGAAACCACCCACCAAAGCAAGACTCCCCACCCTGGACTCGAGTCTGGTCCATGATGGCTGCGTCAGGGATAAACACATCTTCCCTCAGGTTGTGGTCTTGGAACACTGCTCACCCCTTCCTCAGCCATCCTCCTCCCTGACTCTCCAGCATCCTCAGACAGACACTGCCATTTGGGGTGTTCAGACTGCTTTATTATAAGGAGACAAATAGGGCACAGGCTGTAGCCTTCCCTCTCATACGAGTTCAATCACCAGTTTCTTAGGACCAGCATTTTGGAAAAGAGAAGAGTTCTCTCTCTGGAACACTGACATTCAGCCAGGTTCACACACGTAAAACTGCATTGCCCTGGGACTTTCCTGGCAGCCAGGTGTTTGGGACTCAGTGCTTCCACTGCAGGGGGTGTAGGTTCAATCCCTGGTCGGGGAACTAAGATCTCTAATACCATATCCCCCACCCCCCTGCAAAATGCATTGCCCTGTCTTTCTAAGGTACCATCCCTGTGATCAATCCATCAGAGCTGAGTTTCTGGATCTTTCTCTGGCTGGATCCATGCTCCTCCACCAATTCTCTTCACTCTCTGCTTTCTCTACACCCTCACCCTGGTTTCCTCCAAATGTTTCCTCAGGCACCTCATGTCCGCCCCTGAGTCAGTGAGGCTCCCTGTCTTCTTCCCTTTCAACTTCCTTCTAAGTCGTTACAGAGTGGCCATGCCCCAAACACACATTGGCTTGTTCTCCTCTCCTTCCAAATGAAAACTCTTGAAACATTCATCACACTCCTGAAGTCCCAGTTCCTCGACAATGCCAATTTCCCGCTTTTAAATGAACTTAACCTTGTTAATATCCCTGAGTGGGCACAAGTTAAGACAGGCTGATGAGCCATGCAGACCATCACCTCCCTGGACTGGCACTCTGCTCGTATTAATATGGTCAATATGGCATGGGTTTCTTCAGGAGCTGATCAGCTGATGGCCTACACTGAGCTTGAGGCTTCTGTTAAGTCAGCTCATCCATTAAAGACAAGCATGCTGACATCTTTTTCAACGACATCCAACCTCTCTACAGAAGTGAGCAGAGATATTAGATCCCAAAAGGCAGCTCAGAGATGTCTCCTGACAGCACTGGGTCAGAAATCAATTTTAATCTCTCATCTATAATTTCAGGGTGAAGCAGCCCTTAGATGACTCCAGCCTCATTAGCAAAGCAAATGACACAGGTTCCCCAAGCATCTGAGCTGCTTACTTTCCTGTGACAACAAAGACAATTGGCATTAAAGAGTTTCAAGGAAAGGTGCTGGAGCAATAGAGTGCTAAAAACATCTCTCTCAAAACTATATTCACAAAAACTGGAAGAAGCGCTAGAGGTTTACCCAGGTTTCCAGTGGAGTGAAAAGACCACGGATCTCATAATTAAAAGACGTGGATTGGCTTCCTGGCCCTGGTACAGTGGAAGCCGTGTCAGGGGCACACTTAATCCCTCTTGGCCTCAAATGCTTTATCTACAGCTGGATCATATCTGCTTCATAGGGCCGTGTGAGAACCAGGAATGATGAAAGCACCTGACCCAGTGATAACCACGCAGCGGACGGTGACCATTAGCATTATCTAAGCCAGCCTTCAGGGACTTTTCAGGTAGCACTAGGGGTAAAGAGCCTGTCTGCCAGTGTAGGAGACGCGGGTTCAATCCTTAGGTCAGGTAGATCCCCTGCAGCCGGAAATGGGAACCCCACACCAGTATTCTTGCCCGGGAAATCCCATGGATAGAGGAGGTTGGTAGGCTACATCCAGGGCGTTGCAAAGAGTTGGACACGACTGAGCGCACACACACAAGCCAGCCCAAGCCAGCCTTCGATCTGGGCAATAAGTCACCTCTGTGATATCCATAGTTAACAACAACACAAAACCTCTTTCAGAGCATCTAGTCATTAACTCACACCTGTCATTTCTTAAGGTTTCTGGAAATCCGTTTTCCTGAATCAGTCACACAGCTCTGGCAGGGGCCGCCATGCCCTCAATATTACAAACGACAAGGCAGCTGGGCACCTCCCCCCAGGTTCCCATCACCTCTGCATCCTCAGACGATGCCCATTCATCTTCCTTAAGTCCAGCGGCTCCCCACTCGCTTCCCCCGCCGCCTGAGCTGCGAAACTGCCAACAAGGCAGATCAAGAATTCATGACAAAGAGCCTGGCTTCTGGGAGTTTCCAGACTATAAAACAGTTTAGCTCCCATTATTCATATGATCCATGCAGCCCAGGGTAAAATCGGTGAGGTAAGCAGCGATTCTCTTGGACTGTGGATTTGATTTGTCCACGAAGGAGCCACAGATGCAGAAGCTTCACTGGGAGAGTGATTCCAATAAGGATTTGATGGGAGAGCCGTACTCAGATTCTAATCAAAGCACAAGTATAGTTGCCCCCTCTGTGGTATGCTTCTGACCTGTCTCACCATCCAGACAAACCAACCCAAAGCAAAAGGCTTCTCCAAGGCTGTCCCTGAAAGCACACAAGAGATGCACTCTTTAGGCTTCCCAATGGTAAAGAACCTGCCTGCCAATGCAGGAGACATAAGAGTCGTGGATTCAGTCCCTGGGTCAGGAAGATCCCCTGGAGGAGGGCATGGGAACCCATTCCAGTATACTTGCCTGGAGAATCCCCTGGACAGAGGAACCCGTGTGCTACACAGCCCCTGTGTGGGCTACAGCAGAAAGGGTCTCAAAGAGTCAGACACAACTGAAGCAACTTAGCACACACATTACCACTCTTTCAGCCTAAATGCGAATCTTCATTAAATGCTAATATTTTTTAGGACCTGACACAATTTGCTTGACCAGCATTTCCACCTCTAGATAAAGTATGTAAATAAGTCCAGGAGTCACTCCTCGCTTCTCACTTCCCCTTATCTCCTACATCCAGTCCATCAGCAAGCACTGTACTCCTTATTCCCAAACGACATTCCACGGCTGCCACTTCTCATCACCCACCTCCACCTCCGTGGCCTGGGAGCATCTCTCCAGCTGAGTGCAGTGGCCTCAGTGCAGTGCTCAGGGGAAGTAATGTTGCCCCAGATAAAACAGCCAGTGGCCTAGGAGACTGGGGGTCAAAGCAACAGTATCATGGTCTGTCTGTTGAGTTACTGGGTCAGAAGATGTATGACTAGGTGCTAAATGTCCATCTTCTTCTCAGTGGAGCAAGTGCTACAATGGAAGGAACTGTGTCTCTGTTCACTTCTGAATCCCCAGGACTCTGCAAATACCTGCTACTGAATAACAACGACAACAGTAATAATAGCTAACATGATGGAAACTGACTGTGGGGTGCTTAGTACATGTTCCTACTGGTTAGGGCTCGTATCTATACAAAGAGTGAGCTGACAGATGAATAACGAGAATGCTGAGAGAACGTTGGACGGTAGCAAGGTCCAGCTCGCGAGGTCACAGGTCAGCGAAGAAGGATGACTCCATCCAGAAGTCAGTGGACGAGGGCATCACAGGGTGTGGGGGTTAAGGCAGAGAGTGAAATGGTTTGCAGTTCTCTTTTAAAGGTTCACTCTGGCTGCTATATAGAGAATGGATTGGAGCAAAGTCAGAGGGGAGATAGGGACCCCAGTTGTATGCCATGCAAGATGAAGAATGGGTGATGCTGGAATGGTGGAGAAAGGCAAGACCTCTCAGAGCTAGGTTTTTTTTTTTTTTCTAATTATGGCACCCCACTCCAGTACTCTTGCATGAAAAATCCCATGGATGGAGGAGCCTGGTGGGCTGCAGTCCATGGGGTCGCTCAGAGTTGGACACAACTGAGCGACTTCACTTTCACTTTTCACTTTCCTGCATTGGAGAAGGAAATGGCAACCCACTCCAGTGTTCTTGCCTGGAGAATCCCAGGGATGTGGAGCCTGGTTGGCTGCCGTCTATGGGGTTGCACAGAGTCGGACACGACTGAAGCAACTTAGCAATTTATTATTTATTTGGCTGCACTGGGTCTTAGCTGCCGCACACAGGATCTTCAATCTTCATGTGGCATGTGGGAAGCTTTGTTGCTGCATGTGTGATCTAGCTCCATGACCAGGAATGGAACCCAGGACCCCTGCGCTGGGAGTGGGGAGTCTTAGCCACTGGACCACCAGGGAAGTCTCAGAGCTGAGTTTTTATAAGGAAGAAGATGGTGGATGCCATACACCATAGATCAAAATATGAATAGTTCCCATTAGATAAAAAAGCTGGCATTTTTTGAGAGTTTGTTCTGTGCCACATATTATTTTCAGTGTGTTATACCAATTAGCTAATGCAATCCCCAAAACAAATCTATCAGACAGATACGATAATTATACTCAGGTACCCAGTCACGACTGAGCAACTTTCACTTTCACTTTTCACCGAGTCAATGTCCACATTCTAACTAATAAGCTATCTTCCCACACTGACCTCTAGTTATGACTTCTGCCTCTCAAAATACACACAATCCTTTATTTCATGAATCTGTGGTCCTACACAGGCTTTCCTGGTGGCTCAGAGGGTAAAGAATCTACCTGCAATGCAGGAGACCCAGGTTTGATCCCTGGGTTGAGAAGATCCCCTGGAGAAGGGAATGGCTATCCACTCCAGTATTCTTGCCTGGAGAATTCCAAGGACAGAGGAGCCTGGCAGGCTACAGTCTGTGGGGTTGCAAAGAGTCAGCCGGTGGGAGAGATAAAGGATCTGGAGAATGAAAAGAACTGGGACCAGCGGATAGGACCAGCTTCAGGACTATGAACTCAGGTGGTCCCCAAACTGAGAAGGGCTTGGAACTCAAAACATGGTTACGGAGTTGCATGCACAGCTGTTGTTCTCTTGAGATTCTAAATGACTTTTGAACAAGGGTCTGGCTCCCTTCTTTCATTTTGCACCCAGCCCCATCCATGATGTAGCCAGTCCTGCCAGTGGATACAAATTTCAGGAAGCAAGATTTCAGACCCACATGGAGAAACCTTTCTTCCTTCATGCAGTGTGACTAAATTGCGTCCAATTTCACATTCCCCTTCGGTGCATATATTCACCCAGATGCTGGACAACCACACAGCAGAGATGTTATAGAAATAATTTACTTTTCGAATAGAGGGTTCGACTAGGTCATCTCCCCAGAATCATCCACATGATTCAGAGTAATGATAGCATCTCAGATTACAGTCAATTGCCTCCAGTGACTAGTCCTTTATGGCCATGGATTTTAACCAGGGGTACCGACCAGAATCACTTGGCTGAGAGTTGTTGTTTTTTTTTTTCCAAGATAAATGTGTCCAGGCTCTACTTGAAACAATGAATCCAAAACTTTAAGAGTGGGACAGGAGTGTAGATATTTGGAAAAGCTCTCCTGGTGATTTTTAAAGGCACCCCTGCTTCCCAGGTGGTTCAGTGGTAAAGAATCTTCCTGCAAGAAATGCAGGGCAGACTCCCAGGAGGAGGAAATGGCCACCCACTCTAGTATTCTTGTCTGGAGAATACCAAGGACAGAGGAGCCTGGTAGGCTACAGCTCATGGAGTTGCAAAGATTCAGATACCACTTAGGGATTAAGCATGCTGTTTAAAGACCACTGCTAAAACAGAAGCCATCTCTGGCTCCTGTCCATCTAGACCCCATTTAAAAGGCACATCACACTTTGCTCGATGAGAAGGGAGTATTTGGCCCAGATCCCAAGTGGAAGTTCATCAGTTCTTAGGTCTTTCATCCTGCAGTAAAAGCACAGCTACGCTGAAACTCCCCTTCCTCTAACATCTCAACTATCCAATACTCTAAACGACTCAATAAAACAGAAAATGGCCCCTAAACTTAAAAGGAAGATAGACTCAAAGACGGAGCATGTTTGATCAGTGCCCCCTTTCACCACCTCATCGCCCGAAAGAGCCAGCAAACCCTTTGCTTTATCATCCTATAGGCCTTTCCATCTTCTCAAGTTTCTTCATTATAATAACATCCTCCCACTGTGGACTAACAGAATCATGCACGGGTTAACAATCCTGCTGGGTCTCCAGAGATAGCCTGAAACTATAAAGAACGAACCGAACAGAGCAGGAGGAGGTAAAGGTTAGCCAGCTTAGGTACCCCACACCTACATCAACTCAGCAAACTCTCATGACCATCCACTGCCCTTTAGGAGCAGCCACCTTGTTCCCTCCAGTTCTGTCTCCTTCCAGTAAAATGCAAACAATGTTTTAATGCTCAGAACCACCTGCTGTGTTTTTCTTTAATGTGATTTGAAACAATACCGTTCCAAATTACATGAATCATCTCTAAATTTAGAAGTCAGCTCCTAATACTCATAGCCTTCTGAACGGTAAATAATCTTTTCCAGTTTTCATGTGAGAATCATTGCCAGGAACCTCTTAACTCGCTGCCTCATGATCCTTGAGAGGTGAGCATGAACCTACTTGCTACACATGGCAGACACACCGAGACTCTGTGTGTGTGGCACAACAAATGGTCCAGCCAATTCTAGGTAAAAATAAAACGTCCCCCTGGGCCACGTGGAACGGTGGCTTTCAACTCGGGAGGTGTTATAGACTGGATATCTGTGTCCTCCTAGAATACACGTTTTGTTTGTGCTCAGTCACTCAGTCGTGTCTGACTCTTTGCAACCCCATGGACTGTAGCTCACCAGGCTCCTCTGCCCACTGGATTTTCCAGGCAAGCATACGGGAGTGGGTTGCCATTTCCTCCTCCAAGGGATCTTCCCGACCCAGGGACTGAAGCTGCGTCTCCTGCATTGCAGGTGGATTCTTTACCACCTGAGCCACCAGGGAAGCCCAAGAATGTACATGCTGAACCTCTGATCTTCAATACGATGGTTTTTGGAATGGTTTTTGGAGGCAGGAATTTGGGGAGGTAATTAGATGAGGTCATGAGGCTAGGGTACCCATGATGAGATTGGTGTCCTGGTAAGAAGAGACACAGAGATCTTGCTCTATCTACCTTGTGGGGACACAGTGAGAAGTCAGCCATCAGCAAGCAAGGAAGAGGGCTCCCACCAGGAGCCTGACCAGCCAGCGCCCCGATTATGGACTTCCCAGCCTCCAGCTCCATGAGAAATAAATGGCTGCTGTTTGAGTGAGGTTATGGCTAGTTTAGGCAGTGTGCTACCTGAAACCTAAGCTTCTTACAGAAACTTGCAGAGGAAAAGGTTGAAAGAAGTCAAAGAAATTAGCAGAATTTAGGAAAAGTCCTAGAAAAGGAGGCCAGAAGAGAATGCTAAAATGGTCCCCCCAAACTCAGGAGGACAGAAGTAAGATTTGCAAGCCAGAGTTTGGAGCCATGGAGATAATAGCAAAACCATACCTTGATAGTGAACCACAGAATGCTTCCTGTTCATAGCTGGCCTTCTATCATCATTAAAGGGCCAAAGACAGGGCTTTCCTGATGGTCCAGTGGTTAAGAATCCACCTACCAATGCAGGGGACATGGGTTCCATGCCTGGTCAGGGAAGATTCCTCGTGCTGCAGAGCAACTAAGCCTGCGCAGAACAACTAGTGAGACCCTCTATGCCCCACAACAAGAGAAGCCACCACAATGAGAAGCCCCAGCAGCGCAATGAAGGGTGGCTCCCGCCTGCCACAACTAGAGAGGCTGCAGAGCAACGAAGACTCAGCACGGCCAGCAATTAATTAATTGTAAAATAAATATATATTTTAAAGGGCCAAATATATATATCTTTTAAATAAATATATATATATATTTAAAGATTCTTTGAGTCTGATCCATGCACTGACGTGGGTGAGACTGCCCTAGCCTAGAATGTTACGATTCTCTGCTTCTTTTCATGTTCTCATACACACAGTGCACACACACACGTACACATGTATGCACACACGTACATATGTATGCACACACACATACACCACGTCCCAACTATGTTTAACAGAGCTATGAAGGACCTGGTTTCACACACCGCACACCTGCATTACTCACCAAGACAGACCTTCAGAGAAACCTCTCCATTCTTCTCCCAACAACCCAACAGCTATTTCCCAAACCCTGGCACCCATCACTACACAGTTGCAGGGTGGCCACTCAGGGCTGTTTGACATATTACTCCCGGGGCCAGGTCCACATACATCACTGAGGCAACCAGCACCTTCACTGCAATCCTGTTCCTTGATGCCTGTCCTGTGGTCATTAACCTTAACCATGTCAACAGTATTCACAACCCCAAGCCTGAATTAACTCTCGAGGCAGGCTGCCCCCAGGGACCGGAGCAGTCACACCATAACTCAGCCTGAGCACCCACAGTCTGAACTGAATTCTCCCTACCAGTAAGGAGGGCTTGCAGAAAACCAGAAAGAAAAAAGGGATTGGCCTTTCAATCCATGAAGCTGTTGTACCAGCCTGATGCCAATATGGCCAGATGGACAGTAAAAAAACTTGCCTAAGTCATGTGGTCATTTGGGGCCACATGTCAAATAAGTAACCATAACAGATAAAACAGTAAGTAGAATGAAGGAATAACAATTATCCATGTAAAGTTTAAAAATAAAATAAAATTAAAAAAAAAAAAAACAATTATCCAAAAGTACCCGCTGTCATGGAAAACAGGGACAACTGGAATAGCCACTCGGTGAATATCTGCCTGCCTTATGCACTGGGATGGACCCCTCATCACTGATCTCTGACCCTCTGGAGAAGAAGCACACGAGTAACTTTTAGTGTTCTGATTTTATACATAAGAAAAGTAGGTTCAGAGACTAGCTTGGCCAGCACCCTGATCACGGACTTCCCAACCTCAGAACGGTAAGAAATAAATGCCTATTGTTTAAGTGAGGTTATGGCTAGTGCAAGCAGTGAGTTACCTGGGACCAAAGCTAAAAATGGGACTTTCTTAAAGAGAATTTCGGAGGAGAGGGCTAAATGAAGTCAGAGAAATGGGCAAGAATAAGCAATGTGAATTGCATAGTCAGTACATGGCCAAAATGAGGTTTTTTTGCACCCATGACTATTGTGGTGGACAAAATAATGTCCCTAAAAGACATTTGCATCCTAGTTCCTGAAACCTGTGACTATGTTCCCATAGCAAAAGAGAACGTAATTATGCACCAGAAGGTGGAAATCTTAGGAGGCCACCTTGGAATTCTGCCTACCACAAACATCCATTAGCATACATCAGCTGAGTTCACCAAGCTTGCTCCATGCTCTAGCTACTACAGATTGTCTTTCTAGGTGAATCACAAACAACTTTACAGAAAAAAACCACCCAAACTCAGTACTGACCTGCCTATCTCCAAACGCTAGTCCATACCGAAATCTCCCTCTGTTTTCTCTCTGTGATCATAGCTCTTTACATGCACCCTGTTGGAAATCAAATAATGTTAAGAGCTAACTTGTCAGTAAAGAAGCTCCTGCAATTCAGGAGAACCGGGTTCAATCCCTGGGTTGGGAAGATCCCTATAGAAGGAAACGGCAACCCACTCCAGTATTCTTGCTTGGAGAATTCCATGGACAGAGGAGCCTGAAGGACTATAGTCCATGGGGTCACAAAAAGTCAGACACAACTGAGTGACTAACACAGCAACAACAAAAGATATAACTACAGCAAACCTTGTTTGGAGCACTAGGCACTGGTCTAAGAAGCAGGTACTGGCACAAATCTCTGAAGTGAGTATTAATACCACTCCAGTTTTTCAGGTGATGAAATTGAGCCAAGGAGAGGTTAAGGAACACTATACCTCTTACCCATGAAGCAGAGTTGGGGTTTCCCAAGTGGTGCCAGTGGTAAAGAACTCACTAGCCAACGCTGGAGACATAAGAGATTTGGGTTCCATCCCTGGGTCAGGAAGATCTCCTGGAGAAGGGCATGGCAACCCACTCCAGTATTCTTGCCTGGAGAATCCCAGGGACAGAGGGGTCCAGAGGGCTACAGTCCATATGGTCACAAAGAGCTGGACATTACTGAAGTGACTTAGCATGCACGTATGCAGGGAGCAGAGTTAGGTTTATAAAGCAGGTCATGGGACTTCACTGGGGATGCAAAAGAGTCAGACACGACTTAGTGACTATAACAACACCACCAAACATGGACAGGAAGAGGAACCCTGGAGGATGCTCAATTTTGTGGATCTGGGGTTGACCTTGCCAATTCTGGGAATTTCCCCAGTGTGAATATTTTGTTCCTTCTTTCAGAAACAAACAAATTCACAGCATGTTCTAAGAAGCCTGGGGAATAAGGGGAAGATTTGACCTACTCAGCCCTTTTTCCCAAATCCAGTGAAGAGATTCCTCCTCCCCCTACCTCCCACCTCCAGAGTTTCCATGTGGGAAAAGTACAGGGACTTCTGGTCACCCACTCTTAGCAAAAGCCAGCTGTGAGCATCACCCCACACAAACCCCACTATGCGTGCAAAGGAACACAGAAGAGGAAGCAGAGACTTTGCCAAGAAATAATGTGTGTGCCTCCCACACACACAGAAGGTGGGGTCATGTCAGGAAAGTCTGATCAAGTGCTTTCTCTGGAAGCTGTGGTTTCATCATCTTTCTTAGGAACCCCGCTGTACTTACATATGGAGAACATATTTAGAAATTCATCTTGTGCTTTGCAGGGACAACCCTGCCACTGCACTAGTAACTGCTCACCTGTTTAGGTCTGGGTTGGACCTTTGGTCTGAGGGCAGGTGCTATACCCTGCCTTTCCTTTTATCATCCTTGCTATCAGACTCAACTGGGACTCAATAAAATTCATTGTTGGTAGACTGATATTCTTCTCAAGGGCCACAGACCCTCCAATGGCCAGTCTGAATTGGACTGTCTAATTCAGACTGTGGGTGCCCAGGCTGAGTTAGTCTGACTCCTCCAGTCTCTGGGGGTAAACTGCCTCAAGAGTTAATTCAGGCCTGCAGTTGTGAACATTGTTGACATGCTGTGTGCTCTGTTTTTTGGCCGTTGTGATAGTATCTGTCTTGATGGAATATCTGCTTTGCTCTGCAGGGTCCTAGAGCCACAAAGCCCAAGTCTCTCCTCTCCTTAGTGACTCCCTATTGGGACAGCAGCCACGATGGGACCTCAGTCTTATGAGAATCATCAGAATATTTTTTTAAAAATATATTTATTTGGCTGCTTTTTCATATTTTTTGCAATAGTTGGATGGAATCACAGCTTCAACGGACATGGGTTTGAGCAAACTCCAGGAGAGAGTGAAGGACAGAGAAGCCTGGCATACTGCAGTCCATGGCGTCACAAAAAGTCAAACACGACTTAGCGACTGAACAACAATTTGTCTGCACTGGGTCTTAGGTGTGGCATTTGAATCCGTATTTGTTGCACGTAGGATCTAGTTTCCAGACTAGAGATCAAACTGCATTGGGAACTTGGAGTCTTAGCCAGTGGAACACCAGCAAAGTCGTAGAGAATCATTAAAATCTTAATGCGCTTCCGATGCCACACCTGACTATTGCTTTGTTTCACCCTCCTCGGATCTTATGTGATGGGCAGGCACACAGAGGAATTCATGAGACTCTTCCAACAGCAAACTTTTTCAAACTATACGTGCTCTCTGCCCTCATTATTTCCAATACAACTCAATTCAGGAAATTTTCACAAGGATGTTCACCATGTGTAAAAATTTCTAACGTGGTTCTGAGTCATTCTCAGCATCCCCACCCCCACCCCATGCACACACACAAAGATACGCTGCCAGTGATCATTATTAACAAACAGTTGACACTTCATTCCCACAAAGGTCAAAACGGAAATTCGATTTAGAAATCTGAGTTTTATCACTCTGCACAAAACAATCTGAAGGGAAACAGTTGAATTTCCTTAAATTACTTTTGAAAATGAGCTTAGTTGGTAGCCAGCATTCTGAATTCATTCGATCGCTATTTTTAAAATAGTCTCTTTGTCACTTTAACTAAATTGAACTCTTCTTTTTAAAAAAAGAATGCATATTTTCCAGGAGGACTTATGTTTTCAGAGTTCAATGAAGATACCATATAACTTTTCCACCCTCTCTGTGAGTTACAGACATTTCATGTTTTTTAATAAGATTTAATGGATATAACTTACTAATCAAATTGGAAAAGTTAGGTTCCCTGTTTCTTCCTGGTGGTAGAGGCTACTGGCTGCCTTCCAATATCTTTTCTGTCCTTTCCTAAGAACCTAAGTTCATATTGTATTATCTGGAATGCAGATGTGATATCTGGAACTCTAGCTGCTACATCAAAACATGAGGAAAAGGGTCACAGGCTTGAGATGGCAGAGCCTGGATCCTAATAACATGGAGAAGCTGCCACTCCAGCCCTGCACTGCCACATCCAGATTACTTTAGCTTCAGAGGAAAGGAGTCGTCTAGTTTTCTCAAGCCGTTCTACTGTTGGAGTCTTTATTATATGGAGGCAGCTCTAATCACAACTGATTCAAATGATAACTTCAAAAACATTTTCCAGCTTACATATTCTAGAATTCCAATGTGTTTCTTCTTAGTTTATCCGTGGCCCACCACCACATATCAGAGAAAATTAAGCTCAGAGAGGTTAAGTGTCTTGGCTAAGATGCTGCAAGAGCAGAACCTGGGAATTCTCTGACAAGTAAATCTTGCATTTACCAATGCCTCTGGTGATAAGAAGCTTCAAATGTCAGCCCACAAACACATTACCATTCATCCTGGTACCAAATCCCCTAATGCTTTTGCATCTGGCTTCTTAGAAAAGTACAGCTTTCTAAAAGCTAAATTATCACAGTGTACCATCAAGTAGAACAGCACTCAATGGTCTTCCCATCCATCATTTCTTTCCCTTTAAACTGGTGTGCATCGATTGCCCAGTCTAGAGAACTGTGACAATCAATAACTTTCTTCAGAGAAATAGTGGGTGAGACTAAAGAAATTAGCTTATTTTGTAGTGGAAAGAAACAAGATGTCAATCAAACTCCTTAAACCTGATCTCAAATAAGTGCAGATGCCAATACGAGAAAAATCTAAGTCATAACTGCCTAACGTCACCCTGATGGGAGAAGACTAGAGCTCACACGCTGACTAGCCATGAAGGGGGGATGGGACACAGAATGTCCCATCACAGTGAGACCTCTTGTCCTGTGGGGCACCCCAGAGGATTCTCCACCCAAGGGCTCCACCTCCCCACTGCAACACCTGATGTCACAGCCCATGTTCTGGTCACCACTGCTGATGAACAAATTACCCCAAAATGTAGCAACATAAGACAACCACGTCTCACAATCTTGTGGCTCAGCTGGAAGGTTCTAGCTTGGGATCTCTCATGTGGTTGCCCTCAGATGCTGGCTGGTGCTGCCATCGTAGGAAGGCTTGATGGAGCTGGACATTCAAGATGGTGCATGCATGTGGCTGACAGTGAATGCCAACTGCCACCTGGAGTTGCCGAAACACCTGCATGTGGCCTGCCTGGCATGAGGGTCTCAGCATACTCAGACTTACGTGACAGGTGTCTTTCCCAGAGAACCAGAAGGAAACTTGATGGCCTTTTGTGATCCAGTCTCGCAAGTCCTAGGCCATCACTCCCATTGCATTCTCTTGGTTGAAATGGCATCTGGGTTGCATCAGCCCATCCTCAAGATGAGGGGACTTAGATCCCACTTCTCAATTGGAGGGGACTTCCCTGGTGGTTCAGAAGGTAAAAAATCCACCTGCAGTGGAGAAGACCCAAGTTGGATCCCTGGGTCGGGAAAATGACCTCGAGAAGGGAATGGCTACTTACTCCAATATTCTTGCCTAGAGAATTCCATGGACAAAGGAGCCTGCAAGGCTACAGTCAATGGGGTTGCAAAGAGTCAGACATGACTGAGTGACTGACATTTTCAGTTTTCACTTCTCTCAATCAGAGGCGTATCAAAAACTTGCGGTTGTTTTTGGACACCTCTTTGACCAGAATTCCAGGGAAGCAGAATGAGGGGGTTCCAAAGGAGAGAAACCAGAGAATGGACTCTGAGAAAGTGTTCAGTTAAACTTGAACGGTTACATTTCTCATGGTGCTGTGATGTTCCTCAAGGTTACTTTGCCTCATTTTCTCCTCACCTTCAGCGTGCTGTGCTGTGTTCTGTCCATCTACTCTGGTCCCACCTGACCACGCTTTGCTGACCTGTCTTGGTTCCCCAGGCCCTCCAGCCTGCATCACTCATCTTTCCTCTGTGTAGTACAAGCCGACTACTCAGCTCCGGGTGGGACGTCTCTCTCCTTCAGACAGGTCACAATTTTAGTAAAGCCTGACTTCAGCGTATCTTCAAAGCAGAAAGTGAAGTAGACCCTGAATGCAAAGAAGCAAGAGTCTTTGTCAAGCTGTCAGAGCCAACACTTCTTTGCCAGGCAGAACACAGGTAGGAACCAGAGGAGCAACAAAGACATCCCATCCTGCCCGAGATGTCCCTGGTTGAAAGGGACAGAAAACATGCAGGCAGAAGACAAGGATGTCCTGTCATCACCCTGTGAGGCTGGAAGTTACAATCTCCCTGTCAAAGCCATCCCTTCCAGGGTTAGACCTTGGGTTCCGAGTCCCCACCTTGATCATCTCCCTGCCTCCATTTCCAGATTCATCACCCACCACCTAGCAAGTTCTCCATGCTCTACCAAACTGAAATACTTTGACTGGCCAACTCAGAATCGTACACCAGGAAGGAAAGGTGAGAGAAGCTATATTCCCAAAGCAGCTCAAAATTCCCCTGTGCTAAATAGAATCTTTTAAAAGCCCAAAACAGATAGCTAGTGGGGAGCTGGTGTATAGCATAGGAAGCTCAGCTTGGGTCTCTGTGATGACCTAGAGGGTGGGATCAGGGGTGGGGGCTGGGGAGAGGGTGATGTTTGTATACATACAGCTGATTCACATTGTTGGATGGCAGAAACTAACACTATATTGTAAAGCAATTATACTCCAATGAAAATTTAAAAATAAATAAATAAAAAGCTCAAGGCTGCATTCACATAGTATGAAAATAATTCAGTGCGCTCACCCATGTACCTCTCCAGTGTGCTGGGTGTGTGCAGATGGAAATGTGAGGACTGCAGGGAAGACTGGCAAGCTAAGTTAACAGTTTACCTTTCTTTCAGTTCAGTCATTCAGTCGTGTCCGACTCTTTGCGACCCCATGGACTGCAGCATGCCAGGCTTCCCTGTCCATCACCAATTCCCAGAGCTTGCTCAAACTCACTTACCTTTTTTTAAACAAATACGATCAAACAAAATCCTTGATATTCTATATTTAAGTTTATCACAGACACCATCAGTGCTCAGCCCAGATCGCCTTGGATCCTTTGACTTTTTCTTTGTGCCTCAAAGAAAAAGCTTTGGATTCTTCTGTGTCAAATAGCCAGCACTTGCAGCTCTCATCAGAGGATGTGGGTGGGCTACCCACATGGACAGAGAGTGGGTCTGCCTCAGAGCTCGCTCCCACCCCCACACCAGGGCGCTCTCAGCCAAGGACTGGAAAGTGTGGCAGAATGAAAGCCCAGCTCCCTGCTTCAAGTCAGGACAAACTGCGAGGTGTATCCACGCTCGAGTTCCCCTGTGGAATCAGGCTGGGGCTTCACTTGAAATTACACCCTCGTGTAGGTCTTCCTCTTCTCTGCTCTGATTCCCCTGTTTCCTGACTGATTTCCCCAGGAGCACATCCCCAATAAATCACGTGCACGTGATCCCTTGACTCAGGGCTCCTTTGGGGACCCTTGGGCTGAGAAACTTATTAAGAAATTAATTGAATCCTTCTTAACCCACTCTGGCCAAGAAATGTGATCACTCCAAAGACGGACAAGCACTGAGGAGTCAAGGTTCATCATGGGAGAAACAAGGAGTCACCATACAGGGCAGAATATTATGGGCACCACAAGTGGATAACCGGAGTCATGGATCCTAAGGAGAGGATGAAGATAAAAATGGGCTCAGAAGAAAGAGCTGCTGGCAAGGAGAGTTTTTATGAAGAAGGAAAATCTAATCAGAGCCTTGAAGGAAGAGGAGGGTGAAAGGCATTCCAGTGGAATGAAATAGGGTGTATTAGGGTTCTCTAGAGAAACAGAATTAACAGGAAATATATGTAAGAGGAAGTTTATTATAAGGAATTGGTTCCTGTGATTAGGAAGCTGTGAAGTTCCATGCCCTGCTATCTGCAAGCTGGAGATCCAGGAAAGCCCGGGGTGGTGTAGTTCAAGGCCTGAAAGCCAGGGAAGCACTGATGGAGACTCGAGTCTGCAGGTCTGAGAACCAGGAGCACTGGGAACAGAAGATCAGTGCTCCAGTGCAAGCAGTCAGCCAGAGAACAAACTCATCCCTTCCTCCACCTTTCTGTTCTATTCAGACCCGCAGCAGACTCCATGACACCCACCAATGTGGGGAGGGCCATGTGCTTTACTCTGTCCACCGATTCAATACTAAACTCTTCTGGAAACACCCCCATAGACACACCCAGAATTAATGTCTAACTGGCCATCCCCTGATTCCATCACATTCACAAGTAAAATCAACTATCAAGGAAGGGCATAAGCCAAGACATAACAATAGGAAAGAAAAGCATGGATCAAGGCTTATTACTCACAAGGCACAGTTCTAAAATGCATGCCTATATTACCCATTTCAGACTCACTGCAACCCAGTGAGACAGGGTCTATGACCGCCCCCATCTTACAGAGGTGAAGAGGAGGCACAAACTGATCAACAGCTTGCCCCAAGTCACACATATGGAGGGAGAGCCTGGGAGGTGGACCCACTGGTAGGCCCAGACAGGTCAATGCCCACAGGCCAAGCTTTCAGCCACCACTGCCAACTCCTCTGAGCTGAGCAGTCTGCCTGGGAAAGGATCAACAGAGATCACTGGAAAGAGATAGTGAGACCAAATCATGAGGTGTCTATATGTCAAATACAGTTGGGACTTCTATATCTCATTCATTCCACAAATATTTACTGAATAACTATGATGTGTTGGCTTGATGGGAATATGGTCATACACCAGAAAGACAAGGGCTTTCTTCCCATGGAGTTTACAGTCTTATTCACCTAGCTATTAACACCTCCCTCAAGAGGAAACAGAACAGACTGGCGCAGTAAAAAAAAAAAAAAAGGGAGAAAAGATAAAGTTATTTCAGGGGGGGTCATTTCTTTTTAGGTTAACAAGGGTTGTGGGGGGACACAATCTCCCACCTTCTAAAGACCTGGAGCAGATCACATTGTGGATGAGTTAGGGCCCTGCTGGATGTTGCAACAAAAATAATTTCTTTTTACTGTTTAGTGAAAAAGAAGTTTATGTTTGACAGATGTTCCTCATTGGCCAGTGACTTTCCTCCATGCAGTGAGTCAGGGACACAAGCTCCTTCTACTTCCAACCCCCAAGTTCCTTCCAACACCTAAGTTTTTCTTATCATCCTTAGCCCACTGACAGTAAAGGACAGAGAGCATCAGAGAAGGTATATGTTTATTTTTTTTTTTAATTTTTATTTTATATCAAAGTGGGGCTTCCCTGGTGGCTCAGACAGTAAAGAATCTGCCTGCAATGCAGGAGACCTAGGTTCAATCCCTGGGTCGGGAAGATCCCCTGGAGAAGGGAATGGCAACCCACTCCAGTATTTTTGCCTGGAAAATTCCGTAGACAGAGGAGCCTGGCGGGCTGCAGTCCATGGGGTCAAAAAGAGTCGGACGTGACTAAGCAACTAACACTTTCACTTTCACATAGCGATGTACAACCTTGTGTTAGTCGTAGGTATACAGCAAAGGGAGTCAGTTATACACACGCATTACCTATTCTTTTTGAAATTCTTTCCCCATTTAGCTTGTTAAGAATACTGAGCAGAGTTCCGTCTGCTGTACGGTAAGTTCATGTTGGTAATTCTTAAGTGCTGTCAGCCAGCTTTGTTCACATTGTGTTCATCACACTCATCCTGTGGCCACACCCAGACACCAGGCGAACCATGTGGCTGTTTCTGGAAGTCATGTCCCAGAAACAACTGCAGGCTGTGGGAGAGGAAACACAAATGTTGCTGGAAAAACTAGTCTTCTCTGCCCCACACCCTGTCCTTTCCCCTGTCCATAAGCTGTCATTGAAATACATTGAAATAAACTCAACTCCAGGACCAGTAACTTCAAGGCCACCTTGAGGGTGTGAAAAAAGCTGTATTAGGACCATGCTCAGTACTGGAGCAGAGTGACTGGATGCAGATTGAAGGGACAGGAGTTTATTAACCATAATGTTCAGTTGTTTTTGTGTGATTGTTCCCCAAGCCTACTCTTGATAGCACCATTTCCTTAACATGCTGCCTGCCTGACATACTTCTCCGAAGCTCGCAGCAGAAATAGACGTAAGTTTTGAAGTTTGGGGGAAATGTCCCATTCACCCACCCACATATGCTACTTTCCACTCTGCTTTTCAGACTCTCCCAGTTTAAGAACAACTGAGCTCTAGAACTTCCCTGGCAGTCCAGGGGCTAGGACTTTGCCTTCCAGGGCAGGGGGCACAGGTTCAATTCCCGGGAGAGGAGCTAAGATCCTACATGCCTTGCGACCAAAACACCAAATCATAAAACAGAAGCAATACTGTAACATATTCGATAAAGACTTAAAAAATGGTCCCCACCACAAAAATCTTAAAAACTAAAAATCTGAGTTCTAGCTGAATACGAGGAGAGCTAAATTCTAAGAATTAAGATGGAGGAGCATCACGGGAAAGTGCTGCTGCTGCTGCTAAGGAGGTCTAATTGTTTTTTGTTTTAGTTAATTAGTTTTTGGCTGCTCTGGATCTTGGTTGCTGCACACAGGCTGCTCTCTAGTTGCGGTGTGCTGGCTTCTCATTGCGGGGGCTTCTCTTGTTGCGGTGCACAGGCGTAGGGTGTGCATGGGCTCAGCAGTTGTGGTGCAGGGGCTTAGTTGCCCCGTGGCATGTGGGATCATCCCAGACTGGGGATTGAACTCATGTCCCCTGCATTAGCAGGCACTGCACCCAGCCACTGAACCACCAGGGAACTCCTTGGAGGCCTTATTTTAATACAGGAGGATCCTAGACCAAGACTGCCTGATGCCCCCCAGCACAGATGCTTTGGAGTAATTTATAACTTAGATACCCCTCCCTTCTTCCATATGAGAACTGCTGATTGTATTTGACGATTCCAGAAACAAAGAGAATCTTCAAAATCATCTATTCCAATGTCTTTATCTGATGGATGAAAAAACTGAGTCTCAGAGGAGTTAAATAACTTGCCTGAGATCACACAGCTTTGAGTGGCAGAACCCAAGGATAAGCAAACAGTGGGGTGTCACTGGCAGGGAGGTTTGAATTCTGTAAATATCAGTGACCAAACTAGGTCTAGACAGCCTTCTCCCTGTCCTAGCTTATCTCTCCTGCTTCTTCTCCAGGCTGACAGTCTATGACCAACTCTATGACACCAAACTGTCATTCTGTTACATTCTGAATAATCTGTCAACAGAACTGTAAAGGTTTAGCTCAGCTCACACGTCGCCTTCCTGTCAATTTCTCTGGCAAGGGAGCCAATAATAGATCTTGGCACTGCCAACTCTATCCCACACCAGGGTTATTTGGAAGGGTTGCATTCAGACAAATAATCAGCTAGACTGAGTCTCATTTCATTGAAACTCCAAATCGTTTGGTTTGTGCATACTTAGTCCCATTACATATTCAGGCTGATCTGGGCAGACATGACCACAATGGCCATCCCCTAGAAGACACTCAGGTGTCCTGATTCTTTCCAGGTAAACCAAAAACTGGAGAACCATGGTATGAGGTCCCTGTTGAAATAACAAGCCACCCAGTGGAATTTTCACCCCAATTTCATCATGGCTGCATCTGCAAATCCAAGAGACAGGCTGGTGGGGAGGAAAACCTGCAGCTGTTTTTCAAGAAATTAATTTCTCTCCCTGCAGTGATCAGTCCTGGTTAAGTGAGAGAATCAAATTATCTAAGTTACTTCTGCTGGGAAGGTCGGCTGCTCTGAATCCTGATGAAAAATAACACAATGGTGCTATTTAATTTAAAACCTCCGTCTGCTTCTCTTATAATTCATAATGATTATACTTCGCATTTATGTAGTATCCGAGGATGGCAAAGAACTTTGATGGCATAAATGATTCATCCTTGGGACCCCACAGAGAAGCAAAGCTGGCCTCTCTATCTCCATACGGACAGCGAAGAGTAGAAAAGCCTGGTAACCCAGATTCCCAACTGACTTTTCAACACGAATCAGCACTCCCTCTCCAGTTATTTAGGACTTGGCATCAATTCTGACCAGACTAATATATTACACAAACGGACATCATGATATCGGGAGCGTAAAAGAGATAAGAAGTTATGGCTTGCAAATGTAAATCAATAAAAACTGTGGGCTTCCAGCCATTTCTTTCTACGAAAAAATGTTTCTATTGCTTCCAGCAGCCTGGCCAGCATATGGTAGCCTTCTACAAGAAAGTCTTAAATGTTGATCTAATGGGTTCGTGCATTCCAGAGACAGAATGAACCGTGTAAAAATAACAATGAGCACGTGGCCCGCACTTTACAGTTTACAGAGCACTTTTGCTTCTATTCCCTCATTTACACACTCCTGTCTTGTATTACCTTCTGTGCTCTGCACTCCTGGCTAAAACCGAAGTGATTATTCACACCCCTCTGGGCAAAACGCAGGGCTCAGCTGCCCTCACCGCTCTACACTTGTATTCACACAGCCGCAGAGAAAGTTGGCTTTATTCCGCTTAGTTACTAAGTCACCAGAGGCAACACAGATTGATGTCAGGACAACTGGGGCACAGACTGAAGGACAGATGCTGGGTGACGGTCCACATGAGAAAAAGCCGCTTGTGCCCCCGCCTCCCACTGCCCAGCCACAACGACTCTCTGGCTTGTTCCTCAAACACACTGGTCCTTGTGTCCCTTCTTCTAGGAACACCTTGATCCTTCCCACTCTGTCTGCCCAAAAAGCTGCTACTCTTCCTGTTAAGTCAAGCTCATAGATTTTTCTCTTTCGTGTGACTTGCTTGAATCTCCAAGCAGAAGTAATCGTTTCCTCCTCTGCGATTCCATGACATTTTATCCATACTTTATCTGATGGCCCTAAGAGCATTGTCTTAGAGATAATCATCTATGTGTGTCTCTTCCATCAGACTTTGATCTCTTTGAGGTCAAAGGCACAGTTTAACTGTCTCTTTATGCAGGTCAAGAAGCAACAGCTAGAACCGAACATGGAAAAACAGACTGGTTCCAAATTGGGAAAGGAGTACTTCAAGGCTGTATATTGTCACCCTGCTTATTTAACTTATATGCAGAGTAATCATGTGAAATGCCAGGCAGAATGAATCACAAGCTGGAATCTAGATTGCTGGGAGAAATATCAATGACATCACCCTAATGGCAGAAATCAAAGAGGAGCTGAAAGGAGACTGAAAATAAAAAGCTGGCTTGAAACTGAACCTTCAAAAAACTAAGATCATAGCATCCGGTCCCATCACTTCATGGCGAATAGATGGGGAAACAATGAAAACAGTGACAGACTTTATTTTCCTGGGCTCCAAAATCACTGTGGACAGTGTCTGCAGCCATGAAATTAAAAGACGCTTGCTTCTTGGAAGAAAAGCTATGATAAACCTAGACAGCGTATTAAAAAGCAGAAACATCACTTTGCTGACAAATGTCCATGCATTTAAAACTGCTTTCTCTAGTAGTCATGTATGGATGTGAGAGTTGGACTATAAAAAAGGCTGAGCGCCGAAGAATTGATGCTTTTGAACTGCTGGAGAAGACTCTTGAGAGTCCCTTAGACAGCAAGGAGATCCAACCAGTCCATCCTAAAGGAAATCAGTCCTGAGTATCCATTGGAAGGACTGATGCTGAAGCTGAACCTCCAATACTTTGGCCACCTGATATGAAGAGCCAGCTCATTGGAAAAGATCCAACTCATTGGAAAAGACCCTGATGCTGGGAAAGATTGTAAGTCAGGAGAAGGGGGTGACAAAGGATGAGATGGTTGGATGGCATTACCGACTCAGTGGACATGAGTTTGAGCAAACTTTGGGAGACAGTGAGGTACATAGAAGCCTACTGTGCTATAGTCCACGGGGTTGCAAAGAGTTGGACAGGACTGAGTGACTGAACAACGATAAAAGTCTTCAATTTCAAGTCTTTGTGTGATAAAATGATTACTTTTGTTTTTTTTCCTCCACACCCTCACTAGGCTACTAGGTCTATGTGGAATCAGGAGCTTTGCTTATCCCCAGAATCTAGCTTAGCACATGGAGCTTCTTTTCTGACAGACTGGACAGATAGATGGAGGGAAGGCAGGATGGGTGGATGAGTGGGTGGGTGGATTGATGGATAAAGGAGGCATCTCTTGCATCTCCTGATTGATAGGTGGATTCTTTACCACTGAGCCACCTGAGAGGCACCCATGGACACATACATGCACCTGACTGCCCATTCTCGTCACCTCACTTCAACTCTGGGTCCACTTTTGGGGACACTTGCTCCTGTTCTCAGAGAATGCGATGGCACCCCACTCCAGTACTCTTACCTGGAAAATCCATGGACAGAGGAGCCTGGTAGGCTGCAGTCCATGGGGTCACTAAGTGTCGGACACCACTGAGAGATTTCACTTTTTTCACTTTCATGCATTGGAGAAGGAAATGGCAACCCACTCCAGTGTTCTTGCCTGGAGAATCCCAGGGATGGTGGAGCCTGGTGGGCTGCCGTCTATGGGGTCGCACAGAGTCGGACACGACTGAAGTGACTCAGCAGCAGCAGCAGCAGCAGCAGCTCCTGTTCTAGGTAAGGAAAGACTACAGAGGGAGAAGGCCTTTCCAGAATGGAGACACCTTGGCACTCAAGGCTCCATGTACACATCCTCTCCAACCTAGGGGGCCCCTTCCATGCCGTGCTTGACCTTGTGACCCTCTGCCTCTGCTCTTGGAGAGCACACTATTTCACCAAGGGAAGAGGTTGAGGGCTGTTGGTTGTTCTGTTCGGATGACAGATGATTAGCAAAGTGGAGAGCAAGGCAGAACCACTGTGTGCTGGGCACAGTCCTCTTCCACTTTGGCTCCCTTCTTGCCCTCCCTCCCATCCAGCCTCTGTTATCTGCCTGCACAGCAACTGAGCACTACCCTCTCCAGGCATCAGCCTGATAAGGGATACAGACAGACAGCTCTAGCTGCCTCTCCCAGCCCAGCCTGCAACCTCCATGGTGCCCACAAAAGAAAAAAGGATGGAGCGTGCTTGCAGCCACAATTCTAATTACCTTATGTGAGTTGCGCCACATTCAGGCTTGCAGGATGGGGCTGTTTCCCTGAGACGAAATGACAGAAGCCAGGCTCTACTTATTCTCCTGTTGCTTACAGAACATTCTGTACCAGGTGGCAGCCTGCACAGATACCCCCAGAGAGGGAGGAAGCCCAAGATCTCTGCTCTTGGATGAGCTGGCTCTTGGATGAACTGGCCCAGGTTCTGTGGGACTGAGGCAGGAGCTCTAATCCCAGTCCCTGCATATTGGAGTTTTAAGGATCCCTGAGTGTGTCTCAAACCCCAGAGTATGCAAATTTCCTTATATGTACCTATATGCATTTATCTGGGGGATTCAAAGCTTTCTTTGGCTTTTCAATGAAACCCAGTGTCTTTTTTTTTTTTTAATACAAACATAACTGGCCTGGAGGGAAAAGCATTTATCAAGATTTTTGTTCATTTTCTGCGTACCCTTGGGAAATGTAACTAAATAGCCTCCCCCTCTACCACCACCACACCCCTTCCCAAAAAAGGAAAAGAAAAGAGAGGCTGTAGATTGAGGTTGAAATTAGAACAAAACCAACAATCTAGGGACCAGGACATGACAAGCAAGAAGCCCAGGTCTTCTCTACAGAGTCCAGGTAGAGAGAGTCTCACACACAATCTTCTCTACACAGGCAGACCAGAAATGATCTGCAGCTATATTAGAAAAATTAATTTAGTTCAACCAATTTATCTCTTTCCAGACTTGTCACCTCTTGGTTCAAATTCTAACAATTTTTTCTTTTTTAAGCATAAGCTAAACGTTTCATTTTTTGCCTGGGCTACTGCAATGTCCTCCTAATTGGCTACCTGTATTCATGCTTTTTGGGCTTTTCCTGTGGCTCAGTGGTAAAGAATCCCCCCCCGCCCCCTGCAATGCAGGAGATGGGAGACACGGGTTCGATCCCTGAGTCAGGAAGATCTCCTGGAAGAGGGCGTGGCAACACACTCTAGTATTCTTGCCAAGAGAAACCCATGGACAGGGGAGCCTGGCGGGCTACAGTCCATGGGGTTGCAAAGAGTCGGATACAACTGAATTGACTGAGCATGCACACAGGCATTCATTCTTTTTATTTACTTATTTAACTTCCAAACCTAGAGAAGAGTTGAAAGAACTGGGCAATGAAAAGCCATGTACCCACCGATGAACTTCATACACCTGTTTCCCACATCTGTGTTCATCTATCCAACCTCTTTTTAACCATCACACTCACTTTTCCTTGTTGGTGCTACTGGTTTGGGTACCTCCCTCTTTTGGTGCCTCTTTTGGTATTGGTTGGGTACCTCCTTTCCATTTTATTCCCCATACAGAAATCCATGATCTTTTGTGGCATGTAGTCAATTAAATACTACTCAGCCATTTAAAAAAAAAAAATGAAATTTTGCCATTTTCAGAAACATGGACGGACTTGGAGGGCACTATGCTAAGGGCTTCCCTGGTGGCTCAGAGGTTAAAGCATCTGCCTGCAATGCAGGAGACCTGGGTTCGATCCCTGGGTTGGGAAGATCCCCTGGAGAAGGAAATGGCAACCCACTCCAGTATTCTTGCCTAGAAAATCCCATGGACAGAGGAGCCTGGTGGGCTATACTCCACGGGGTAGCAAAGAGTTGGACACGACTGAGCAACTTCACTTACTTCACACGCTAAGGGAAATGAGAAAGACAAACAGAGGATAAGGAGGTATAAACCAGACACTTCCCTGGTGGTCCAGTGGTTCAACCCCTGGTCAGGGAACAAAGATCCCACAGGCTGCGGGTGACTAAGCCCATGAACCACAACTAGAGAGCAGGTGTCCTGCCAGTACTAAGCCCACACGCTGTACAGCCTGGGCTCCACAAGAGAAACACACGTGCACGACTAGGGAAAGCCCATGGGCCACAAAGAAGAGCTTGGGCAGCCAAAAGAAAAAGGCAAAAAGCCACTGTAAAATAAGCTACAAGGACATACTGTACAATACAGAAATACGTGCTTAGTCGCCCAGTCATGTCCAATTCTCTTCAGCCCCATGGGCTATAGATCACCAGGTTCCTCGGTCCATAGGGATTCTCCAGGCAAGCATACTGGAGTGGGGTGTCATTTCCTGCTCCAGGGACAGGAATAGAGCAGATATCTTATAATAACTATAAAAGAAGGATAACCTTTAAAATGTGTGAATCGCTATATTGTACACCTGTAACATATAATACTGTATAGCAATTATACTTCAATTTCAAAATGAAAAACAAAGAAGTCAGTGATATTTTGGAAGCACAAATCTGATCATATCCTGCAACCTGCACCGCTCCTGTGGCCCAACAAGTCTTCATTGGCCTCAATCAGGGAGGATGCAATGACATAGGCGAGTGATTGTGTGTACAAGTTATAGAGAAGAGTGCCGAGTGTATCGGTTATGCCACATTAAACTGAAGTGCATAAAACTGGTTAGGAAAACGTTAAATACACAACGCATACTAATATTACATAAGCCACAGATAAAGAGTCTTTTCAATTAAACCTTCCACTGATTATAAGTTAATGTTTGGGCTTTAATCAGAGTTCCTACGTTGCATTACAGACTAAATATGAATATACTTCCATGGCAGCTAGAATTCCAGATGTTTCAGATTCGATGAGGGAAAAAAAATAATCTCTGTCTTGCCATGGTTTTTAATATGAATTCAGCTCATCCATGCTGCCAAAACTGTGCTGCATCAGGGCAAAACAAAATATGCGTGTGACTCAAATACCATTATTACATTTAGACCAGCATGGGCAGCTGCGCTGGAGGTTTCAATACAAGGGTCAGGGATTCACGTCTTACAAACGATGCTTTGTTCGCTCTCTGCAGACATTCAGAATGTGATGTGATACAAGTTTCAATTGAAGATATATTAACAGATAAGAGTTTCTTGCAGGAGCTTGTTGGCATATCATTTTATCGTTATTATTGAGAGAACATAGGGGAAAAAAATTCTTCTGACAGATTACTCTAGGCACTGCCGCAAACTGGAAGGAGAGCCTAAAAATCACAAACATGCCCAAAGAGTAACTTACAATAATTGTTCGTATAGCTTGTGTGTGCTCAGTCATGTCTGACTCATTGTGACCCCATGACTGTAGCCCTCCAGGCTCCTCTTTCTATGGAATTTTCCAGGCAAGAATATTGGAATGTGCTGCCATTTAACCTACTCCAGGGGATCTTGCCACCTTAGGGATCGATCCTGGGTCTCTTATGCCTCCTGCATTAGCAGGTGGATTCTTTACCGCTGTGCCACCTGGGAAGCCCAATCTTATAGTTTAACTTTCTTTTAATTACAGAGCTGCCTCCAACTTTATAGAAAATAATAGGTAAGTCATTAAACACTGCAAGACACAGTTTCAACATTTGGTAAATAAAACTGATACTTCTTGCCCTCAGCAGACTTAAAATAAAGAGAATAGAGTGGAATAATGTTCAGACTTTTTGAAATATTGAAAACTCAACAAAAAGTTATTCTTTATTCATTCATTAAATGGTTAAATATTGAGTACCTCCCATTCATCAGCACTGTGCCAGGTCTAGAAATTGTGTTCAAAAATAGGTATGATCAGGACTTCCTTGGAAGTCCAGTGGTTAGGACACTGAGCCTCCACCGCAGGTGTGATCTCTGCCCTCTTGGCACCATTAATCCTACCATAGAGCCACCAGAACTTACACAGGACTGGGGAAACAGACTCTTGGAGGGCACAAACAAAACCTTGTGTGCACCAGGACCCAGGAGAAAGGAACAGTGACCACACAAGAGATTGGCCCAGACTTGCCCATGAGGGTCCAGGAGCCTCTGGCAGAGGTGTGGGTCAGTGGTGGCCTGCTGTAGGGTTGGCACTGCATATAATGATCATCTGAGTTAAATTCACCCATTCCAGCCCATTTCAGTTCACTGATTCCTAAAATGTCAACGTTCACTTTTGCCATCTCCTATTTGACCACTTCCAATTTGCATTGGAAATTGCAAATTGTGTAGAGTGTAGCAGTGCATGCATGTGACCTTTTGAACAAGGTCACCATTATCTTCATTACCTCCACCATAGTTTGGCCTCAGGTCAAATAACAGGGAGGGAACACAGTCCCACCCATTAACAGAAAATTGGATTAGAGATTTACTCAGCATGGACCTGCCCATCAAAACAAGACCCAGTTTCCCCCTCAGTCAGTTTCTCCCACCAGGAAGCTTTCATAAGCTTCTTATCCTTCTCCATCAGAGGGCAGACAGACTGAAAACCACAATCACAGAAAACTAAGCAATCTGATCACGTGGACCACAGCCCTATCTAACTCAATGAAACAATGAGCCATGCCCTGTAGGGCCATCCAAGACGGACTGGTCATGGTGGAGAGTTCTGACAAAATGTGGTGCTCAAGAAAGGGAAAACCACTTCAGTATTCTTGCCTTAAGAACCCCATGAACAGTATGAAAAGGCAAAAAGATAGGACACTGAAAGAGAACTCCCCAGTTCGGTAGGTGCCCAATATGCTACTGGAGATCAATGGAGAAATAACTCCAGAAAGAATGAACAGATGAAGCCAAAGCAAAAACAACACCCAGTTGTGGATGTGACTGGTGATGGAAGTAAATTTCAATGCTGTAAAGAGCAAATTTGCATAGGAACCTGGAATGTTAGGTCCATTAATCAAGGCAAATTGGAAGTGGTCAAATAGGAGATGGCAAGAGTGAACGTTGACATTTTGGGAATCAGTGAACTAAAATGGACTGGAATGGGTGAATTTAACTCAGATGATCATTATGTCTATTACTGTGGGCAAGAATCCCTTAGAAGAAATGGAGTAGCCATCATGGTCAAGAAAAGAGTCTGAAATGCAGTACTTGGAAGCAATCTTAAAAATCACAGAATGATCTCTGTTCATTTCCAAGGCAAACCATTCAGTATCACAGTAATCCAAGTCTATGCCCTGATCAGTAATGCTGAAGAAGCTGAAGTTGAATGGTTCTGTGAAGACCTACAAGATGTTCTAGAACTAACCCAAAAAAGATGTCCTTTTCATCATAGGGGACTGGAATGCAAAAGTAGGAAGTCAAGAAACACCTGGAGTAACAGGCAAATTTGGCCTTGGAATACAGAATGAAGCAGGGCAAAGGCTAATAGAGTTTGGCCAAGAAAACACACTGGTCATAGCAAACACCCTCTTCCAACAACACAAGAGAAGATTCTACACATGGACATCACCAGATGGTCAACACCAAAATCAGATTGATTATATTCTTTGCAGCCAAAAGATGGAGAAACTCTTGACAGTCAGCAAAAACAAGACCAGGAGCTGACTGTGCCTCAGATTATGAACTCCTTATTGCCAAATTCGGACTTAAATTGAAGAAAGTGGGGAACCTCTAGACGATTCGAGTATGACCTAAATCAAATCCCTTATGATTATACAGTGGAATTATTTAAATACACAAGGAGCTGATGAAGGGCCCTCAATATTGTCCATGTGTTTTCCATTGAATTCCATCAGTATGATCCAAAACATTAGTCTCAGGCCCTCTTTTTTTTAAAAGAAGAAAAGAAGTGTCCCTCATTGTAATTAAGCTTTCATATAATGAGACATATTTATGATTTAAAGAGGGAACTATTAATAAGTATTCCAGGAAAAGGGCATTAAAACAGAGGCTCCAAGATACCAGACCATATGGACAGCCTGGTTATGAAGGTGATTTGTATGGTCAAAAAAATTAGGATATCAGAAACATGAAGATACAGATTAATAAGTCAAAAATTTAACAAAACAGAACAGCTCATTTTGCCAGGGTAAGAGAAACTGGGAAGTGATTTATGTTTTGATACGGAGGAGATCAAGCATTACACACTGAAAAATAATTTATTTTTCCATTTTTTCCACAACTGTAGTATGTAGAGAAAAACTTACATTTCTGGAAAATTTGTGGCAAGAAAAAGAAACAACTGAGACAGCTGCAGTTAGATGTTGGAAGAATAGATTACTGTGAGACAGATTGATTTGTGCTGTGCTAAGCTGATCACTACGGAGAAGGCAATGGCACCCCACTCCTATACTCTTGCCTGGAGAATCCCACAGACAGAGGAGCCTGGTGGGCTGCAGTCCATGGGGTCGCGAAGAGTCGGACGCGACTGAGTGACTTCACTTTCACTTTTCACTTTCATGCACTAGAGAAGGAAATGGCAACCCACTCCAGTGTTCTTGCCTGGGGAATCCCAGGGATGGGGGAGCCTGGTGGGCTGCTGTCTGTGGGGTCGCACAGAGTCGGACACGACTGAAGCGACTTAGCAGTAGCAGCAGCAAGCTGATCACCAGTGCAATGAACATGAACTTGGGCAAACTTTAGGAAATGGCGAAGGACAGGGAGGCCTGGTGTGCTGTAGTCCATAAAGTCACAAAGAGTCAGACACGACTGGGCAGCTGAACAACCAGAAGCTGTAAGAGGACATCCATCCTCGCCTTGGCTTGTAGAAGAAATGTAAAGGCTACCCTTGTATATTAAATGAGGCTAAAATTTTTGATTAATAATTTTTCTTCACAAAAGCCAAAAATGAGAAAATGATTCTAGACAGGTTCCAAACACTTAAAACCCACTACCAGCTGACAGAAATACTTTGCAAGCAGGATTTTGAAAATTGCCAGTGAAATGGCCCAAATAATGAAAGGGGTTTTTAAAAGCTGTGTTTCATCATATTTTTCACTCCTTTTTAAAACTGAGACCAGACAGGGATGTCAGAAATGATGATGTGCAAAGAAACACTGGTTATCAGGACGTTCCTGGTGGTCCAGTGGTTAAGAATCCGCCTGCCAATGCAGGAGACACTGGTCCAGCAAGCTCCCACATGCTGCAGAGCAGCTGAGCCCGTGCACCACAACCACAGAACTATCGCTCTAGCCTCTAGCCTGTGAGCCGCAAATCCTAAAGCCCCTGTGCCCGGAGTCCATGCCCCACAACAAGAGAAGCCACCGCAGGGATAAGCCTGCACACCACAACAAAAGTAGCCCCCAGCCGCCAGCACTAGAGAAAGCTCACACAGCAACAAAGACCCAGCAGGGACGAAAGTAAATAAATAAATCTGAAAAAAAAAAAAAAAAAAGAAAGAAACATAGCTTATCAGCTGTTTAACAAATAAGTTTGGGACATTTTGATAAAATGGCAAATTGCTTTAAAAGAATCTTTGAAAGATACACTGTATCGAGTTTACATACCTTTGATTTACCTAAACATCCCTTTGCATTGAATCAGCATCCATATTTGTAACTGAGAGTCCATGAAGGTTGCCCCCATCCGACCTCACACCTGAAAACTCGCTACTTTTTCTTCCTCCCTCAAAACAGCTACAGATGCTTAAAAGTCCACAATATTCTCTAGTATGGGTTAAAGCCTGAGTTCATTCTTACCATGCAAATAATCTATTCAAGTTAATTTCCTACATCTCAAGTTCTACGTGTAAAATGGAAGTGATAACCGCTATTTTGATTAAATGACAAAGTGGCGGGGAACAGACTAAACACAGACCCTGACACTCAATAATTCTCCATAAAGATGAAAACTTTATCCTTAGTCCCGTCCTCCCTTCTTGCCCTCAGAAATTCAATGGAAATCATTTGTCGAGAAGTGGATGGACCGAAGAGAGTGTCGTACAGTGTGAAGTCAGAAAAACATTGTATATTAACCCATATATGTGGAATCTAGAAAACTGGTTCAGATGAACTTATTTGCAAAGCAGAAACAGAGACACAGATAGATGGATACCAAGGTTGGGAGCAACTGGGAGACTGGGATATATGTACACTATTGACACTATGGATAGAATAACTAACTAATGAGAACATAATGTTTGGCACAGGGAACTCCATTCAATGCACTGTGGTGACCTGAGTGGGAAGGAAGCCCAAAAGGGAGGGGGTGTATGTATATGTATGGCTGATTCATTGTTCTGTGTGGTAGAAACTAACACACCATTATAAGGCAACTATACGCTAGTAAAAATTAATCTTAAAACATTCAATGGACATCCAAGAGAGGTAAAAAGCAGTGTTCATCTTTTAATAAATTTTTTTGGACATATAAGTGCACAAAACATTTATTTAAATGGTATACATTTAGAAAGAAAACACATCACATGCAATCAAAAAGAGATTAATATTTCTAGACGCCGCCCCCCCCAAAAAAAAACCCCTCCCATCTACCCTTTTTATCCGGTTTCTTCCATTCAATATCAGGTGTGTGAGATTAGTCAATTTTCTTGATGTGGCAATAGTTCGTTTTCATTGTTGGGAGGATATTTATTATATCAGCATATCATGATGGATTTGTTCATTCTTCTCTTTATGAAGATTTGGGTTGTTTCCAATTTTGTCTATTTTTTAAATGTTATTTTGGACATTTTTGTCTTTGGGGGCACAGAGTCTACATTTCTGTTGACTATGTACTCAGCAAGGGGGTTTCTGGGTCATACAGTTACTATATTCAACTCTAACAGTTTTGTCAGGGTTCTGTAAAAGAGTTAAATATTTACATTTTCAGTAGCAATATTCCAGAGTTCTAATTCCTGTATTTCCATATTACCAATACTTGTGGTCATTGGTTTGTTGGGCTTGGAGTTTTTATGTATTTTAAGGTATATGGTAACATCATTTGCTTCCACTTGCATTTTTCTGATGAGCTTGTTTTATGTGCCTATTAACCACTTGTATACACGCCACTGTAAGTGCCTGTTTGAGTTTTCTGCCACTTTTGTTGGGTTTTAATCATATTTGTTGATTTGTAGGAGTTCTTTATATATTCTGGATATGAATCCTTTGTCAGTTATGGGAACTCTCACTCTGCCACTCCCCTTTTCACTCACTCAATGACATCTTTTGGTGAAAAGAAGTTCTTAATTTTTACAGTTGATTGTATCTTCTCCCTCATTGCACTTGGTAGATTTTTTGGCTTAAAAAAACCAACTTTCCTATCCTACCGTACAAACATCCTCCTGTTTTCTTCTAAAACATTTTTGTTTACCTTTATCATTTAATTAAAATTCCATTTGGAAGTGTTTTGATGTGGTATAAAGTGGAGTCAAGATTGCTATTGTTTTCCAAGGAAATAAACAATTGACCCAGCCCCAGATAATAAAAACAACTTCCTTTCTACGTATTATTTCCCTTTTCCATGTATCAGATGGCCACTATGTCTAGGCTATTTGCTACTTGCTTTTCCTTTGTTATTTTTCTTTGAATCAAAAGCACAATGTGCTAATTATAGGGGCTTAGTAATAGCTTTTAGAACTTGGAAGTGTAAGACTCTACACTTTATTCTTCTTCAAGATCATCTTGGCTATTCTTGGCCCTTTGCAACTTCCTATGACTTTTACAAAAGAGCTTTTTAAATTCCATATAATAAGCCTGTTGAGTTTTTGATTAGAGTTGTATTAAAGCTTAGATCAGTTTTAGGAGAACTGATGTCTTTACTGTTATAATGCATTAACATATAATACACCTTAATTTATTTAAAATTTCTCTTTAGTAATAATTGTAATTTTCTAACTTAGCACTAATGAACTTCTTTTTACAAGATTTTTATCTAGGCATTTAATATTTTTTCACAATAACTATTACTACTACTAAGTCACATCAGTCGTGTCCAACTCTGTGCGACCCCATAGACGGCAGCCCACCAGGCTCCCCCGTCCCTGGGATTCTCCAGGCAAGAACACTGGAGTGGGTTGCCATTGCCTTCTTCAATGCATGAAAGTGAGAAGCGAAGGTGAAGTCGTTCAGTTGTATCCAACTCTTAGCGATAACTAGTATCTTTTGAATTCATTTTCTGGTTGTTGCTCACACAAAGAAATGCATTTTTTACATATCATCCTTTTATCTAGTGATCTTCTTAAATTTACTTATTAATTTTACTAATTTGTCTATATAGATTTTTGATTTAAAACCACCTATGTTATCTGTGAATAATGTCATTTCTATTATTTTTTCAGTCCTTACTCATGTCCTTAAATATGATTTTTTTCTTGCCATATTGCAAAGGCTAACAATCATAGTACAGTATTGAATAAAAGTGGTGATTATGCACATCCTTGTCTCATTCCTGACCTCAGGACAAATTTTTCATAGTTCAACATCAAATATTATATTCATTATAGTTCTTTTATGGTCATGCTTCTATTTCTTACATGTTAAGAAATTCTAACCTCTATTTCTTTCTTGTTTTTTTTTTCCTTTTTATAGCATGTATAAAGTTTTATCATATATCGAATGTTATTAAATGGTTTTTTCTAAGTCCAATGAAATGATTATATTAGTCCATTCTTTGCTCTGTTAATTTGGTAAATTGCATTGATTGATTTTTCAAAGTTAAGCTTACCTTGTATTCCTAAAATAAACCAAACTTCTCATGGTATACTATCCTTTTATATATTGCTGTACTTAATTGGCTAAAAATTTTAAATGTTGCAAATTTTACATTCACAAAAATGATTACACAGGAATTTTTTCTTCTTTCAGTATCATGAATATAGTTGAATATGAATTTTCCTTTCTGTTGGTAGCAAGATTATGCTGCCTCATGATAAATAAGGAAGTGTTCCCACTTTTCCTATTTCCTGGAAAAATTAGTGTAACAATGGTATTGTGTCTTTCTCAAATATTTGCAAGACTTCACCAGTGAAGGCATATAAGTCTGGTGTTTTCTTTATGAGATATTTTAAATTAAAAGTACTGCTTATTAATGAAATATTTTTATTTAAAACTATAGCTTCTTTATTAGATCTAGGTTGTTTTGATTTTATATTTCCTCTAGTTTCACTTTTTGTAAATGGTGTTTTCAAAAAAGTATCCCTTTCTTCTAAATTGTCAAGTTTATTTATTTTTTAACTAAACATTTTATTTTGTACTGGAGGATAGCCAGTTAACAATGCTGTGGTAGGTCTAGGTAGACAGCAAAGGAACTCAGCCACATATATACATGTATCCATTCTCCCCTAAACTCCCCTCTCATTCAGGCTGCCACATAACATCGATCAGAGTTCCCTGCGCTCTATAGCAGGACCCTGTTGGTCATCCATCTTAAATATGGTGGTGTGTACGTGTCCATCCCAAGCTCCATAACTATCCCTTTAAATTGTCAAATTTATTTGCAAGCTGCTCACCTTATCCTCTTACTAACATTTAATGTCTAAGGGATCTTTTTATCCTTAACATTGGTCATGTGATATCATCCTTTGATTCAAACAGTTTTTTGGACTTTGGTTGTTTGTTTTTTGAGTTTTCACCCATCTGTTCTAGTTATTCTTGGCTGGAAGGGTGGTCTGAGGCAAGCTACTTCATCACAGAAGAACATTAAAGTTGGGCTGGGCTACATTTTATCACTCAATATTCCAAGGAGATGAACTAGCAGAAAGCTACTCCCAAGGGAAAACACCCAGAATATAACCCCAAAGTCTCCTTGAAACAAAAGACTCCTCACGGGTCTCTTTAAATCCCCAGGGTCTAGCATCTTGTGCACTCTCGAAAAAGCGTTTGCTAAATTTATGAATAGATGAAAGAATGGCTGACATGCCACCCCGAGGGGCCATGTGTGTGCTCCCGCACACCAGCAAGCTTCTCCAACCTAGAGAACACAGCAGTCAACAACGGGCTAACGTGTCAGTCCCTCCGTTGTGTCCGACTCTTTGTGACAAAGGTACACAATCCTAAGTGCCAGATAGCATCCAAAAAGGTCCACTTGGATCTTGCTGTTTCCTTAGTCAACTTTTTCAATGACATCTCCGTGGGCTATTTAAACATATTAATCTGCTTTGATAGAAAGCAAGCCACCCTCTACAGTTTGAGTCAGCCCTCCCATTTTCTTGCTTTAACCATAAATCAGTTGATATTCTGATCCATAAACACTGTTTTTTTAACATGCAATTTTTAATATGTATTTTCATTTTATTTATTCAGCCCTGCCGGGTCTTGGTTGCGGCACACAAGAGCTTCATCCAGTCTTTGTTGCAGCATATGGGGTCTCTGGGCTTCTTGTGTGCAGCTAGTGGTAAAGAACCCACCTGCCAATGCAGGAGATGTAAGAGACATGGGTTTGATCCCTGGGTTGGGAAGACCCCCTAGAGGAGGACATGGCAACCCACTCCAGTATTCTTGCCTAGAGAATCCCATGGACAGAGGAGCCTGGCGGGCTATAGTCCATACAGTTGCATAGAGTCGGACATGACTGAAACAACTTGGCAGGCACATGCATGGGATCTCTAGTTAGGGCATGCGAACATCTAGTCGAGCCATGTGGGATCTAGTTCCCTGACCAGGGATTGAACTTGGACCCCCTGCATTAGGAGCGTGGCATCTTAGCTACTGGACCAGCAGGGAAGTTCCCATAAACAGTCTTTTGTACTTTTTCTTTTCTGAGCTTTTCCTTGTATGCTCGCCTCTGCCTAGAATAACAATTTCGGTTCTCTACATGTTCACCCCCCATCTCTTAGTGTCTTTCTTTGCTAGTTTGCCTGAAGTCTCCTTTAGAGGACAGCAGGTCACTCTGGCAGACTCCAGCCCCTGATCTGCCCTAGTTCCCATTCCTCTCCTCCATCCTGCTGCTGAAATTCCAACATGCCTGACTGCTCAGCCATCCCAGAGTTAAGAGGATCTGTCCTTCTGGCCAGAAGAGGTTTTCTCCTCTCTCTCTCCTCAAGTCCCAAAGCACCACTCTATGCCACATGCTGATTTGTTGATTAAAAAGGAGATGATGCATTTAAAGCATTCACACAGGACCACTTTCACTTCTAGTCATCATAAATAATAATCACCATTATTGTAATTGTAACAGATCTCAATTCCCCTGCCAAGCTGGACAAATATCTGTTGAATGAGAAAATGATTGGATGAATAGATGGAGACTAATGAAGATAGTGGATATGTTATTCTCATATTGGAGATCTTAGGATGGAGACTTGTATATGTTTTATTTTAAAATTTAGACATACTTTTAAAAATTAAAATCCCCAAACCCTGAAGAGGACTCCTGCTAGGGGCTTCACTAACTCCTCAATTTGCTAGCATCTCTCAGTTAATCAACGGCATACTGTTTTTCCATGAAAAGTGCTAAGGTATCTATTTAGGTCTCTGTTTTCACAAAGTAACACAGTATTTCTGATTTCATGAGCAGTTCCTGGTACAAGGTAGAGAGTAGTGAAGAACAAAGCAAGGGGAGGGACCTGTGCTGCTGGTGACCAGAGGTAAGTCTGGCTGGGTAACTTGTACCTGTCCTACTCATGGACATGACATGTAACATACAAATCCAGGTCTCGAATTCCCATGGCGCCTCACGTTTGGTGCAAAATAATCAAAATCACAAGTGTTACAGTCCTCAAATGACAAGGGTTCTACTACAACTGGAATGTGCCCGGCACGAAGCATTGCATCTCGTGAATGTCCAAAACATATTAAACTAAGCAACTGTTCTATTTAGACACTTCTATGGAAGGGACAATTCATTGGTTTATATCTTGATATATATAGATAGATAGATATACACACATATAAAATTTTAAATATCATATTTATATGATTTTAAATGCTCTCTAACAGGCTGGATTTATTTTAAAGCCTTCTATTGTACTAGGGTTAACGATCTGATCATCTTTTTCTTGCATTTACCACTTCACCCCGAAACAGATAGAAAGGTAACGAAGTATTGTTAAGTTTATGCAGAAGAGTTTTAGCTACCACAAGAAAACATGCAATATTTATCCAAGTGTCTGTATTTCCATTTCTGACTAGATGAGAATTAATTTTCGGCCTCCTCAGATCATGAGCAGCAGCCTTTAGTTAAGAGTTTTGGAACAGACAAGCTTTGATGCAATGAGCTGTGTTAAGCACAGACAAGCAGCCAGGGAATTTGGTAAGCTGGGATGGGTTCATGCAAGCCGCCAGCACTAACTTTTTACAAACTCCTTTCCTGATAATAACAGGGAAGAGTAGACACAGGCTTGAAATTTTGGCAGTAAAATTAGCTTTAACATATGACTCATTTTTTTTTTCTTTCTAAACATAGAAAGGGGGAGGGAAAAGCAAACTAAAATAATTTAGAGTCTCTCTTAATGGGAAAAGCAGACACTAGTTGGCTAGCATTTCAGTATGCCCCAATTCTGTGTGCCATCTGAGACCCAGGATCTGTTCTCTACTAAAGTATCATGGGGTTTTGATAACTGACAGTCACACTGTCTCCATCAACAAAGACTCTGAGTGAGTCAGGGTGACAAGATCCCTTGTTATTAGGAAGGAAAATGATGATGGGGCCAGATAAACAAGAATGCCCATCAGTATTCACAGCCTCCTGGGGGAAAACCAGCTTCCCTGTAACGATTTCCTTTTCTGTATTCAAGTCATTCTAATCCAGAAACTTAACAACATAAGCAACATCACCTGGAAAAAAAAGAGTTTGCATGCCTTGGGTATTCTATGTGTTGCTGGAGTCTTAGTTGTTATGATTGGAGTAGAAGACAAGGCATTGTGGGTTTTGGTTTAGGCTCCAAGGTATCAGGGCTTCCCAGGTGGCTCGGGGGGAAAGAATCCACTTGCCAATATATAGGAGACACAGGAGACATGGATTCAATCCCTGGGTGGGGAAGAGCCCCTGGAGGGGGAAATGGCAACCCACTCTAGTATTCTTGCCTGGAAAATCCCATGGACAGAGGAGCCTAGTGGGCTACAGTCCATGGGGTCACAAAGAGACAGGTGCAACTGAGCACACAGGCAGCCAAGGTATCATCTGTGCATATTTGTTAATCTCTTTGGGCCTCAGTCTCCCTATCTGTGCAATGGGGGTAATGACACCTACACTGCAAGTTATGTAAAGATGAAGATTAATAATTATATGAAAGCATATCTCAGTGCTGACACAAAGATAGTTGAGAAATAGCAGTTTATAACCCTACTTGAATTATTTGAATACTATTTGACATGAAAATTCATCCTTGGTTTTAACAATTAGATAACAGCAAGAGTTCTAGCTGGAAAGTGAAAAATTCTGGCAAATGGCATCTTATAGCTGGACAACTGCAGCCAATTGCTACCTAGTTTGTTGAAGTTCAAGGCATCCTCAGTCACACTGCAGCTTTATTCACAATAGCCAAGATATGGAAACAAGCTAAGTGTCCATCAGTGAATGAATGGATATGGAAGATGTGGCACATTCATAAAATAGTCAGGAGGAAAGGAAAGCCTGCTATTTGCAACAATATGGGTGAACCTTTAGGACATTATGCTGACTGAAAGTAGTCAGACAGAGAAAGAAAAATACTGATTGAAATCCCTTATATATGGAATCTAAAAAAAGAAAATGGACCTCAAAAAAACTGAGAATGGAATAATGATTCCCAGGGGCTGGGGTGTAAGAGGAGGGGTGATGTTGTTTAAGGGTACATACTTGCAACTGATAGATAAATAAGTATTGGATACTCAATACATAGTTGAGTAATTATAGGCAACAAAAATGTATTATAAACATTAAGCTTGTTTAGAGACTAGATCTTAACTGTTCCCACCATAGTAGAAATTATAGTTATGTGATGGCACAACAGAAGTGCTAGCTAATGCCATAATAGCAATCACACTGTGATATAAATGTATCAAACCACATGTTGTATGGGAACAAAGCTACAGGCTTCCCTGGTGGCTCAGAGGGTAAAAGCATCTGCCTGCAATGTGGGAGATTCAGGTTTGATCCCTGGGTCAGGAAGATCCCCTGGAAAAGGAAATGGCAACCCGCTCCAGTACTCTTGCCTGGAAAATCCCATGGACAGAGGAGCCTGGAAGGCTACAGTCAGTCCAGGGGGTTGCAAAGAGTTGGACATGACTGAGCGACTTCACTTTCTTTTTTCACATGTTGTATGAGCTTCCCTGGTGGCTCAGGGGTAAAGAATCCACCTCCTAATACAGGAGATGAGGATTCGATCCCTGGGTCAGGAAAATCCCCTGGAGAAGGAAACTGCAACCCACTCCAGTATTCTTGCCTAGGAAATCCCATGGACAGAGGGGCCTGGCTGACTGCAGTCCATGGGGTTGCAAAGAGTGGGACACGACTCACCAACTAATCAACAACAAATGTGCTGTACACCTTAAACTTACTCTATACGTCATTATTTATCAAATTTTTAAAGTATATTAGAATATTAAAAACATCTCTGATGTTCCAGCTTGACACTGAATGCAGAAATAGGAGCAGACAGTGTCAGGCTTCACCCCTGACCCCACCCCACCATCCAGCACCTCACAGTGAGCATCCCTGAACCCCGGGGCCAGGAAAGAGGACCTGGGCTGGCCCCATGCTGCTCTGCAGCCACTCCCACTCTTAGCCTTAACTGGGATTCCCAGTTTTCACCCAGGCTCCCCAGATTCAATCCCTGGGCAGGGAACTAAGATCTGTCTTCAGGACCACTCACAGCTATCTCTCTGAAGTCACTGCTAGGAGGATGGTAGAGACAGCCATCACCCCCTTTTCGGTAGATGTTTGCTAGACAGAGCTTTACTGTCTGAGCCACCAGGGAGGCCCAATCTCCAGTCTCTGTCTCCGAGGCCCTTTACCCAGTCAGTCCTCAGATGAAATGCATATTGCCCCCACGGTATTTCCTGGTGGGGGCAGCAGGGCTGGGAGGACCCCCGAGATCATGGCCATCTCAGCGTCTACGTCTCACTCCTGAGCATGGGTCTCCAAATGCTTTATTTCCTCCTCAAAGCTAGCAAACATGCATTTCCTCCTTTGAAAGACAATGCCAAAAAGAAAGGATTAGGTTAAGAGCAAGAAGACACAATTTATAAGAGTCTTTCCTTGTATATTTCTTGTTCCTTCTACTTAAGACATAGTGACTCATGATTTGTGCATTGATACCCTCTGGTTACAGGAAAGCTCTGTATATTGGAAGGAAATAGACACTTTGATGGATGTCTTATTTTTCTGTCATTCACTTAATAACATATCTTATTCCAAACCATAATAGCAAGTAGTTTTTAGATTGCATCTTGCAGGGAAGAAAGTATGTGAGAAATGGTCTTTCTCTGCATAATCTTTTTTTTCAGTACACGTGGGAGGAAAGATAGTCACTGATTTACCTGCAACTCAAGAGGAGGGTGTCCTTGGATAGACTGTGTGGGGTAGGGGGACTAATTTGATTGAAATTTGTTTGAAATTCAAGTGTGGTCATTTCCTATGAAATAAGTTGACCCTGAAAATAAATTTCATCTAGGAATTTAGTTATTTTGTACTGACCTCAAGGATCTTTGATGTTTTTCTTATTGATATTTTTCCACTGTGAAGAGTCCTAAATTCCTTAGAACTTCTAAGAGTCATAGTGAAATGTCAGTGGTCTTGCCTTCTGCTTTTCTGTTTTCCTGCTCTCACTTCATGCAGTCATCAGGCATCAGTAAGTGTACCAGGGGCAGTGTGCCAGACGTGGTAGGGTGAACCGGGGCCCAGGCTCTTCATCCAAATAGCTGCACATAGTGAGGAGGGTGGATTATGCAAACAGAGTTACAGCCAATGTAAAGATAGCATCTCATTGGGCTGGTGGCACATTTTCTGTTTGTCATTACATCAGTCATATGGAGGCCCTCACTGATTCTACGAAAACAGCAGGAAGAGGGCAGTTCATTTCCTGAAACAAATCTGGTTGATCCACACACTAAAAGGAGATTCCAGGGCACAAGCAAGCCTCCTGTCCTCAGGAAGAGGCTCCCTTGAGTCTTGATTGACACTGTTTCCAAGGGCCTCGGGGAGACCTTGCTGGGCAGCATCTGGCACTAGGCTTAGCATGCTTGACATCCAAGGAAAGGTGTTCCAGGGTTTCCCCTTCATCCCACTGGTTTTGGGCAGACAGAGTTTATGGGTATTCTTTTTTTCCTTTACATTCCATCAGCAGAGGGAAGAAATGGGAATAATCATGTCAAGAATAAATGATATTCCAATCAGTGCTTCCTTCTTAAGTTGGATCAAAATTTGGACTACCATTTAAAAAAAAGAGAGAATGGACTTAGAGATTGTCATGCTGAGTGAAGTAAGACAGAGAGAAATATCATATGACACCCCTTATATGCAAAATCTGAAAAGAAATGATACAAATGAAATTATTTACAAAACAGAAACAGACTCAAAGACTTAGAGAACAAACTTCTGGTCGCGAGCGGGAAGCATGGGGGGCAGGGACAGTTAAGACGTTGGGATCGACAGGTACACAAGGGATTGACGGGTACACAAGGCTGTATTTAAAATGGATAACCACCAAGGTCCTATCGTATTGCATAGGGAACTCTGCTCAGTGTCACGCAGCAGCCTGGCTGGGAGGGAGGTTCCGGCGAGAATGGATACATGTATATGGATGCCTGCTGTGCACCTGGACATCACAACATTGTTAATTGGCTATACTCCAATACAAAATAAAAAGTGTGTTTTAAAAATCCAAATTTTCAGCCTGGTAGCCAAAGACCCAGATAGGTAGTGTTTGGATATAGAGTCTAACCATCATCAGTTTTAGTTGATTACAACTAAGAAGCAATTAATTATATATACTCTTAAATTACAAGGTTACTTGGAATTATAACAAATAAGCTTTGAACCTCAGTCTTCATACAGATCAGAGATTCTTACCTCCCTCTTGCCAGGAGTTGTGTTTAAACACCCCTGCCCTCTCTGAGCCTACAATGATGCCCTCCTTACCACCCTGCTTCAGTAACAAGCTCTCAAGGCTACCCTTTCAAAGGGCAATCTGTCACAAACCACAGAGGGACACAGCCCTGGACTAAAGGATACTGTTAAATATGATTTTGATTTAGTGGCTCTGATTTTATCTTTTGTACTGTGTAAAGAAAAAAAAAGACAGTAATGTTTTATCAGCAGCTACATGGTAAGCATATTGTACACTTCAATTAGATTCCCTTTATCTGGTACATGCTGCCTTAAGTGAACCACTGCCTCATGTTTCTCCTGTCCCCAGGCAGGCACACGCAGCCCAGGTTGAGGGTTCTAAGGTGCTTTATTAAATGGAAAATTAATATAGTGTTATTGTGTCAGCTGGCAGCTTCTTGAGAGTGAAAGACTTTGCAGTATTTTACTACAGAACCAAATTCCAGCTTCTAGGAACTGGCAACCTAGAGACTTTAATATCCATGCTTCCCCAGGAGAAAATTGCCTAAGCCCCCACGTGAAGCTCTGGCTACAGCCACATGGAGCCAAAACAGCAAGTGATTATATGAACTGAGCCAAACACCTGGCTCTTTCCTGAGCAAGAATAAAACTGGCCTTTATATGGTGTATAAACTGGTGGGATTTCAGGGATTTGTATAGATTTCATTTGCTTACTCAATAAATGTTTAAATGAATGCCTTCTATGCTTGGCACTGTAGGTCCTGGAGATGGGGGAATACGCCATTCTCCAGACTTTAAGGAACTCACTGGTTAGTAAGGAGAAAAACATGAAACAAAAAATTATAATATCAGATGTGGTGGAGGCTGTCGCCATTATCATTTAGTCGGACATGACTGAAGCGACTTAGCAGCAGCAGCAGCAATCCTTTCTTCCATTTTGTAACTAATAGATGCCATTTGTGTTGGGTTGGTGATGTCCCCAACTCTATACTCACTTTAGCAGCTTCTTTTGTAGCTAGGAGTACACTAGTAACATAATTCTGGACAATGAAATATAAGCAGATGTCTAATGGGATATTCTGGGGTAGCTTTTGCTCGCTTGAATAAAGAGGACAGACATGACCCATGCTGCAATAACTTTCAGCTTTTGCATTGAGCATAGGTGTGATGCCTGGTGCAATGGCAGTCATATTGCAACCATGAGGTGGTAAGGAGTGCTAACACTCAAAGCATGGAAAAACATAAGGACAGAAAATTCCTGGCTTCCTGATGACAATACTGAGATCCTGCATCAATGCCAGATATCACCAAAACTCTGGATGTTTTGTTAAATAAGTAATAAAAACCAAACACACACTTTTTACACTTAAGCCATTTTTCATCCGGTTTTCTGTTCGTGTACAGCTATATTCCTAATAGTGACTGGAATAAAAGGAAAGGTGTATACAGATTACAGAGGAAGGTGTGAGTAACTTATTGAAATGGGAAAGGTCAAGGAAGGTCATACTTCCTCCCTGGGAAGATATATTTCCATGGAATGACATTTAGATCAGCTTCAGTGGAAGCACAAAAGTTCTCCTGGCTGAGGGATGTCAAATGGAGAAATGCAGACTAGACTGAGGGACCAGCACATGCAAGGGTTGGGTAGCATGAAAAAGCCAGCATCCTGGGGAGCCAGAATGGTGCAACAGGAAGGAAGCATGAAGCACAAAGGAAGGAAGCATGGGTTTGGGGAAGGAAAAGTGATGGTGTGTGAAGATGGAGTTAATCTAGTTAAGTAGACACTAGATTATAAGAGGTTTTGAAAGCAGATCAGGAACTCAAGAAAGGTTTTAAGCAGGTGAGTGCTGAGTTTGAAAGATAACTTGCTTCCCTGGAAACATGCAAGAGAAAAGGGAAGGGACAGAGAAGGTAGCTCAAGGACGATCAGCTTGAATGTACTTTTATAATTATCCAGAACGTTTTAAACCCTGGTGCCAATAAGTAGTTTTTATAGTATGTGAGAGATAAATATCTTATTTCAAGCCTGGCACATAGACTATCTTATTTCATCTTTTTTTAACCCAGTGGGCTCAGTGTTGTATCTCCATTTTGGAGATGAAACGACTAGATGTCAGGAGCTTGAGCAATCGCCCAAGTTCTCACAACTACAGATAGGAGGCCTGGTTCCAAAGACCACGTGGATCTGGTGCACCACCCCGCCTTGACACCCCCACTCCTATTTGACAAAGGACTTTGCCCCCAGCTGGATTGGGGGTTACAGGGGTGCTCTGGACGCTAACACAGGGACCCAGAGATCACAGACATGGTGACCAGGAAATTACTCTCCCGACCCAAAAAATCATCCATCTAGAGGAAGGACACAGGGAGACTGATCTTGTCAACATGGTCCAGGCATGTGTAGATTGGCTCTGCCAAAAATAGGTCTGCAGGGAAATCCCTCTTGATAAGAATTCCTTCAATCTGTGGGAACCGGAATCATTGTCTTTAAGCTTGTCCAAGATAGATCAACTAGAGACATTTTTAAATGATACTACTTGTAATAAACTCTTTAAAAGTAACTTGCAAATGCCAGGCATTGTTCTAAGTGACATATGCATTAGCTCATTTAATCAACAACAACATCACGGGGGGAAAACCTCCCAAGCAGAGTTTATGTGGCACGTTAAACCTCTAAGAGGCTGCCGACATAGATATGGTGCCCACTGAGGGTGGGGGGTAGGGAAAGGGCTGTCCCCACCTGCTCCCTGCTATTTAAAACCTCTGCAACAGGAGCTGAAGTGTGTATTCCTCTGGAGAAAGCAACACAGCGGTTGAGACAGGCTGAAGGCAAGCAGGAGGAAAGGAAAACAGCCAGCATTTATCAGGACATATTATACGGCTGAGCCAGAGCTGGGTCCTTTGAAAGCCTGTGCAAAATTGACTGCATGGGAACCACCCCTGAGCTAATGCTATCAAGAGGGCTGTTTACTGGCGTTACCCAGGAAGAATCATGGCAGTTTTGTTCCTGCCCAGCGAGGAAATCCATTTTCACTTAGGACATCAACCAGGAAGTTCCACCGCCAGCCAAATGGAATAAAACATGGATCCCATGGCCCCATGTGGGCAGCACACAGGTGATAATTCTGACTGCACACATTTATCTGAGTACATATACACGCCAGGCACGGCCAGGAGCACTGTATGTTTGTTATCTCATTTGATCCATAATGAGGTGAGAATGCCACCTCCAGTTTATTGATGAGGAGAGGGAGGCATAGGGGCTTTCTGTAACCTGACCAAGTTTATCCAGCAGCTGAGTCATGGGTTAGGGAAGGGCCAGGAAATACAAAATAGAGAGTGGTCAGATCAATGCAGAGACAGAGCTAATCAACTGAAGGGTCCAGTCTTGGAATGGCTAATGGGGGTCACATCAAATCGTTGGATGGCCAATATGGCACTAAGTAAGTAAGTGTTAGTTGCTCGGTTGAGTCCAACTCTTGTGATCACATGGATTGTAGCCCGCCAGGCTCCTCTGTCCACGGGATTCTCCAGGCAAGAATACTGGAGTGGGTTGCCATTTCCTCCTCCAGGAGATCTTCTCACCCCAGGGACTGAACCCAGGTCTCCTGCATTGCAGGCAGATTCTCTACCATCTGAGTCCCCAGGGAAGCCCCCAATACGGCACTGGCTCTAGTCAATCAGACTGGATGCTGGCTGTGGGCACCCACTGGAGCTGGTAGGTGTTAAATGGCTGAATGTGTCCCCAGGTGATGAGCAGGCAGCCAGCATTAAGTCAAGTATCTTAGAAGGAAACCAGATCTCCACAACAGAGCACAATAAAGATTACTTCTTGGAGCAAACTTTGAGCAAGTATTCAAATGAAGACTGAACATCTTTACCAGGCTTCATTTCATGGCACTCATTAATTCCTTCACTCAATCAGCAAGCATTTATTGAGTACCCACTGTATACCAGGCACAGCTGTAAATGCCTAGAATACAACTTCGATTATGAAGAGACAAAAATTCCTGCCCTCATGGAGTTCATGTTCTAGTAAAGAGAGAGAGATGTTAACTAAGAAAAAGTAATAACTAGGTAAACTATACTGGAAGATGATATGTGCTATACAAAATAAAATAGGAACAGGCAGATTGGAAGACAGGCTGGGGAGACAGGCTGGAATGAGGGTCAGGGCCTCAGCGAAATGGTAACATTTAAGCAACACTTAAGGTAAAGAGTTAGCAGGTAGCTAGAGGAGCTTCCGGGCTTCCCTGGTGGCTCAGTGGTAAAGAGTCCCCCCTGCCAATGAAGGAGATGCAAGTTCATTCCCTGGTCTGAGAAAATCTCCTGGAGAAGGAAAGGGCAACACACTCAAGTATTCTTGCCTGAAGAACCCCATGGACAGAGGAGCCTGGTATGCTGCAGTCCATGGGGTCGCAAATAGTCAGACGTGACTGAGCAGCTCAACAGCAACAACAGGAGAGCCTCTGATCCAGGTGTTTGAAACAGCCAGTCCACAGGCCCTAAGTGACAGCAGTGTTTGGGCTTCACTGGGGAGAAGAGAACCCAGCAACACCAGTGAGGCAGGAATAAAAGCCAATGAGCAGAGCACCCCAGAATCTAGGGGATGGGGCTCATGTCCCAGCTCTACCAGGTGTGTCACCTTTCCGAGCCTCAATTTCCTCATCTGTGAAATGGGGATAATAACTGTAGCTGCCTGAAAGGTTCTCATGAGGATGAAATGTGACCATATGCTTAAAGAGCTAGGCAAGCTCGTGTGGGGCAGGTCGCGAGCCCTCAGCGATATCAGCTACATGGTGGCCTCTCCTCTCAGCACCTAACTCCACAGTAGCACTTCCATGGTTACTTGTCTCCCCACTTTCCTGAGGGGCAGGGACTGTGTCTTCAGACCCTCAATCAGGATGTGGCAAAGGGCAAGCCCGGGGTGTAGGAGGGTGTGGAATAGGGCACTGAAGACGATCCAGCAGGGAAACTGTAGATAAAATTGTAACTCCAGCACTTAATAATGCAAGTTACTGGCCTTCCCTGGCGGCTCAGTGGTAAAGCCTCAGCCTGCCGAGGCAGCAGACACAGGTTTAACCCCTGGTCCAGGAAGATCCCACATGCCGCGGGGCGACTAAGCCCGTGCACCACCACTACTGAGCCTGCACTCCAGGACCTGGAAACGTCCCACAGCTACCGAGGCCTGAATGCTCTAGAGCCCGTGCTCTGCAACAAGAGAAGCCATTGCAAGAAGCCCGGCACAGCAACTAGGGAGTAGCCTCTGCTCAGGGCAACTAGCCAGAAGCCCGCCAGCAACGGAGACCCAGCACAGCCAAAAATAAATAAGTAAAATTTGAAAGAAAATAATGCAAGTTATTGGCTATTGCACTGAGCAATATAAACACTCTCAAAAGATGAAAGTCCGGTCACATACTCCAGACCTCAGGCGCTAGAGGCAGGGGAAATGTGGCCACGATGTGGAAGAACCACCAGAAACAGATGCTGACCGGAGGGTACCGGGTTTGGCGTAGGGGGCCCAATAGGGTTCTTGGACAGAGGTGTCGTTTGTTCAGGGTCTAAGGTCAATGCCATCTGTGAATCAGGGAAATTCAGAGCCTCCCACTGGAAAACGTTGCCTTTTCCTTCGCCATGTGCCGCCCACATCTCAATGCCAGTGTCTGCCCAGCGCGACTTCCCATGGTGTCACATCACTGCACAGAGATGCGCCCTGGTGAGCTGGAATTCAGCTCATGCCTCGTTCACGGGATTTCTCTATTTCCGGTGACAAAAGCAGGCACCTCCCCTCCCCCACCACACCCCCACCCCCACCCCCTGCCGCGAAGCCTGAATCTGTGCTTTTCATGTATGCCTGTCTTCCAATAGCCGGGGGACAACTGGGCTTGCATGCTAGGTGAAGAACAGAACCAGAAGAGGAGCGAAGGAAAATCTATACTCAGTGGGAGGCTGGCCCCCACGCCCACGATAGGGACACGGTTGTGCACAGGCTTCCCGGGCATCATGCTTGGGCAGAAGGCCCCTCAGGAGCTGCTAATAATTCCCAAGACTCTCCTACAGCCAATTTTACTCCAACTCCTTGATTTAATTACACTCCCGCGTACAATAGGATGCTTGCATTCTCTTATATGCAATGAATATTAAGCTGATAGACTGTAATTTCCTCCACCAGGCGCACTCCCATTTTTTGCATACTGATGCCACATTTAGTTTGTTATTTTCTAATTTTCCATCCTCCCGGTCCTGTGCTCAACCACCTTCTCCCCATAGTAATTTCTATAACCTTTTCCCCATAATAATTTAGATCAGCAGAAGCATACATCCTGCCCTCCCTCTCTCCTCCGATCCCACCCAAAAGGTGAGCAGCACACACTTGAGCAATCTGAGCCCCCCTTTTATACCTGCCTCAGGAGTGGAGAGAGGAGTCTGGGCTCTAATTGGAGGACACATGGCCATAAATGGTCAAGAAGAGATGATAAAAAATGGAGCTACAGCGATGTGAGGTGATATCTCATCGTAGTTTTGATTTGCCTATCCTATTAGAATGGTCATCATCAAAAAATTCACAAACAAAAAAAGGCTGGAGAGATTGTGGAGAGAAGGGAACCCTCCTACACCATTGGTGAGAATGTAAATGGTAAAGCCACCATGGAGGACAGTATGGAAATTCCTTAAGAAACTAAAAATAGAGCTACCATCAGTTCAGTTCAGTTCAGTCGCTCAGTTGTTTCCGACTCTACGACCCCATGAATCGCAGCATGCCAGGCCTCCCTGTCCATCACCAACTCCCGGAGTTCACTCAAACTCACGTCCATCAAGTCGGTGATGCCATCCAGCCATCTCATCCTCTGTCGCCCCCTTCTCCTCCTGCCCCCAATCCCTCCCAGCATCAGAGTCTTTTCCAATGAGTCAACTCTTCGCATGAGGTGGCCAAAGTACTGGAGTTTCAGCTTTAGCATCAATCCTTCCAATGAACATACAATCCTGCAATTCCACTCCTGGGCATATACCTGGAGAAAAACATGCTCCAAAAGGATACATGTACTGCAGTGTTCGTTGCAACACCGTTTATAATAACAAAGACATGGAAGCAACATAAATGTCCACCACAGAAGAATAGATAAAGATGATACGTATGTACATATAATGGAATATACTCAGCCATTAAAAAGAATGAAATAATGCCATTTGCAGCAACATGGATAGAAGTAGAAATGGTCATACTGAGTGAAGTTAGTCAGACAGACAAAGAGAAATATCATATGATATCACGTATATGCGAAAGCATGCTCTAACTACCGGACAATTGCACTCATTTCACATGCCAGCAAAGTAATGCTCAAAATTCTCCAAGCCAGGCTTCAGCAATATGTGAACCGTGAACTTCCAGATGTGCAAGCTGGTTTTAGAAAAGGCAGAGGAACCAGAGATCAAATTGCCAACATCCACTGGATAACAGAAAAAGCAAGAGAGTTCCAGAAAAATATCTATGTCTGCTTTATTAACTATGCGAAAGCCTTTGACTGTGTGGATCACAATAAACTGTGGAAAATTCCGAAAGAAATGGGAATACCAGATCACCTGACCTGCATCTTGAGAAATCTGTATGCAGGTCAGGAAGCAACAGTTAGAACTGGACATGGAACAACAGACTGGTTCCAAATAGGAAAAGGAGTACGTCAAGGCTGTATATTGCCACCCTGCTTATTTAACTTATATGCAGAGTACATCATGAGAAACGCTGGGCTGGATGAAGCACAAGCTGGAATCAAGATTGCTGGGAGAAATATCAATAACCTCAGATGTGCAGATGATACCACCCTTATGGCAGAAAGTGAAGAAGAACTAAAGAGCCTCTTGATGAAAGTGAAAGAGGAGAGTGAAAAAATTGGCTTAAAACTCAACATTTAGAAAACTAAGATCATGACATCTGGTCCCATCACTTCATGGCAAATAGATGGGGAAACAGTGGCTGACTATTTTGGGGGCTCCAAAATCACTGCAAATGGTGACTACAGCCATGAAATTAAGATGCTTACTCCTTGGAAGGCAAGTTATGACCAACCTAGACAGCATATTCAAAAGCAGACACATTACTTTGCCAACAAAGGTCCGTCTCTTCAAGGCTATGGTTTTTCCAGTAGTCATGTATGGATGTGAGAGTTGGACTATAAAGAAAGCTGAGTGCCAAAGAATTGATGCTTTTGAACTGTGGTGTTGGAGAAGACTCTTGAGAGTCTCTTGGACTGCAAGGAGATCCAAGCAGTCCATCCTAAAGGAGATCAGTCCTGAGTGTTCATTGGAAGGACTGATGAAGCTGAAACTCCAATACTTTGGTCACCTGAGCCGAAGAACTGACTCATTTGAAAAGACCCTGATGCTGGAAAAGATTGAAGGCAGGAGGAGAAGGGGATGACAGAGGATGAGATGGTTGGATGGCATCACTGACTCAATGGACGTGAGTTTGAGTAAACTCCGGGAGTTGGTGATGGACAAGGAGGCCTGGCATGCTGCAGTCCATGGGGTCGCAAAGAGTCGGACATGACTGAGCAACTGAACTGAACTGAACTGAATATGCAGAAACTTTAAAAAATCATACAAATGAACTTATTTACAATACAGAAACATACTCACAGACTTAGAGAACAAATTTATGGACACTAGGGAAAAAGGTTGAGGGGAGGAATACTTAGGGAGTTTGGAATTGACATGTACACACTGCTGTATTTAAAATAGATAACCAACAAGGACCTACTGTATAGCACAGGGTATTCTGCTTAATATTCTGTAACAATCTAATTGGGAAAAGAATTTGCAAAAGAATAGATACATATACATGTATCACTGAGTCACTTTGACAAGTAAGACAAATAGAACAGAGACGTGTACACGTATAACTGAATCCCTGTGAAACTAAGACAACACTGTTAATCAAGTACACGCCTGCGTTCTCAGTCGCTCCAGTCGTGTCTGACTCTTTGGGACCCCACAGACTGTAGCCCGCCAGGCTCCTCTGTCCATGGGATTCTCCAGGCAAGAATACAGGAGTGGGTTGCCATGCTCTCCTCCAGGGGATCTTCCCACCCCTGGAATGGAACCCATGTCTCCTGCATCTCCTGCATTGCAGGTAGATTCTTTACCCACTGAGACACCTGGGAAGCCCATAATCAACTATATTCCAATGTAAAATACAAAGTTAATCAGAAAAGAACAGAGCTGTGGGTGAGCTTCTGAGGGTGGATGAGGAGGCTGGAGACATCCTTGCTCACAGACATCAGAGTCAGGTTTCCTCGGGCCAGCCTCCTGTCAGAAGGTGTTTGGTATCTTTAAGGGAAGCAGAGAACAGTAACATCTCCCCAAGGAGGGAACAGGAATAAAAGTCAGGAGCAGACTGGGGTGTCCAGAATGGGATGACCTCAAAGCCAGAGGCACTCCTTTTGACACCCTGGGGTCCACCTTTACTCTAAAGAGAGGTCGGTCAACCAACCAGCAGAACTCTTGTTACCGGATAGAGTGACTTCCTTCGCCAGCTTTGACAAGCTCTTACCCACTGATTCCCCTTCTGTAGACTGGATGCAAATACTATTTGTCTATTACTAGAGTCTTTGTTTAGACAAACTGAGAGTGATGGTTTAGGCTGAGGTTCACTTGCCTTTACACGCTCATCCTGAGCACGCTCCAGCCACGCCAGTTAGACTGAAAGATGTGCCAGGCTCATGGGATTGTCTGATGGTCCCCAAATCTCCTTAGCAACACGTTTATAAAGGCTCTTAGAATAGACTGTGTCTGCAGCTGACTAATTCCAGCCATTACGTGTTGCTTTTTACTGGTTCCATTTGGAAGAAGATCTTTCCCTCTGTGAGCCTCAATTATCTCCCTGATAAAACGGGGGGTCGTTATTCAGAACGATGATGATAGCTTACCTCTAACATGGGATTGCTGTGAAGATAATCAAAGGAATGTTTGTAAAAATGTAAACTGTCAAGTGCCCAACTGAAGCAGATGTATCTAACAGTCTACGTGATAAAACGGAGCAAGCTCTGGACGGGGAGTTAGATTTTATGCAATTTCGGAGGTGAACACATCACTTAACATTTCAGGGGGACACTTTCCCACCTGTGAAATGCGAGCCGTGACCTTGGACTTTCCCCCTAGCAGGACTAGTATGGAAGCCACGTGAGCATTCTGGAAAGTCATCTGTAAACTGCAATGTGGTGTGCAGGCATCCAGGACAGCCAGGCTCACCGAGGAAGTTTCTGCCATGGAGAAGTCATGTGGCAAATCCTTTTGTAAAGCAAATAATCTCCTGCTCACATATGCCTCAAGTCCAAAACACACTTAGGTTTCCATTTTAAACCAGCTCACATGAATTTGCCCCATGTTCCATACCAAGGGGAACTTTACTTAGTGGCTGTTTGACAAATGAATGAGTGAGTGAATGAATGGCTGAACAATGCCAGGTATAAGGAAGAGATAGATGGCTTTCTTATGGCTCCAGCTTCATGTGATGTTCTTAAATTCCTCCGTACAATTAGTTTCGTGAACCATCAGGCAGCATAAATCTTGATTGGTACTAAGAGAATCTGAATTACTGAAAAATCATCTCTTCCTACAAAGTTTTATTAGAAGTGTGACACTTCTAATAAAGGTGTTTCTGTTAATTGAGCACTGAGTGAGGGAAATGCACACAGATGCAGAGAACTCACCAGGCGAGCAGGCAAGACCTGGCTTCTGCACCCAGTCTCATCGCTGTCCTGGGTCTCTGTCCCCACCCAGCGCCCTGAGCTCTGCCGGCTGTAAGGAAGACCCTGCCAGCTTCTCCTGTGATCAGGCTGCTGTCTCTTTTCTCCACCCACGGTAAGCCCCACCCTTCAATGTCTGGGCTGCAGTCTCTTCTCACCCCATTCAAAAACTGCACAGTAGCATCGTTAAGTAAGTAGTGCTGCATGAAGACAGACACATGTCAGTGTCCTCAGATGTCACGCGCTGGGGCACCACATGGTTCATTCCATGTGATCTATTTCTCTGACATAAGCCCATCTTTACTATATTGACAGTATATAACTTCAGTTTGCTAATTGATTAAGCTGTACTTTCTATATGAAAATGTATAAAGGGGGGAATATGGTGGTGTGAATGAGCTCTCTTGGACACCTGAAGATGTAGCTTCCAAATTTGAACTGATTAAATGGCATCTGTATACAAAAAAAAAAAAACAAAAACAAAAAACCACACACACAGTAGATGGTCCTGCTTACTCTGCCAGCAATAAAGGAAGCCACAGCCGTCTGATTTCCTGGGTGCCTGGCATTGTGCTTGTCTTCCCTTATGACTCTCTTTCTGGTCACCCTTTACATTCCACAAAAACATCCCCTCCTGCTGAGTCCCCTGCTCAGTCTGACACCTTGTGTATGACACCCCTGTGTTACAGGATGCTGTTCTCAACTGCATTTTCTGGCCCTTCCCTAACACTGTTCAAAAAAGTAATGGATTGGAGATTTGTGTCCAGTCCTCAAAGAACTTCCCTTAAAAAGCTGCAGTAGGAGAAAGCCTCATTCAGTGGTGAAAATGATGACTAGCTTGGATGATGACCAATTCAGATAATTGGCCATAGACCTCTAATCTTGCTGGCATCCCTCTGTCACTCAGCAGGGAACCGGCCGATCATTCCATCAATACATTTATTTTGTCAGCTGTCTCTGTGTGGCGCCCACACGTCTCAGCTGGGTAACTTAGGCTGAGAAGTGGAAACCTGCCAATATCAGCATCATTTCATCCCTATCACGTGCCTTTCTTGTCATATGGATTTTTCAATGCATTTCTGCCTGGCTTGGCAATTCTAAGCCAGGACTTTGCTTTTAGCTGCTGGGTCCCTTTAATTATCACTACCAAATTTCAATCAGCTTGAGTCAGTGCATTTCCAAAATGCATTAACTCAGTAACTTCCACCCACAAGATTTCTATTTATTCTATCCCACATCCCCCTTTATAAACACACACACACTCTCTCTCTCTCACTCTTAACCAGTATCACTTTGAACTGGTTATTTCTTCTTAGCAGAGAATACATTTATGTACAATATACAAATTGATTTTCATGATTTTTCATGCACAGTTTTTCCTAAGAGTAATTTTATTCCTGTCAGAAGGAAAGTACTAGATTCTTCACAATGTTAAATAACTAAACTATTGCCTGTTCAATCCTGAAAAGTGAAAGTGTTAGTCACTCAGTCATGTCTGACTCTTTTCGACCCTATGTGCTATAGCTGGCGAGGCTCCTCTGTCCATGGAATTCTCCAGGCAAGAACACTGGTGTGGGTTGCCATTTCCTCCTCCAGAGGATCTTCCTGACCCAGGGGCTGACCCCAGATCTTCTGCAGATTCTTTACCATCTGAGTCCTTCCTAAACCGGGTACATAGTTGCATTTTGAGAGGTGAAGTTAAAAAAAAAAAAAAAGCCAAAAAAATAGTTCTCAGAGAAAAACTACCTATTATTTCCTTAAAACCCGAGCTGACTCATGGGAAATTCCCTGATGCTGGGAAAGATTGAAGACAAGAGGAGGAGAAGAGGGCAACAGAAGATGAGATGGTTGGATGGCATCACCGACTCAATGGACATCAGTTAGAGCAAACTCCAGGAGATAGGGAAGGACAAGGAAGCTTAGTGTGCTGCAGTTCATGGGTTCACAAAGAGCTGGACATGACTGAGCAACTGAGCAGCAACAACAGTGAAATGAGGACATCACACACCTCACAAGAAAGTGATCCTCACTAGCCTGTCCCAACCATCAGGACTAGGGACACACCACTGTGCTCCTCCCTTTATAGGAACCTTGCCTGCTGGTATCCAGGTAAACAGCACTTCTGAGCATCACACCAACTAAAGTGATTTTGCTCCGATGTTGTAGACTGGGCATCCAGGCATGGAAGGGGGGTGGACGTGAGTTTTCAAGTCAAACCAAGCCCTGGCACCTTCTGATCATGGATATGCTTCATCACTATACAACAGGAATGATAATAGGGTTGTCATCTGGGGTCAAGATAAATAATGCACACACCCATATGCCCATAACAGAGTGTCTGTTATGTAGACCTCCTCAAAGGTCTACCAGAGAAGGCGATGGCACCCCCTCCAGTACTTTTGCCTGGAAAATCCCATGGACAAAGGAGCCTGGTAGGCTGCAGTCCATGAGGTCGCTAGAGTCGGACAGGACTGAGCAACTTCACTTTCACTTTTCGCTTTCATGCATTGGAGAAGGAAATGGCAACCCACTCCAGTGTTCTTGCCTGGAGAATCCCAGGGATGGGGGAGCCTGGTGGGCTGCTGTCTATGGGGTCCCACAGAGTCAGACACAACTGAAGTGACTTAGCAGCAGCAGCAGCAGCAAAGGTCTATGCCTGCCGCTGCTGCTGCTTTTATCCCAGCTCAGTCATTACCCAAGTACATAAACAGCAATACTTGGAACTTATCTTGAAACAATCCTTGGACACCTAACCCTTTGCAAAACAACAATAACTAGTGTTGGGATGCTATTAATTAACTCCCAATATATATCATCCTTTTCTTTAATAGGGCTTCCCGGATTGGCTCAGGGGTAAAGAATCCGCCTGCCAATGAAGGAAACTCGGGAGATTAGGGTTTGATCCCTGAGTCAGGAAGATCCCCTGGAGGAAGAAATGGCAATTCACTCCAGCATTCTTATCTGGAAAATCCCATGGACAGAGGAGCCTGGCAGGCTACAGTCCATAGGATTGCTACGGGGTGGACAGGGCTGAACATACGCATATACATCTTTAATAATATAATCATGATTTCCCACTACAATATTGTCAGTCACTTGGAAGAGTACCTTCCATAGCCCCCTTTGAATCTATATTCAGATATGACTAAGTTCTGGACAATAAGATATAAGTAAAAGTAGTGTGAAAATTTTGTAACATTTTTTTTTTAAATTTCAGGAAATATCTTTAAAAGAAGGAAGCATCCTCTTTTACCACCCACTTCCTCCACCTTGTTGCCTGGAACATGTATGTGAAGACCAGTGCTCTAGCAGCCATGTTGGACTATGAGGACAGTCTCATAGCCTAGGAACATGGAGTTGAAGAACACTGGATCTCTCACATCTTCCCGTAATGGCTTTATCATCCATGAGCCACTTATTCCAGGACTTCTTTTATATGAGACAGAACTCTATCAAGTTATTGGAGGTTTCCTATTATAAACAGACAAAGGAACTCACGTGCCTGATTTCCTCCATTCCTCTTCTCCTCCACATCAGCTCCAGGACCAGTTGGGTTCTATTTCTTTTCTTCTCCCTTTATTTCAAAGATTCTAAGGTCCCAGGATAGATGCTCCCATAGCTGAGTTTAGCTCAGGTGCCTGACCTTTCTCTACCAGGGATGAGGGATGTTGAATCTGGAGGAAGGAGCCTCCAGAGACTCCTGGACTGACCACGCCTTCAGGAGGTGAGGGTAATATTCCAGAGGGAAAAGAGGGTGGCACTGACACAGGTCTGCCAGGTAACTTTCCATTCCTCCCTCTCCCGTTGAGTAGCTTGTCACTTCTGAGACCATAGCAGGAGCAGCAATCAGTGTGTTTGCAACTGTGAATGCTAATATCTCTGACTTCCCAAAAGGGACAAACAACACTTACATCATGGAGTGACTCTAGCCATCGAACAGGAAGTCATGTATTTGTGGCACAGTAGAAGGCTGGGGACTTCTTTGTCCCAACATTTACTGCAGATCTACTAATGCCAGGCCTACTCTGCACACTGAGGACACAAGCGTGTGGAGTTACCTGGCCTGCCTGGTGCCCGCAGCCTGGAGGGAGATGCACAAGTTGACAGTGTGTGTGACACGCTGCGGTGGAGAGCTGGGCAGGGGGTTATAGTAGGCACAGAGCAGCGTGTAAGCCAGGCTGGGAGGACGTGGGGAGGTGGAGGGACAATTTCCACAGCTAGTCCAACTTCAGAGCAGAATAGAAGCTGGGGGAAGCAGAGGGCTGAGCAGGCTGGAGGCAGGGAGGGAGAGAGAGCAGAGCACGTCTGAGGAAGTGTAAGTTACGCCGCTGGTCTTACTGGAGCCCAGAGTGTGAGGAGGTGTCGTGGGCCAGGAGCAGGCCATGGAAGTCCCCATGGGATGCACCATAGAGCCTAGATTTATTCTGTAACCAAGGGAGAGCCATTGCAGCCTCATAATCATGAGAAGTGACTTGATGAAATACGCATTTTAGAGTGATTAGAATGATGACTCAGTGTGGAAAATGGATGGTGGTGGAGGGGGCCAGAATCAAGGCCAGTTGACCAATCAGGAGCCTGTTGAGATAATATAATCAAAAAATAATGGTGGCTTGAACTGAAAAGAACACTGCTTTACAGGAAAAAAAAAAATACAGCAATGTTCTGCTCCTGGCCAGTTCTTTTTGGTTCACCCAGTGAAAGCCAAAACCATGATGCTGAACACTAGGCACGTCTGCCTGCATCCAGGGGAACCAGACCAAGTGTACAGAGGGCTGGGAGCCCACTTGATCCTCTAGTGGAGCATCAGAAAATTAGCAGTTCACTCAGTGCTACTTAGACCATCTCTCTGGAATGTCAATGGTCTCCAACAAGCCCTTCCTTTGTCAGGGGCTGGAAAGCTGACTGATAAGAATGTGCTGGTGGGACTTCCCTGGTGGTCCAGCGGTTAAGACTTCTGCTTCCAGTGCAGAGGGTGTGGGTTCAATCCCTGGTTGGGAACTAAGATCCCAATGCCTGACGGCCAAAAAGCCAAAACACAAAACTGAAGCAGAGGTGTAACAAATTCAACAAAGACTTAAAAAAGGATCCACATCTCCAAGAGGAGTGGGATGGGGTCGGAGGTGGGAGAGAGGTCAGGAGGGAGAGAATATGTGTATACTTATGGCTGATTCACGTTATTGTACAGCAGAAACCAACATAATGTTGTAAAGTAATTATCCTCCAATGAAAAAAATTTTTTAAAGAAAACTGGTCAAGGATAGGAAGAAGTACTTCACCAGTGATGAACTACAAATTATTTTAAAAATAAATACAAAGTTAAATGTTACTAGTGCTTAAAGAAAATAAATAAAAATATGATGCCATTTTCTCCCTAAAACAAAACAAAACAAAACAAAAAAACAGTTGACATCAAAACATCTTTAAAAGAAAAAAGAATGGTGTTGCTGGTTATACCAGCATTTTGAATAAATGAAGGAGCATGCCATGCATGCAAAGTCACTTCAGTCGTGTTCAACTCTTTGCAACCCTATGGACTGTAGCCTGCCAGGCTCCTCTGTCCATGGGATTCTCCAGGCAAGAATACTGGAGAGGGTTGCCATGGCTTCCTCCAAGGGATCTCCCGACTCAGGGATTGAACCCAGGTCTCTTATGTCTCTTGCATTGGCAGGCAGTTTTGTTCCCACTAGTACCACCTGGGAAGCCCCCAGATGAGGAAGGAATGAATGAATACATGAATTTATCAACTAATTGCATTTCTGGATCAGAGTAACTCTGGTTTCCACAGTTAAACTTCAGGGTGGAGAGATTTTTGTGTTTCCCCATCTCTGTCTTTAAAAAAAATAATGCTGCTGCCGCTTAGTTGTTCAGTCATGTCCGACTCTTTGCAACCCATGGACTGTAGCCCACCGAGCTCTTCTGTCCATCAGACTCTCCAGGCAAGAACACTGGAGCGGGTTGCCATGCCCTTCTCCAGGGCATCTTCCCAGCCCAGGTATCAAGCCAGCGTCTCTTACGTCTCCTGCATTAGTAAGCGGGTTCTTTACTAGTAGTCCCATTACTGAACCATCCTTACCCCCTCACTCCACAGAAAGAATTGAGCAATTATCCTCCATCAGAAACAGTATCTGGAATGCAAATGAGACAACCTATAGCCTGAAATTTTAAATGATCTTAGAGCCTTTTACTAACAGTGGAGCCAAATAATTTAGGAAATGTATTTTTTGTAAATGCAGAATAAAAGTTAAGCAGATAGGTAACACATGGAACCTGAATTATCAAACATCTTGTTACTCTGTACAAACCTTCACCGAGCTGTTGGCCTTCTCTTTGGAGCCCTGCAAGAAGGAGACTTTTTTTCCCAGGGATGGCACTTGTCCTGGTGGGAATGAATTCAGCCAAGGAAATAATGTGCCATATGCCTTGCTCGTCAGTTTTTGCACTTATGCTGAATTGTCCATAATGGGTTTATTCCCTCTCCATTCTGACTCTTAATCTCCTGAAAGAAGACAAGGAAATCGTCTAGGGTAAATCCACATACAGGATTATCAAGCAGAGGCTGGCCCATGTCTCATATTTAGAGAATTCTATGAACATTCGCCAATGATTGGTCAAATCCGTTCATTAGCAACTTTGGGCCTATCGTTTTTCTGTTGCTTAAGCCATGTCCAACTCGTTGCGACCCCATGGACTGCAGGCTTCTCTGTCCTTCACTGTCTCCCGGAGTTTGCGCAAACTCACGTCCACGGAGTCAGTAACGCCATCTAGCCATCTCATTTGCTGTCACCCCCTTCTCCTCCTGCCCTCAATCTTTCCCAGCATCAGGTATTTTCCAATGAGTCAGCTCTTTGCATCAGGTGTCCCAGAACATCCCAGGGGCCTTCTGGATAATTTAAGTTGGGACACAAAGTGTTTGATCACATAAAACCATAGCACAGGACTTCCCTGGTGGTCCAGTGGTTGAGAACCTGCCTGCCAATGCAGGGGACACAGGTTCAATCTCTGGTCTGGAAAGATTCCGAATGTCACGGGGCAACAAAGCCTTGTGCCACGACCACTAATCCCATGCCCTAGAGCCCGATGGTCGAATCTACAGAAGCTGCACGCTAGAGCCTGTGCTCTGCAGCAGGAGAAGCCACGGCAGTGAGAAGCCCAGGCACCACAACTAGGCAAAGGCCACCACAGCAGTGAAGACCCAGTGCAGCCAAAACTAAATACCGATAAGTAAAATTTTAAAATAAAATTAACACTCCCTCATGGAGGAGCCTGGCAGGCTACAGTCCATGGGGTCACAAAGAATCGGACACAAATTAGTGACTGAAGAGCAACAACACACAAACCTGCCTCTACTAAACAAATCAATTAAATTTAATGAGCACAACAAGCAAGTTTAAAAAATGATAGCACAAAATAATGTCCAACCAAAAAGCCCCTATGGACCACCTCAGACTCATGAGAACAGCTACTATAAGAATACAAATGAATAAAAAACACAAAATAGCAAGTGTTGGTAAGGATGTTGAGAAAATGGAACCCTTGTGCACTCTTGGTAGAAAAGAAAAATGATACAGTCACTGTGGAAAACAGTATGATGCCTTCTCAAAAAATTTTAAATAGAACTAGTAAATGATCCAGCAATGTCACTTCCGGGTATGTATTCAAAAGAATTGACCCCAGAGTCTCAAAGAGTCATTTGGACACCCATGTTCATAGCAGCATTATTCACAATGGCTAAAAGCATTATTCACAATTGCTAAAACCCAAATGTCCAACTGACAACGGATGACTAGATAAGCAGAATTTGGTACATGTACATACATACCAAGGAGCATTATTCAGCCTTAAAAAGGAAGGAGATTCTTTACCACCCGAGCCACCAGGGAAGCCCTGGAAGGAGACTCTGACACAGGCTGCAACGTGGATGAACCTGGAGGACATTAAGTGAAATAAGTCAATCACAAAAAGACACATGCTGTATGACTACACTGAAATGAGAAACCCTGAGTAGTCAAAAAATTCACAGAGACAGAAAGTAGAACAGTGGTGGCCAGGGGCTGTGGGGAGCAGCGCACAGGGAGTTAGTGCTTGATGGGTATAGAGTTTCGGTTTTATGAGACGAAAGAGTTCTAGAGATGGATGATGGATGATGGCCACTGAAATGAACTGTATACACAAAATGGCTAGGATGATAAGTATGACATTGTGTGCGTTTTACCACAATTTTAAAACAAAATTAAAAAGCATTAATGGGCCTGGAGAAGAGAAGGGGTACCGGAGCCAACGTAAAGTGCATCACGAGACTTTTTTTTTAGTTTATTTTATGTATTTATTCCCCTTCATAATCTGACAGCCTTGTTATGGCAAAGGGGCTTGTGTAATTCAGTGAAGCTATGAGCCGTACCGGGCCGGGCCACCCAAGATGGACAAGAGCTTATTTATTTGGCTGCGTTGGGTCCTAGCTGCAGCACATGGGATTTTCACTCCATCATGCAGGATCTTTTGTTTTGGCGTACTGGTTCTCTAGCTCTGATGAGCAGGTTTAGCTGCTCTGTGGCATGCGAGAGCTTAGTTCCCTGACCAGGGATTGAACCCGGGTCCCCTGCATTCCAAGGCAGATTCTTAACCACTGGACCACCAAAGAAGTCCCCCCTGTGACTATTTTAAACCTAAGGGAAACATGTCATCTCTTCTTGCCCTCTGCCTTCCCAGTCCTTGCCTTCCTCTATCTACCCTGCTCACTTTGGGGCTACAGAGACCATCCCAGTGTCTTTAGCCTCTACTCCCTCCCCCACCATTAAGGTCATTGCCAAGACTTCAGCCACCCCTTAGTTCACATCGAGCCCCAAATCAAACCTCCAGATTCCTCCTTTCCCTTTGTTTCAGACTCACATTGTCACCTGCCCGCTGGAAAGGTCCTTCTGCAGATTCCACAGAGAACTCATTCTCTCCCCAAATAAACCCTCCTTCCACACTCTGATCTCAGTTAACATTGTTATTCCTGATCCAGACTTCTCCAGCAAGGTCTTGGGGCACTTTCTTGAACCATCCCTACCTGCCTGCCTCTCCTTTTCTCATCTCTCAGGCATCATCCTTTCATTTCTATCACCAAAATGTTGACTCTCTTTTCTCCATTATCCCCTTCCAAGTTTCCTGGCACAGTGCCCTGCGCTGTGTCACAGCCTAATTGATCCCTCAGCTTCCTGTATTCTCTGAATTCCTACGTCCTGGTTTCAACACTCCTTTTAAAAAACATAGGTGTGGCAGTGTTTCTTACCCTCCTGCTTGTGTGTTTAGTTGCTCAGTCATGTCCGACTCTTTGCAACCCCATGGACTGTAGCCCACCAGGCTCTGCTATCCATGGGGATTCTCCAGGCAAATATACTGGGGTGGGTTGCCATGCCCTCCTCCAGGGGATCTTTCCAATGCAGGGACTGAACCCAGGTATCCTTCACTGCAGGTGGATTCTTTACCATCTGAGCCACCTGGGAAGCCCTTGTAAAAGAAACAACCTCCAACGTCCCAAGACAGAGGGAGGTACTTTCAAAGATCTCAGGAAATGAACTAATTCTCCCAGCTCTGGGTCAGTCTAACCACCTGTGACAAGAAGGCTGCAGTCATTGAGGAAGAAGGCAGCTGTGGGAGGCAGACTTCTAAAGATGACACCCCAAGATTCCTGGCCCTTGGTTGTTAAATCAAACATGAATCTATGGAATGCTGAGAAGGGATTCTGATAATGCAATTAAAATCCCAAATCAGTTAACTTTAAAATACAGAGATGATCTGGGTGGGCCTGACCCAACCAGGTGAACCCTTGCAAGAGGAAGATTTTTCTGTAGCAGAAGGTGGAGGATCAGAGAGAGTCAAAGAAAGAGAAGCATTCAATGTGCTGTTTTGGCTTTGAAGACAGAGGAACCACCTGCAAGCCCATAGACCAGCCCCCAGGAGGGAAGTGTGACCGCCCTAAATTCTGCCAACAACTGAATGAACCTGGAAGATTCATCTTCCTTAGATCTTTCATGTAAAAGCCCAGCCTGGCCAACACCTTCATCTCAGCCCTGTAAGACCGCAGGCAGACGACTCACTCGAGCCCACCCACACATCTCCCTAAAGGACTGCAAGCTAACTAGGTGAAAAGTACACAGGACCTCTCTGTATTATCTTTGCAACTTTCTGTTAATCTGCAATTTCTAATTAAAAGCTTTTTTAAAAAATTCCACTTAAAATGTATTTAATAAAACACCTATGACTGGAGATAAAAGAAAAAAATAAAGGACTGCAAGCTAATGAAGGATCTGGTTTTAAGCCACTGCATTTGTGGCCATGAGTTACAAAGCAATAGGAAATGAATACAGCATGGCCACTCTCTCTGCATGTCGAATGGTGGGGGCAGGGAGGGCTTCCTGGAGGCCAGGATGTCCTGAGCGGACAATTTCCTCAGTGGCCGTTCCACCCACCAACCCATGTACCTCTATCTGTCCTTCATCACTTTCTCTGCCCTGTATTAGATCCACTTGGAACTTCACGGACTTTTCAAAAACAAGCCTAAGAACTGTAATTACTCTTATCCTAATCTAGATATATTTCTGGAGAAGGCAATGGCAACACACTCCGGTACTCTTGCCTGGAAAATCCCATGGACAGAGGAGCCTGGTAGGCTGCAGTCCATGGGGTCACCAAGAGTCGGATACGACTGAGTGACTTCACTTTCACTTTTCACTTTCATGCACTGAAGAAGGAAATAGCAACCCTCTCCAGTGTTCTTGCCTGGAGAATCCCAGGGACGGCGGAGTCTGGCAGGCTGCCATCTGTGGGGTCGCACAGAGTAGGACATGACTTCAGCACAGAGTCGGAAGCGACTTAGCAGCAGCAGCAGCAGGTACATTTCAGATTCCAAAGTCTAGTCTTTCCACATCGTCTTTCCCACACATCCTTGTATATGCTTATAATAAGCTTCCTAAATCAGTATCAACTCCTCCCACTGCCCCATCCTCCACTTCTGTCCTCTCTCTCTCTGCCTCCCCCCTCCAACACACACACACACACACACACACACTGAATGACCACATAATGCCTTTATCGCCTTTACTTCTTAACTGGAAGGAAATAAATGACAGTTTTCAATAAGAAAATAAAACAGCACCCATCCTTAATCACTACCCACACTGCTTGCCAACTGTGCTTTCTGAACATTAAATTTGGAATCACTTAGAGAAAAATCTGAATCCCAGATGCCTTATTTAGTGGCTAAATGATAACTCTTGGTCTCAGTTTTATCATCTGCCAAATAGGTAAGTAATATCACATACCTCATAGCATTCCTATGCATGCATGCATGCTAAGTCATTTGTGTCCAACTCTTTGCAACCCTAAGGACCAGAGCCCGCCAGATTCCTTAGTCCGTGGGGTTCTCCAGGCAAGAATACTGGATTGGGTTGCCATGCCCTCCTCCATGGGATCTTCCCGACCCAGAGATCAAACTTGCATCTCTTACGTCTTTTGAATTGGCAGGTGAGCTCTTTACCATTAGTGCCACCTGGGAAGCCCAGCATTCCTATGAGGATTGCTTAAATAATGCCCATAGAGCTCTCAGCAACTGCTTGGCATGGTACTGAGTAAGTGGGGCCATTACACCTTTACTGTTATAAAGGAAATGAAAGCACGTGAACCTTTAAAAGTTAAGAATTAGCATAGTTCAGGCTCGCTCAAGGCTAGGTGCCCACAGTAGTTCAGTTTGGCTTGGGTTTTGAGTTTAGCCTAGTCTAAACAATTCTCTCCCTGGATCTGAGTCCATCTTTCTACCATATAAACATTACCAAGCAACATCCAGCTAGTCATTTTTGAGTTACACCTACAGACATAGGATGGTGAGGATCTGAGAAAGGGATGCAGATAGGAGCCAGCATCGTCATCTCTTCTGTCTCGTGCATTCCAGAGCAAAGCCCAGGATCCCGAGTGCTAGAAGCACACAAATAAGCCTGCAACAAGTCAGGAGCTGCTCCTGTGGGCCGTGACTACCCTATCCCTGTGGGAGGCCAGAGCAGATTACTGATGATGTCAACAGCAAATCACCAGAGATTAAATGGACACAGAGAAATGCAGAGGGAGCCAGTAATTTCTCTGCATCTGATGTTCAAAAGAAAGAGATTGAGGACACAGAAAATGCAGTAGAATTTGATGTGGTACAAGGGGCCTTTGCTAACAGCAGCTCTTGGGACCTGGGCAGAATCTAAGGCATACTGCAGTCCCAAGTGCTCTTAGCCTGGCAACGAAACTAACATGCTTAATATTGTACTCACCACCTCACTTTTGTTACTTTGATTTTTCCTACCTGAGCCTAATCAAGGGAAACTTTGAGCTGGAGGGCTCTTATATCATTTTCAAGGATTTGGAGTAAGTTAGAGCTACCTTTCAAATTCAAGTCCTGGGTGTATTATTTTAATAATGGTATTAAACTCTCTGGTTCCCATTTGTTCTTTGAAACATGAGAACAAGTGATCCCCCCGTGGAGTTGTCAGGATTAATCGAGAAAACACATAAATGGCACCTAGCGCATTGCCTTCGACATGATACAGGAGGTGCTTGCCAAGTGGTATACATCAGCTTGCAGGGCTGCATTTCACACTGGGATGAAAACTTCCCCCATTATAAGATTCTCACATGTCCTATAGGCAACTGAGTGCATTGTTGGTATTGTTTAGTCGCTCAGTCGTGTCTGACTCTTTTCCGACCCCATGGACTATAGCCCACCAGGCTCCTCTGTCCATGGGGTTTCCCAGGCAAGAATACTGGAGTGGATTTCCATTTCCTTCCCCTGGGGATCTTCCTGACCCAGGGATCAAACCCTTGTCCCCTGCATTGGCAGGTGGATTCTTAGCCACTGAGCCAGCAGGGAAGCCCTAATGAGTGGATAGGTTTGAGTAGATAAAACCCTCTGAACTCACACTGGACCCACAAGTGGATTCCAAAAGCAAACCTGTTCTGCAACTTTGGGTTGGGTTAGAATGGTGGGAAATGCAAGCTGCCTTCATTGAACAAAAGGGGGAAGGGAGGGAGAAAAGAAAGTGGGAAAGCTTCATTCTGCAGACAAGCTGGAAAGTGATTCCAGGGCTTGAGAATTACCCAGACTTGCCCAGTGTTCTGCCACCATGTAGGGACAAAATAACAGGACTGAACATGTCCAGATCAGTAAGAGTCCGGTGGCCTTGTCAACTCACTGGAGACTTGTATACATGTTACCCAGAAAACCTGCGATGGGTGGGCAGGGTCTGAGAAGACCTGGGGGCACCTCCACGTCTGCGTATTAAATGCTCCAAAGTGAGCAGGCAGGTACCATTCATCTCAGGCAGGAGGTTTCACCTGGGGTTTGTAATCATAAATTTGGATGGAGGGGAAACAAACAAAAAAAAGTACATCTCTAATTTTCCCTTCCCTCTAACTGAAATCTAGCGTTTCTGTCCATTTATGGGCGCAGACAACAAACTGCAGGAGAATCAGCGGTGCCTGAGACTTTATCCCTGATACAATCAAAGACATTTTCCTATCACATCATGCCTGTTGTAGATATCACAAAATAGTAATTATGTTCTTTGTGACTTAAAATTAGACTCATTATTAGGCGCACTGCTAGAATGTGTTACCTAAGGTGTTAAAAAAAAAAAAAAAAAAAAAACAGATCCATTAGTAGTATCAGTCGCTCAGTCATATCTGACTCTGAGAGCCCACAGACTATAGCTTACCAGGCTCATCTGCCCATGGGATTCTCCAGGCAAGAATACTGGAGCGGGTTTCCATTCCCTTCTCCAGAGGATCTTCCCAATCCAAGGAATGAATCTGGGTCTCCTGCATTGCAGGTGGATTCTTTACTGTATGAGCTAAAGAGACAGAGCCATTACTATGTCACAAATTTATTTTTGTAATATTGTGATAAATAAATAGCATAAGCATAATTGGTTTCTTCTTTAATCTAAGGTATTTTATTCTTTAGAAATGATTTTCTGAGAAAAGGTCTATAGCAGCGGTTCCCATTCCCCGGGGCCACAGATTGGCACCAGTCGTGGCCTGCTGGGAACCAGACTGCACAGCAGGTGGTGGGTCGCCGGTGAGCAAGCGAAGCTTCATCTGTATTTACAGCCACTCCCAATGCTCACATTATTGCCTGACCCTGCCTCCTGTGAGTCAGTGGTGGCATTAGATTCATATAGGAGTGTGAACTCTACTGCACTGGAATCACCCTGAAACCATCCTTACTTTATCCTCCCTCCCAACCCCATCCATGGAAAAACTGCCTTCCACACACACACACACAAAAAAAAACCCCTTGTGCCAAAAATGTCGGGGACCACTGGTGTATAGGGCTCACCAGACTTCCAACTGGCTCATGAGTTAAGTGGGGGATAATGAACCTGCTGCCTACAAGCCCAAAGCATCAGGATCCAGCCCTGCAGAATATGCCCTGCCCATGAGAAAAAGTGATCCCTAAGGAAGAGGGTATGCTCTGCACCCTGGGGAGGGTGAGAAATCCTACAGGGGAAGGAATAAATGGAATTGACTTGATGGAGCACCCACTTCATGTCACATACATTTTTTTTACCTTTAATTTTTAATTTTATTTACTTATTTCTGGCTGCATCGTGTCTTCATTGCCGCATGCCAGCTTTTCTCCAGTTGTGGCCAGCAAGGGCCACTCTCTAGGTGAGGTTCCCACTGTGGCACCTTCCCCTGCTTCGGAGCACGGGTTCTAGGGTGCTTGGGCTTCAGTGGTTGTGGCTCACGGGCTCAATTGCCCTGTGGCATATGGAATCTTTCCGGACAGAGATCAAACCTGGGTCCTCAGCATTGGCAGGTGGATTCTTAACCACGGGACCACCAGGGAAGTCCTGTACTTTATTGAAATCCTGCAATGTCTTAGAGCAACCTCATGAAGTGAGAACAAGTTCTCCCATTTCACAGATGTGGAAACTGTGGCTCAGAGAAGTGAAGTCATCCTGCTAGGAAGCGAAGGCTCTATTACAACTCTCGCCCAGGTTAGCTTGACTTTCGACTCTGACCACGGCCCTGACAGTGACATAAAACTGTCCCATGAATGAAGAGGTCAGTGCATCCACCAGAGAAGAAGCCACCTTGGGTGGTCTTGGAGGCACACCACCTAGAGTGCCCTTTGTGAGAACCTGCTCCGAGAAATCTAGCTTCAGCACCTTTAGCTCCTTGGCAGCATCGGCTCTGAAGACATGCCCTGCCCGGCCTCTTCCAGGGATGGAGGTGGGGGGCCCATTCCTGCCGGGAAGCACAGGTCTCCTCGATGGACAATCTGCCTACAATCCAAGGCTTCCCCTATCCAAGTACACCCTCCCTGCTCCCCTCCGTCCTTCACAGATGCAGACCGGCACTGTGGTCTGAAGACTCTCTGGCCTCTTCCTGCTCTCTCCCCCCTTCATCCTTCACAGGTATTTCCTTCAGTTACCAGGATGCCTGCTTCCATCTTGATGCCTGTCTTACAGGACCTGAATGAATGCAGCCCCCAAGTCTGGGAAAAGCACACTCCCTCTGATGGGCAATCAAAAGAGAGTGTGTTTCTTGTGACAGATCCATGGGCCAAGGAGGGACACCCAGTGTCTCCTTCTAAGGACCATTACATGGAAAGTCCAAGAAATACATGTGGCAGACAGCAAGGCTGTTAAGGCTGAAAAGAGGGTCATTATATTAAAAGTCAAAATAACGCTTATGCTGATGAAGAATATTTTGGAGAGGAGGCATGAAAGGGGACTCCTGGGGCATTGGTAATGTTCGGTTTCTTGAGCTGGGTGCTGAATACACAGAGGTGCTTGTTTGGTGACAATTCATGGAGAAGTTCACTTGTAATCAGTGTAGTATACTATCCATCTATTTTTCCTTATTAAAAAGTTAAAAAAAAAACCACGAGGTAGAGGGACTTCCCTGGCAGTCCAATGGCTAAGACTTTGCCTTCTAATGTAGCGGGTGTGGGTTCAATCCCTGGTTGGGGAGCTAAGATCTCATATGCCTCATGGTCAAAAAATCAATATATCAAACAGAAGTAGTATTGTAACAAATTCAATACAGTCTTTTAAAAAGATCCAGATTAAAAACAAAAAAAACTAAAAAATCTAGGTGGATTTGCAAAGCAGAAATAGAGACACAGACGTAGGGACATAAGGACATCAGGGGGGCAGCGGGGTGGGATGAACTGGGAGACAGGGGCTGGCACATATAAACTTGCTGTTGTTGTTTAGTCGCTAAGTTGTGTCTGACTCTTTGGCAACCCCATGCACTGGAGCCCACCAGCTCCTCTGTCCATGGGATTTCCCAGGCAAGAATACTGGAATGGGTTGCCATTTCCTTCTCCAGGGGATCTTCCCAACCCAGGAATCGAACCTTCGTCTCCTGCATTGGCAGGCGGGCTCTTTACCACTGAGCCACCAGGGAAGTCCCATTTATACACTATTATGTATAAAATAGATAACTAATGAGAACCAATTGTATAGCACAGACAACTCCACTTGATGCTCTTTGGTGACCTAAATGGAAAGGAAATTCAAGGAAGTGGGGATATATGCATACACATGGCGGATTCACTTTGCTGTACAGCAGAGGCTAATACAATGCTGTAAAACAGCTATACTCCAGTAACAGAAAGAACTAGGTTTATTTCTAGTACTTAGCACCTCTCCCAGTGAGGTGAGATTTGAGGGCCTGTTCTCTGTATATACAGCTTCCCTGGTGGCTCAGATGGTAAAATGTCTGCCTGCAATGCAGGAGACCTGGGTACAATCCCTGGGTCGGGAAGATCCCCCAGGGGAGGAAATGGCAACCCACTGCTGTACTCTTGATAGGAAAATCCCATGGACAGAGGAGCCTGGTAGGCTACAGTTCATGGGGTCGCAAAGAGTCGGACACAACTGAGCAGCTTCACTTTCCTTTCCTTTCTCTGTATATACAGGATGCAATGTATTCATTAAATGGGGAGTGGGTACTTTGCACAGTCCACCACGAACTCTGGAGAACCCTGATATGAACTTGACTGTGGTCCTTAAAGAACCTTAAGGCTATTTATCTTGGGGTCTGGAGTTACTAACAGAGGTTCTAGACTTAACTGATATATATGCCCTTTATAGCCAAACGTCGGTTGAATAAATAAATGACTTACTTATATCTTGACATTTTGGAGATGTCAGAAAGAGAAGAAATAGGGAGTTCTACAATCCCCGGTATTGCCTGTGGCAGGATTCAGCGCTTGACTTTGAAAGCATGATGTGTAGCCTCGCCGAGAGAATGAATCTTCCCCAGGTGGAGGGATGTGGATATGTTTGACAAATCAATTCCGTTCTCTGAGAAGGAGAAGGGAGACTCCCACAGGGGTCAGGCAGCTCAATTACCAGAGGCAAAGCAGGGTGGCGGAGGTCTTGCAGAATAAGGCGGCCCCTCGTGCCACAGCTGCACGGGGACTGGCAAGCGTCGCCTGGCCGGCTGGGCACCACTGCAGGGAGCCTCTGAAATTAATGACATCCTCACCTCCACCAGCGGGGCCAGCCTCCACCTTCATTCTCTCAGGTTCAGAAACACCTCAAGGCTAAAAACAAGCAGTGCTCTGCTAAAAAGGAAAAATGCCCCCACCGGGTCCTGGGAGCCAGGACAACAGTTGCCTTTCTCTTGTTATTCGGGGGACCATCTGCCCCAGGGGCCCTCTCCCGCCAGTGCCCATGACTGGGATCATTTACTCTTCCTCGCAGGCAGAGGGAGCTAGCATTGTGGTACCTAGGGAAGTCATAGAGAATATAGTTTCGGCTCAACAGCAGCACAAAAGAGGCAATGAATGTAAGAGTTAGGAGTATGGGATAAAAATATTCTAGGGTATTCCCTGATGGTCCAGTGGCTAAGACTCCATGCTCCCAGTGCAGGGAGCCTGGGTTCAATTCCTGGTGAGGGAACTAGATCCCACATATGCTATCTATCTATCTATATATATAATTCTACCACTCAGTAGCAATATAATCATAGGCAAATTTTTTTACCTCTCCAAGCCTCCATCTTATCATTGATTACCATAAGTATTTGTTATAGTACTTAGTTCAGAGAATTGTGAGATTTCAGTTAATATGTAGAGAATGCCATAAAAAAGTACAAGTGATTGACATCAGCTATTACTATTGCAGTAATCATTAGTGTGTGTGCATGCATCCTAAGTCACTTTAGTCATGTCAGATTCTTTGTGAATCCATGGACTAAAGCCTGCCAGGTTCCTCTGTCCATGGGATTCTTATTCTTATTCCAGGCAAGAATACTGGAGTGGGTTGCCATGCCCTCCTCCAGGAGACCCTCCCAAATCAGGGATCAAACCCACATCTCTTGCGTCTCCTGCGTTGGCAGATGGGTTCTTTACCACTAGCACCACCCGGGAAGCCCCCATTAGTGACACCCACCAAGTATTTCTGCTCTTTGTATTCAGGTATATGTCACATGGTAGATTTCTCTGGAAAGGTAAACTAGCCACGTGACTTGTTTTAGTCAATGAAATATATCACATGTCACCTCCAGGCAGAAATTCTAAAAGCCGGTATGCAGTTCACCCATACTACTTTCTTCTTGGAAAACATGGAAACATAGAGATGAAGCTTCCCTCCGTCTGAGGGCTTGAGTGAGGAAGAGCAAAAGCCAAGACCCCAGCCCACCTTAGGTAGACCTGTCCTAAGAACAAGAAATACACCTCCGCTGAAACGTCACATTTATTTGCTGCTTTGACATAATCTCATCTTTTCTACTTAAAGAAAAAAGGGTGGGGGGGGGGCGGTGCTAAAGGGACTTCCTGGTGATCCAGTGGTTAAGAATCTGCCTTGCAATGCAGGGAACGTGGGTTCAATCCCTGGTTCGGAAACTAAGATCCCGCATGCCACAGAGTAGCTAAGCCTGTGAACCACAACTAGAGAGTCCAAGTGCCACAATTTCTCTGATGCAACTAAGAGCCAACACACACAGATATGTATGTATATGGTACCTAATGAGATCCCACATGGCATTAATGGTAAAGAATTCACCTGCCAATGCAGGAGATGGAGGTTCGATTCCTGGGTTGGGAAGATCCCCTGGAGAAGGAAATGGCAACCCATTGCAGTATTCTTGCCTGGAGAATTCCATGGACAGAGGAGCCTGATGGGCTGCAGTCCACAGGGTCACAAAGAGTCGGACGCAACTGAGCAGGGACACAGACACATCATAACAGCCCTCAAAGACATGGAGTTAACTTGTGATTCGAGGGGGTCAGTCTACAAAAAGGAGACCATCACTGGAGGCTGGAAGGGGCCACCCCTAAGATGTAGGGCTGAAGCACGTGGTAAAACTGCCACCCTCGCTAACCCAGAATACAGGTAATATGTTATAGCTCCAGAGAGGTAAGTTATGAGACAAAATTTTCATTTTGATTGCATTGGCTTCATTTGGTCAGGTGATACAAGAAAGCGGCTCAGAAAAGAAGCAGCCAGGGACTTCCCTGGTGGTCCCGTGGTTAAGAATCAGCCTTCCAACGCAGAGGACACAGGCTCGATTCCTGGTCAGGAACTAAGATCCCACATGCCTTGGAGCAACCAAGCACACACACAGCAACTACTGAGCCCAAGCAGCACACCTAGAAAGTCTGCTCACCACAATGAAGGATCCACCCGACGCAATGGAGACCCCACATGCTGCAACGAAGACCGGATGCAGCCAAATAAAAATAAACAAATATTAAAAAAAAAAAAAAAAACCTGAAGTGGGGTGTGCTTTAAAACAGAAAGGAAAAAAGAAAGGAAAACAGCTAGTTTGCCAGCAGGAAGGACTAGAAATGCAAAGTCCCGAAATGCAGAGACTTGTAGATTTAGAAGAGTAAACATTAGAGAGAAAACCGAGAAGTACCAACGCCCATGAAGACTTTGCAGCAAGATCAGATCAATAGTTCAGCCTCACACCCATTGTTGATGTTTATGAACGTCCTTACAACCATGCTTGGAACCCCAGCTCCACACAGGGGAACACAAGAACTTCTGCATCTGGCGTTTGGAGGGCGTGGGCTCACTCTGGCCCACACCCAAGTCTAAGACCCAGGGTCCTCCCTGAGACCTGGCCTGTATTTCTGTCTTGTCTCACCTCCTGTCTCACAATTCCCAGTCCCTGTCTTTGCTCTCTGTCCAAAATTCCAGCTTTTTTAGCCGAAGTCTAAGACCCAGGGTCCTCCCTGAGACCTGGCCTGTATTTCTGTCTTGTCTCACCTCCTGTCTCACAATTCCCAGTCCCTGTCTTTGCTCTCTGTCCAAAATTCCAGCTTTTTTAGCTCCCTGCCTTGCAAACCCCACCCTGTCCTTCTAGGGGTCTTTTCCTGAGCCCTGATCCTAATGGTTCTGTCTCCACCAGCTCCTGTCAGGCCACTGGGATCCGGCAAACCTGAGCCTCTGGATATGACCCTATCCAAGCAGTCTTGAATCCGTGACATTCGCCTGTAAGTCTTCAACATGCTCCTGACTCTGTTGTCTTTCTGGGCTTGCTCTAGTGGTCGTAGGGCAAGGACTGGCCAGTTTACAGGCCACAGCTGAGCAAGTGTCCCATTGTCAGACAGCAGGCCTGCGTGCGTTCTGTCACCTCAGGCATATCTTTGCAACCCTATGGACTGTAACCCTCCAGGCTCCTCTGTCCATGGGATTCTCCAGGCAAGGATATGGGAGTGGGTTGCCATGCCCTCCTCCACGGGATCTTCCTGACCCAGGGATCAAACACGCATCTCTTATATGCCTCCTGCTTTGGCAGGAGGGCTCATCACCACTGAGCCAGCAGGGAAGCCTGTTGTTAGCACAAGGATCCTTGATATTTGGCCACCCAGGGCCGTGGGTCTGGGGCAGCATTACTTTCACGGCTTAGGTTTGCCTCGCTCAAATTTAGGACGGACTTCTACTCTATTCCCCATGGTTTCCCTCCTGGTATTTTTTTTTCTTCCTATCTCCACAAAACATTAGTTTGCAAATGTCCCATTTTAGAGAGCTTTTCATCTTTAGAAAAACACACAGTTCTGTTCTCATGAACCTGGAAGTTAAAATGTAACAGCCATGTTCCCAGCCGTGTGAAAAATGACATCCTGATGCCTCACCCCTGACATTCAGTCTGCCTGGCTCACACACCTGCACAATTGTCAATTGTTTAATTTTTCCTCCCAATCAGGAGAAACCTGAGAAAAGACACCTTAACATCTGCTAGGCTTTCAGGCAACTCATTATAGGAATTCAGCACCTGGGTTGCCTGTGGAGTGTCTGCTGTTTTCCCCAGAAAGAGTTCCTAGAGGGCTCTACGCTCATCTATTCATCAGACAATTGATACAGGCAAATCTCATAAATGTCAAAGGAAAGTGCATCCAAGAAGCTTCCTTTAGTACATTTTTTTAAAGGTTTTTTTTTTTTTTTTTTTTGCTGTGGATCATTTTTGAAGTCTTTATTGAATTTGTTACAATACTGTTTCGTGTTTTTGGATTTTTGGCTGCAAGGCACAGGGGATCAGAGCTCCCTGATCAGGGATCAGACCCACACTTCCTACATTGGCAGGTGGAATCTTACCCACTGGACCACCAGGGAACTCCCACTATATTTTAGCTACAACAAAGATCATTCTTAACAACTTATGAAGGGGAATAACATAGCAAGTATTTATTCAGAAAGAAGGAGCGACAAAGAGAAAGAATGTGGGAGGAATGGGGAAGGGGGAGAGACAGATGAGGGAGGAAGGAAGGGAGGAGAGAAGAAGGAAGAGAGAGAGGCAAGGATGAAGCTAAACGGGGCTGAGCAAGCTGTCCACTGGAGTCTACTCATGAAATGTTCTAGACTGTGCGATGCAGAACCACATGGCAGACCATGTGAAGAACACCCCAAGGGCATGAGGATCCACTGCTGTCATCAAGCTCACAGTCACAGGGTGGGGCAGGGCCGGGAAGCATATCTTGTGAATGAATCACAGGGCCATTAAAGAGTGAAGCCCCCTAGACAGGTGAGACTACACATTGGCTCAGCCCCATAAATATTAGCAGTTCTGTACACCACAGAGAAATGCAGGCCATAGGCAACATCACACTGTTAGAATGTGATACCAATAAAATCTTATAACTGTTAATAAATTTTCATCATAGGCAAGTGTTCTGGACAACAAAGTTATTGTCACATTATGCAGTTGGCCCAGAGTTAAGCACATGTTTCTATCTGAAATAAGTCAGTATAAAATCTTTTACAACATATTACCTTGAACAATGACCATAACAATTTTTCTCTTATTTGTGACCATTGAACAAATATAATTTAAAAATAAAACTTTCCTGCTTTCCTCTGTGTAAACTGCCTACTCCTCACCCCACCCCCCTCCAAAAAAAAAAAAAAAAAAACCTCTAAATTATCAAGGGAATCTTTCAGCTGAACTATTCCCAACGCTGTCATCCTGCCATTATGGAAGTGAGCATGTTAGTTGCTCAGCCGTGAATGACTCTTTGAGACCCCCATGGGCCGTAGTCCACCAGGTTCCTCTGTCCATGGAATTCTGCAGGCAAGAGTAATGGAGTGGGTTTCCATTTCCTCCTCCAGGGCATCTTCCCAACCCAGGAATCGAACCCAGGTTTCCTGAATGGCCATTAATCTGCAAATGTCCTCACCTCTTTCAATTATCCAACCTAAGTTTACACTGAAACGCAATAGCTCATACCACAAAAGTAAGCCTACATGGAATTTTTAAGAAGGACTTGGAACAATGTAATGCCATTAAGTGGTTTTGAAAATTGAGTGGACAAACCAATCAATCAAAAAAGGAATTAAGAAATGAATTAGCAGCTTCCCTGGTGGTCCAGTGGCTAAGACCCCACCCTCCCAACGCAGGGGGTACTGGTTGGATCCCTGATCAGGGAACTAGATCCCACATGCCCCAACTAAGAGTTCACATGCCCCAACTAAAAAGGTTCCACGTGCTGCAACGAAGATCAAAGATCCCAAGTGCCATGACTAAGACCCGGCGCAGTCAAATAAATTTTTTTTTTTAAAAAAAAGAAAGAAACGAATCAAAACAAGAGCCTGAAATCCAATAGGAAAGAAGTGAGAAAATGTGAATTTGGAACATTATCAAACTCTACTTTCACCGTAGGATCAGAACACTTATTATTAATTTTTTATTAAAAATTAAACTGTCACCAGACCAGTTGGTCTTAAGTTCTACATGACTTTTGCTTGTGCATGTGGAGAGAATGATTTCCAGAAACACACTCCTGTTGACCCCACAGAGTATGGGGTAAATAGATTGTGCTGGTGGTGTTGAGAAGTTGGCTTCTTGCCATTTTGTGTGAAGGCAGTGAAAAAGACTGCTAGGGAGTCAGAAATTATGTGTTAGGTGCAATTTTTAGTTCTCTGGATATGAAATACTCACTACTTTATATTTGAGGACTCACATGTGAGTCTTAATGTAGAAAGATAGAAAAAGACAAAATCATAAGGCGACACCTAATAGTGTGCTAGTTTTGAGGCATAATCTAATGTAATCTAATTATTTTATAATTTGCCACGTTTCTTTAAAAGGCTTGATAAATAGGCTACTTTTTTCTTTTCTATCCAAGTCTGCCTTCCTGTTCTCCCTCTTGTTCTAAACAGGAAGAACAATCCTGATGATTATGAATGAGAATACATAGTCCCTGGTGGGATCACGGCTTCTAATTCTATTTCATCCCATTCATAAACCATCCTAGGTAAGTTACCGGTTGAATACAAGTACTGAATTATTCAATGGAAAGTGCATGGAAATATCCTGTGAAATAAGGAGAGCCTATAATACGCATTTAGTATTCTTTCAGTCAACTGTCCTATGTCATGTCTACCTAATCCTCTTCCTACCTTCAGCTCAGCAAGCCCTTCAGCTTATACACAGACACAGACACACACACACACACACACACACTCATTCTAAATAGTTCCTCTCTGCCTTAACACAAGGAAGTCTTCTTTAACATACCTCATTCCATAATAAAATCCTTGTCAGAGCTATTTTTAAAATAAAGGACTGCTTTCAAGGAAAAATTATGAATAGGACCTCATTAATCGAGACCCAGCCTCAGTAATTTTACATATGTAAGAAGAGTGTAAAAAATGCCATATCTGATCCCTCATGAGCACAGATAATTTCCACTCGTATCACAGTCATCCTTCTATCCTAAGGGTATGGGTGGCCCATTTCTAGAGCAGGTGTATGTTAAAGAGTTTGGTTTACATGGTTCCAACTTAAAATTAATTAGCAAACGAAATCCAGGGATACATTTGAGTAAGAAAGAGTACTATAAATGGAGTGAAGCTTGATTGAAAACTGTAAGATACATTTGAATCCAACAAAGATTTTAAAAAATGATTTTGCTCTGCACTTTCCATTAGCGTTCAGTGAACAGATTCATATCACAAATGGAAGAGTGGAAAGAGTAGGGTGATGATTTTCCTAGAGGAAGAGATAGAGGTAGAGATAAAAGGCCAATGTTTGGGAGTCAAGAAGAAGGGAGGAAGGTGGGAAGGAGGAGGAGGAAGACCATGTTGGAAGAGGAAAGAGACAGAGGGAAGAAGAAGAAAATCAACATTTTAAATATCTGTAGGGATAATTGTATTAGAAAACAAACCCACGAAGCCTTCAGTGGGGCCCAAGGCTACTGTGTACAGGGTGCTTCCAGCATTCTGCACTCTCGTGTAGCCAAAAGCAGGGTGTCCTCTGCTCACGGTGATGGTCCTCGAATGGAAAACAGTGTAAACTCCAAGTTCCTCTTGGAGTCCTGCAGGCTAGGGGCCCTGATATGCAGGTGAACATCAGTGCTGGAAGGGACTTGATGGTCCTGACTCCTCCCTGGTCTGCAGTCATTGTTGTTCAGTCGCTCAGTCGGGTCTGATTCTTTGCAACCCCATGGACTGCAGCTCACCCAGGCTTCCCTGTCCTTCAGCATCTCCCAGAGCTTGCTCACACTCATGTCCATTGAGTCAATGATGCCATCCAACCATCTTTGTCCTCTGTCATCCCCTTCTCCTCCTGCCCTCAATCTTTCCCAGCACCAGGGCCTTTTCTAATGAGTTGACTCTTCTCATTAGATAGCCAAAGTATGGGAGCTTCAGTTTCAACATCAGTTCTTCCAATGAATATTCAGTATTGATTTCCTTTGGGATGGACTGGCTGGATCTCCTTGCCGTCCAAGGGACTCGAAAGAGTCTTCTCCAACACCACAGTTCAAAAGCATCAATTCTTTGGCACTCAGCCTTCTTTATGGTCCAACTCTCGCATCCATACATGACTACTGGAAAAACCGTAGCTTTGACCTTTGTTGGTGAAGCAATGTGTCTGCTTTTTAATATGCTGTCTAGGTTACACTTTCATAAAGAGGAATTATGTCACTGTCACAAAGATATACAATTGCTTCCCTGACCTGCGCCTTGGTTATCTCTCCCAGCTCATCTTTGGCCCTCTCTCACTTATATTGACTTTGTGTTTTTTCAGTTTCTTCCCAGAGTCAGGTTCTTTATAAGAGCCTTCACCAATGTGTCTCCCTTTGCCAAAAAACTGCCCTTCTCCTCCCTTATCCCTTGAGTATCACTTACTTCTTCAGGAATCAAGCATCCTATCAATAGCAAGGCTCTTGTATCTGAAGTCACAGAAACCCTGACTCAATTGGTTTATTTATAACAAAGATGTATTGTAAAACATGAAGTCTTTTTTAGATGAAAATATTACTTTTTTTAATATTTAATTGGTGTATAATTGCTTTACAATGGTTGTGTTGGTTTCTGCTGTATAACAACCTGAATCAGCCATAAGTAAATACATCTATATCCTCTCCCTCTTGAAGGACGGTGGGACAGAAAGACGGACAAAGCAGGGTCATTGATGACATTGTTGAGGAGCTGAGTTCACCAACCTGAGAAGTTCCAGATGGATCCTTTGCCTATTTGGCTCCTTTGTGGTTGCAGATGGATGGTATGGTTCTATTACAGGCAAAACAGGAGGTCACAACACCATCCAGAGGAGAGGAAAGCCTCTCTCAGTCTCTGAGCGTCTCTAAGAGCAAGGAAATATTTCTCAGAATCCTCAGTCGGACTTTCAGTTCTCAGTGACCAGCACTGTGTAACAAACCCATGCCTAAACCACTCACCAGCAAGAGAGGGATTACTGTGATTGGATTAGTGAAGCGCAGATTACAGGGACAGAATTAAGTCAGCCAGAAAAGAGGATGGTGTCAGACTGGCAACCAACACTATTTTCTGCAACCCCCAAACCCTTGCATGTTGCTTTAGGGGACCATGGCCTGCCACTGCTCTCAATTTTGCCCCCTGAGAAATCTGAATCATCTACATTGTGATCGACTATTCACTTATATGCATGCATGTTATGTTGCTCAGTCATGTCTGACTCTTTTGTGGCCCCCTGGACTGTAGCCTGCCAGGCTCCTCTGTGGAATTTTCTAGGGAAGAATACTGGAGTGGGTTGCCATTTTCTCCTCCAAGGGATCTTCTTGACACAGGGATTGAACCCATGTCTCCTGTGTCTCCTGTATTGGCAGAGAGATTCCTTTACCACTGAGCCACCTGAGGAGTCATTCACATATTTGTCTACCCATTAGTTTTAGAGCTTCTTAAAGTTATACATTATGGCTTATTCACTGTTACTTAGTACAGGCTTGGAACTTAAGAATGAATGAATAAATGAATACATGAGTGACTACATAGAAAGTAAAATGTGAGTTGCTCAGTCGTATCTGACTCTTTGCGATCCCATGGACTGTAACCCACCAGGTCCTCTGTCCATGTGACTCTCTAGGCAAGAATATTGGAGTGGGTTGCCATTTCCTTCTCCAGGGGATCTTCCCGACCCATGGATTGAACCTGGGTCTGCTGCAGTGCAGGCAGATTCTTTTCTGTCTAAGCCACCAGGGAAGGCCAGATCACCGTATAGATGATGCTATTGGATGCACAGGTAATCAATGACTTTCTAATGTAGCCATTCTTTTTCCCATTCTACACTTGGGTGAATTCCCCTTCAGAAAGACTGAAAAGCTTTTCCATCTATCATCATGCTATGGAACAGAGCCAGAACTTAATTTCAGAGGCTCTAAGCTGAATGCTGCATCCAACAGAAATGAGGAGAAGAAGGCCAGAGTACTAAAAGACCTTCTCGGTGTCCCAGAGAAGCAGTGCTTGCAACTCTTTTTTTTTTTTTTTAATATAATTTTATTAACATGTCCAAAGACCATTTAAAATATTGAGTATAGACAGACACATAATCCTAAGACTTTTATTCAACCTGACTCAAATCTTACTCCGACTTTAGCTTTTTTTTCATCCCAGAAACATTTATATAACAAATTGACCATGATCTTTTGAGGATTCGGTTTGCAATCCCAACAAATTAAGGACCCTGAAGAATCAATTATTTTTACTTATCTCCCAGGCTAAAGGGGAAGAAGCCCTACATTTCTGGAACTTTGGCTTGAAACCTCTTGAAAGCATTACAGAAAAGCCAAGGGAATTAGACAATAAGAATTCTTTCAAAACAGTAGGATTAGAGGATCTTATTACCTACTTTATAATCTTACCTTAAGGCTGTAGAAAGTATTAATTGGAGCAAAGACATCCAAAAGGGAACAGCGACTGTAAGTCATCTACATTGTTGAAGTCTGTCTTTTATCTCTTTAATTTGTTACATTGCCTCACCCTTGGCATCTCTTTCAAGATAAACCTCCCCAACTCTTGACTCCCTAGTGTATTTCTTTTTTCCCCTGGGGACACCGACAGGAAAAATAAAAAGAGCTGGGCCAAGTGAATCGATGGCACTTCAAACTCCATTTCCTGCCGTGTTCAGTGGTTGATCCCTTCAAGAAAAGTGGGTTGGAGAACAGAGCAGGCACTAGACACGAAGAAAAACTCTGAAGTTATCTCTAGAGCTGCCTTACATAAGGCCTGAATCCCCAGCATCAGTTCTAACCAGAAGTAATATACTGTTTCTCAATAGAAAGCGTGAAAGATTTTAAAGTAGGTTGGAAGCCACTCTGATCAATGAAAGCAGGATATGCTAATAGCATCCTGTGGTTCCTCATTCACTGTGCCTGGGAGACCACCTCATCCCACTCACACATTTTTTTTTTTTTTTAAGTAATCATCTTTGGCAAAAAAAAAAAAAAATCATAATCCCATGGAAAATGGATGGAGGAAAAGGGACTTTTGATCTTCATAAAGGGACCAAAAAGCCAAATCAACCCCTATTTTAAGGAAAATGGGTCTTGGTATAATTTCCTTTCTCAATTTGTAAATGGTTTCTCAGTGCATTAGGCTAACACTTAATTCCATTTTTGCAGAAGATTTCTGAAGGCTATCAAGGGTACTGAAATATTTCTCAAACTGCAGTCCTTGATTCAATCGAAAAATGCCAATTCCTGGATGCCCCTCCCAGATCCTCTGACTCTGAAGTTCTGAGTGATAGGGCCAAAAATCAGAAACAGCTCCTTGCGTATTCTTATGTATGCTAACTTTGGAAGACCAATAGGCATGGTGAATGAATTCATGGACTTTGGAGTCAGAAAGCACAGGATTTGAAGGCTGTAACCTTAATAAACAAGAGAAATCCACTTGTATGAGGAAAGGAAATACATTTCATCTTTATTGGTTTAACTAAGTAAACAGGATATTTATGAAGCCTGGTGGCTGCAGAATGTCAGGTTCACAAAGATTTTATCGATGACAACCAACCAATTCTCGGTTCTGTGAAACTGATTTGTGCACCCTGTCTTTCTCAACTCCTGTCATTTTATCATAACTTATGAGTTGGGCCCTTCCTTTTGCTCCTCGCCTGTTCTGCATACGTCTACACAGTACACTCTCCAGACTGGACAGGTGCCTGTGAACAATCGTTTGGATTCAGACATTTAACCTTGCCCATTATTTTGATACTTTTTGACAGATTCTAAACTAAGAAACAGCAGGGCTAACCCTGCCTCCCTGAGGCCTCCCCCCAAAAGAAAAGCCTGAGATTGGCACTGGGGGGTTTGATTGGTGGGGATTCCAGAGTCTTGTTTTCTGAGTCTGGTTGATACTCAGCAGAGCCAAGACCCTCACATGGAGTGGTGAACTGGGTTAAAGAAAGGATCTACGTGAGACTTCCCTTGTGGTCCAACGGCTAAGACTTCGAACTCCCAATGCAGGGGGCCCAGGGTTCGATCCCTGGTCAGGGAAGTAGACTTCACAAGCTGAAAGTAAAGATCCCATGTGCCACAATGACGATCACAGATCCTGAGTGCAGCCGCTAAGACCTGGCTCAGCCACATGAATCAATAAATTTTAAAAAAAGAATGGTGCTGGGTATTTCTTAAACTTGCTCTGATTGGAATCAAAGAACACAACTGGAGTGAGCTTAAGTAGATAATGATGATGATGATGCCACTGAGGCAGTTCAGAGACTCCAGTGAAAATCTAAACAACCAAGCCAATAGAAAGATAGGAAGCCAGGGCCATTCCCAGGTTTTCAGCAAGGAGAGTGGGTCGGTCTTTGTTCCAGGATCCTGGTTTTACTTGACTCTGCTCTCAACACCCACTCTTGCAGGAGAAAGACTCTAGACGACCTCCCCGCCAATCACTTTCTCCATGGCCTGGCAGGAAGTGCCACACAGTGGAAACTGACATTCTGCAGCCACCAAGCTTCTCATGAGTGGGGTGGCCCATTCCAAACAGTAGCCCCGGGCAACCCCTCTGGAACTTATCACGATCTTAAAAAAATACAATAAAATGCAACAGAATGTAAACTCCCAGCAGACTGACAAATTGTTGAGGGAAGACGATCTATGTCTGACTTATCCCGACACCTCCTATGAGGGCTCAGTGCCTGGAAACACTGGGTTTGGATTCGGCTTGTCACGGTTTGAATTGCTCGTCTCCTTACCAAAGTTGCTCATCTGATTTTCAGTATATCTCAACTCTCAAACTACTCTATTCATGTGTAAAATAGGACGGTGCTAGTACTTAATTCTCAGGTTACTACAAGGATGAAATGTGAATACCAGCATCCACCCAGCAAGGCATCACCGGGTGAGGAATTTCTTCGCCTCCCAAGCACAACTGGGAAAAACTTCTGTCCACAGCCCAGGGAGAAAGGTACAAATCTCATTAACAGACAGCAGCTGTTATTAACAAAGATTCTTTATTAACAAAGACTCTCATTAACAAAAACTCTTTGTTCAACCTGAACCTCCTGAGTGATGAATAAAATGCCCCTTTAAATCTAAAAGAGATATGCCAAGGGTAGATGTCCAGAGTTTCCAAAGAGGCCCCTTAGCAATGAAAATGTCTCCTTGGTGAACTATTTCCAATCTCCCTCCAATAAAGCCTTGACAACCACTCTCATGCTCTGCTTCTGCTTGGGGAATTATTCAAATGCTTGATTGGTATAACAGAGTGAGAAATTAGTTGAAATCTTGCTCTCCTCTTCCTTCACTCATTTCCAGACTCTTCCACTCAGTGCTGGACATAGAAATAGGATCTGGAGTTCCACTAAGGGGAAAGTCCTATGGCCACACTTACGAGGAAACTGGAGAGGCCAGAATGTATGTAGGGCATGGGGCCAAGGCTTAGAGCCACGAGGCTTAGGGCCACACCTTGGAACTTCAGCAGCATGGGTGTTCTGGAGGTGCATGCCTGGTGCCCGACTCGGGGACATTGCTGGACAGCACTGGACAGCCCTGCAAGAGGTGTCACGGCTGCCCCCAGCTAGCATCCCACCCTTGTTTTGAAGGGACTATGTAAACTCTTGAGTTTTTATACAGTCCAATGGGGAGACATCCTAAATATCAGACTTTTTTTAAATTAATTTATTTTAATTGGAGGCTAACTACTTTACAGTATTGGAGTGGTTTTTGCCATACATTGACATGAATCAGCCATGGATGTACATGTGTCCCCCATCCTGAACGCCCCTCCCTCCTCCCTCCCCATCCCATCCCTCAGGGTCATCCCAGTGCACCGGCCCTGAGCACCCTGTCTCATGCATCGAACCTGGACTGCAGGTTCTTAATGACCCCAGCCAGCTGGGGACATGGTGTTCTATTTATAGATATTTTTTCCTGTTATGTGATACTTTTTTTTTAATTGGAAGATGATTGTTTTACAACACTGTGTTATTTTCTGCTATACAACAATGTGAATCAGCTACCTGTACACATATATCCCCTCACTTTTGAGCCTCCTTCCCACCCCACCCCCATCTCACCCCTCAAGGTCATCACCCCTCTAGAGCATTGAGTCGAGCCCCTGTGCTACACAGCAGCTTCCCACCAGCGTCTATCTTACACGTGGGAGTGCATATAGGTCAGTGCTGCTCTCCCAGGGCGTCCCACCCTCTCCTTGTTTGTGTCACATTTCTTGTACCTCTGCCTCAGTGGAGCAATCCCTCGTTGATATATACATATATACATCTGTGTGTGTGTGTGTGTATGTGTGTGTGAGTGCACACGTGCACACTCAGTCATGTCTCACTTTTTATGACTCCATGGACTATAGTCAGCCAGGATCCTCTGTCCATAGGATTCTCCAGGCAAGAATACTGGAGTGGGTTGCCATTTTCTCCTCCGGGAGATCGTCCCGACCCAGGGATCGAACCCATGTCTCTTATGTCTCCTGCCTTGGCAGATGGATTCTGCACCACTGCAGGTTCTGGGCCTGGCAAAGGAGTATCGGTGTCTTTGAGCACCTCTGGCCGCCCTGATGTGACTGGGTCTGTCTACAACAAGACTCAGACTTTTGGTGAGCAGGGATTTCATGCAAAGACCCTGCCCTCATTCAGCCTGCCCTCAGCCTTGGGTTCCACTGGGCCCCGGCCCCCAGATGGCCCCTGGTTACACAACCCCACCGTTACTGCACATTCTGCCTTCCCACCAGCAGCCTCACTCACCACTTGCTGTTGCACCACCGCCTTCTGCAGAGCTGCTTTGGTCAGCGCAAACAGTCCCCCAGCTCCCTGCAGCCCAAATCACAAGCCTTCAAACCCACCTGAGGCAACTCTCCCTACTGGACAAACTGAACCCTGAAGAGGGGTGGGCTGGGCAGGGCAGGAGAGAACACATGGAGCCCATTAGTCTAGGAGCCCAGCACCCTTTGCTAGAATTCCTAAGAGGTGTAACTGTGTCAGCCGAGGCTCTGGGGGAGTCTGCCTCCCAGACTCACTATTGTATGTGATGTATGTATATGTGTATTTGTAAACGTGATAGAAGTCGTCTGGGAAGCCACATATATACATCCTAGTAGCATCTAAACTCTGGCCTTCCCCCTGATCACTCTCTTCTCAGGGAGCAACTCCTTCAGCAGCCCCTGCTCAGTGGGCTGGACCAAGCAAAGCACCATGGTTGGGGAGGGGCAGTGACTGAATGTGCTAGGTGGCTTCAACCCGACATCCCCCTGCACCTACAACTATGGATGAAATAGAGTGTGGCTGGAGTGAGCCCATAGCTCCTATTTCCCCCACAGAAAACCAGTGAATCCTGGGCCCTACAGAGAGGATCCAGAGCTTGTAAGGTCCAGAAACAGAGAGGCCAGGAGAGCCCGTCAGAAAGGGATCAGCAGCAGAAAAGACAGGCAGAGATTAAAAGGGAGGCTCAGACAAGCAGCAGAATAACCAGCCAGGGAAGGCGCAGAACACCAGCATCAGAAAAATAATTCTAACCTGAGATCCTATTAGTTGTATTCATAGTCATTAAATTTTATGATGATCCAAGCACTGTGCTAAGTTGTTTAGATATATTAATCTCACCTGACTCCCTAAACAACCTGGCCAAATAGTATTAAGAACTCCACCTTATAGAAGAAGAAACAGAACACAGAAGTCACCCAAGGCAGCCAGCTGATAAGCAAATGGGGAGAACGGAACTCTGGCTGGGGTGAGGGGGCCATGGGGCAGGGCCAGAAGGAAGGACTGATGCTGAAGGTGAAGTTCCAATACTTTGGCCACCTGATGCAAAGAGCTGACTCATTGGAAAAGACCCAGATGATGGGAAAGACTGAAGGTGGCAGAAGAAGAGATGGTTAGATAGCATCACTATGAATGGACATGAATTTGAGCAAACTCTGGGAGATAGTGGAGGACAGAGGGGCCTGGCATGCTGCAGTCCGTGGCATCACAAAGAGCTGGACATGACTTAGTGACTGAACAACAACAGTCACCACTCGTGATTAATTGTAATCATGTGCCATAAAGTCATGGCAAACAATGAATTAGTGAACACCGAATTCGCTCCTGAGGGAAATACATTTTCATCAACCAGTCAACACATGTTTTATCTGTGTTTCTGTTTAAAGACACCTTACTGAATACATGTGTTTGTTAGTCACTCAGTTGTGTCTGACTCTTTGTGACCACATGGACTGGGGCCCACCAGGCTCCTCTGTCCATGGGATCCTCCAGGCAAGAATACTGGAATGGATTGCCACTTCCTTCTCCAGGGGATATTCCTGATCCAGGGATTGAACCTGGGTCTCCTGCAGTGCAGGCAGATTCTTTACAGTCTGAGCCCCCAGGGAAGCCCCATAGGATATACTTGATTCATTAACATTGAATTCACAGACAACAACAGCACTGTAACCCTGCCTGAACAAGGCTTGCCTGACACATGCATTTTCTCCATAAGACACATCCCAGCCTTTTTGCACTTGGGAACACCAGACAGCTCTTTAGCAGTATGCGTGGCAGCTGTCCAAAACAGCAAAATCACAACCCAAATCACAGAAATGTGGAAAACGTGATGCTAAATACACTATGAAAGGGACCCTCGTCAAAGTCTGAGCAGAAACAACAGAGTGTCACCTTGATAGACCTCAGCCAGGAAGGTATGCGTTTGACAACTCAATTTTTTTTTTCAGGTCTATGTATGTCCATAAATGCCTGGGAAAGAGTGAGTAACAATTTGATGATAACAGATAAGTCTTAGCAAGTACAGTAAGTAATATACGAACCTTCAAGTCGTGAGCTTTCAAAGATGGAAACGCACGTTCGCATGTCCAATAGTATACATTTGGAAGTTTGTTCATGTATCTGCATTCTCTACAAGTGGTGGTGCTTTTGTGTACTTTAGAGTCTTATATATAGTAGTGCAGTGTGTTTATTTCAAGCCCAGAACCTTCCACCAGTGTCAGATATGAGTGAGATCGAAGCTTGCCCCTCCATCTCCTATTGCTGACGATCCTTCAGCTCTACCATCTCCCACCTTCTCTCCCTCCTGCAGTCAGTAACTCTTCTTGCGTCTTCACTCAGTGCCAGCCCATGTATGCAGCTGTTGTATGGTTTTTCCAGTGGTCATGTATGGATGTGAGAGTTGGACCATAAAGAAAGCTGAGCGCTGAAAAATTGATGCTTTTGAACTGTGGTGTTGGAGAAGACTCTTGAGAGTCCCTTGGACTGCATGGAGATCCAACCAGTCCATCCTAAAGGAAATCAATCCTGAATATTCACTGGAAGGACTGATGCTAAAGCTGAAACTCCAACACTTTAGCCACCTGATGCGAAGAACTAACTCACTGGAAAAGACCCTGATGCTGGGAAAGATTGAAGGCAGGAGGAGAAGGAGACCACAGAGGACGAAATGGTTGGATGGCATCGTGAACTCGATGGATGTGAGTTTGAGCAAGCTCTGGGAGTTGGCAATGGACAGGGAGGCCTTGGCGTGCTGCAGTCTATGGGGTCTCAAAGCATCGGACATGACTGAGCGACTGAACTGTACTTTTCACGGTACTGCACTGTAAAATGAAAAATGTTTACTTTCTGTGTTTGTTCCTTATGTATTATTTGTGTGAAAAGTATTATAAACCTATGACAGTAGAGTATTATATAGCCAATTGTGTTATTTGGGTACCTAGGCTAACTTTGTTGGACTTAAAAACAAACTGGACTTACAAAGGCACTCTTTGAACAGAAGTCTTTCTTAGGTAACCGAGTTCGCAAGTGTGGGATCAACAAGCCATGACGGTTGACAATAGTTTCTCCACTAGCAGTTCTGCCTTGAGCAGGAGAAGCACCCGAGCCCATTTCCCCATCTGTAAAATGGGGCTTACATTGCCTTCCCCCAAGGTTGCCAGGGAGTATGAGGCTGTTGACTCAGGGAAGCAGGTGAAACGGGTTCAGAAAACTTTCACCCCTTTCTGCCTCTCTCCAGATGCATGGTGGATTATCTCCCATCCCTACACTGATGAGAAGCCTCAGTGAGGCTTAGTGATTATTCAAGGTCACACAGCTTAAGAGCACCTGACCCAAGATGCTCCTCAAAGAAGGACTCATTTGAAGTCCCCCAACCCACTGCCCCGATAACTGCAACAGGAATGGACTTGCTTGTGCATGTTCTTTTTCTTCCCTTCTCCTCCTCAATTCCTCTTTGCTCAGCCCAGGGAGACCGGCCATAGGGAGGAAGAAAATGAGCCGATTAGTCTGGGCTGGGCAAATACCATTACACAGCAAGCCTGCCGGTAGGGAGTTCATGGAGTCAAGTGTAGGCATTGAATCCCAGTGCATCACAGCACTGAAGTCATCTTCATCTTTTAGCTTCTTTCCAGGCCATTCATTCACCAAATAGACAAATATCTGCATTTTTGTAGATAAAAATGAATGCAGAAGGAACCATTTCCAAAGATAGATGACTGTCCTTTTTCCTTCAGCAAAGTTTAAAAAGGTAAAAATTATCATATTATGGGCTCAGTGGTCATGGAGAGAAAATGAGGCCACTGCTCAACGGGGGAAATTGCTCTCCTTGCTCAGGAATGTTTTAGCATTAAATTAACTCTCCTATCTCCTGCCTGCTAATAGGAAAGCTCTCACCTCTCTGTTTGGCAGGGGATCTACATTTGCATTTAGATGGAGCTGTTGTAAAGATGGCCCTGCACAGAGGCCTCCATCCCTTATTTACAATAGCAGCCGAGTGATAAAATGATTATCACATAAGAGGTTGTTTCACTGGTTTTGATAGAGCCAGAACCAGAATGGGAAAACCTGTCATGTGAATTAGTCAATGAAAGGAAAGGATAGTTTTTCCACCTGGTGAGAGCTCTGTGGCCTCTTTGACAACCCTGAGGCATGCTAGCTCCCTGCTGTCTGACAGAACACGGCTGTCCAGACACTTATTGTTGTTTAGTTGCTAAGTCAGGTCTGACTCTTTGCAACTTCGTGGACTGTAGCCTACCAGGCTCCTCTGTCCATGGGATTTTCCAGGCAAGAATACTGGAGGGGGTACCATTTCCTCCTCTAGGGGATCTTCCTGACCCAGGGACTGAATCGCGTCTCCTCCATGGGCAGGCAGGTTCTCTGCCACTGAGCCAGCAGGGAAGCCCTGCCCAGACACTGGCTCCCTGTAAAAAGGCAGCAGAGGCTGCTGCTTCTTACGCTCCTGCTACTTCCTGGACAGATTCCACGTTACAGTTTGCAGATCTCTTCACATCTCATAGCAGAAGGCAACATGCGGATTGTTGTTCCCAATTTTTGGGTGAGGAAACTGAGGCTTGGAGCTGGGGTGCAATGATTCTCCCTTGGCCATATGAAGAGAATGAGAGTTTGAAAGCAATTCTAATGCCAACATAATGCATGATCTTTTACCAACACACCTCCTTAATCATCCATCCATCCATCCTCCTCCAAGCATCTTCTTAAGCTCCTAGAACAGATCCCGCTGACGTGGGATCCAGAGAACTAAAAGCTGTTCTGATTTCTGCAGTTCATTGTGTGACACTGGGTAGCTCCTCCTACACTCACACCTTTTTCTAGTCTCAAAGTTTTTATCTATAAAAGTTAAAGATTTGGACAAACGTATCAGTAAGAAAAGCTTCCATCTCCTGTATAAGTGTTGCAGCTTGTTCCAACATACAGGAGCCTGTCCAGCAGACTAAGAAAATGTTCAGCTGTCAAGGGAATGAGTCCATTCCAAGCTCCAGAGCAGTGTTTCTCAGGCTTAAGCTGCCATCAGAATCACCTGAAGGGCTTGTTAAAATACAGTATGCTGGCTCACAGAGATTCAGATTCTGTAGGTCCAGGACAGAGCCCAGGAATTTACGCTACTAACAAGATCCTGGGTAACTCTGATGCTGCTGGTCAAGAGATGGCACTTTGAGCATCATTGCTTTAGACGTAAGAAAGTTCATACCACTGCAGGAAGGACTCTGACTTGTCATTTTTTGAGCCATCACTAAAGCTTTGCCCATTTCTGCTGTTTTCCCCACCTGTGATGACTTTAGATGGTACAAGCCCAACCAACGGGATATCTCACCATCCACGTGCCCTTATTGGCTAGGGAAATAATGCTTACAGCAACTGACCACACCAACAGATGGGCAACTGGTGAGGCAGCGGTCTTGAAACATTTCAATGGGAAAATTCTTACTATTAATACTTTGCAGAAACTATAAAACCAAGTCAAGCACAGTCTTTGGAAAGCTGGTTGTCTGTCCTGTGCTAAATAGCAGTTTAACTTCCCTTGATCTGGTGATAGATTCAAAAAGAGACAGATTTGATACGTAGAATGGATAACCAACAGGGTTGTACTGTAGAGCATAGGGAACTATATTCAATAACCTGCAACAAACCATAATGGAAAAGAATATGAAAAAGAATATACATGCTAGTGGTAAAGAACCTGCCAATGCAGGAGACAAGGATATGACCCCTGGGTTGGAAAGATCCCCTGGATGAGAGCATGGCAGCCCACTCTGGTATTCTTGCCTGGAGAATTCCCTGGACAGAGGAGCCTGGCAGGTTACAGTCCATAGAGCCACAAAGAGTCAGACATGACTGAAGTGACTTAATGTGCATGCACACATATGTATATGCATAACTGAGTCACTTTGCTGTAGAGAAGAAATTAACACAACACTGTAAATTAACTATACTTCATTAAACTTTTTTTTTTTAAAGATAGATTTTGGCCCAGATCAACCAAATGGATCCAGAGGTGAAACATCCAAGAAGAACTTGTCAACTTAAAAAATAGTCACAACCTAAACGCTGAGAGTTCTGTTTTATTCAGTGAGAATTTTTAAGATTTCAAGCCTGGAAGACAGCATCTCAAGTTAACCCTGAGAGAACTGCTCTGAGAAGGTTAAGCAAAGAGTCAGGTTATATAGAAGTTTTGCAACAAAGGGCAGGTTGTCTGAACAGCAAAAGCATTTTCATGAATTAAAGAAAACCAAATATCCCAAGTTAAGGAGTTTAGTGCTTCTGTATGTATGGGAAAATGCTTACTGAAATCATTCCTTTCATGGGCATCTCAGCTATTCATCTGGTCCCATCACTTCATGGCAAATAGATGGAGAAACAATGGAAACAGTAAGAGACTTTATTTTCTTGGGCTCTAACATCACTGCAGATGGTGACTTCAGTCATGAAATTAAAAGACACTTGCTCCTTGAAAGAAAAGCTATGACAAATCTAGATAGCTTATTAAAAAGCAGAGACATTACTTTGCTGACAACAGTCCATCTAATCAAAGCTATGGTTTTTCCAGTAGTCATGTATGGATGTGAGAGTTGGACCATTAAGAACACTGAGCACCAAAGAACGGATGCTTTTGAACTGTAGTGTTGGAGAAGACTCTTGAGAGCCCCTTGGGCAGCAAGGAGATCAAACCAGTCAATCCTAAAGAAAATCAACCTTGAATATTCATTGGAAGTACTGAAGCTGAAACTGAAGCTTTAATACTTTCGCCACCTGATGAGAAGAGCCAACTCATTGGAAAAGACCCTGATGCTGGCAAAGATTGAAGGCAGGAGGAGAATAGGATGTCAGAGGATCACAGATTCAATGAACATGAATTTGAGCAAGCTGCAGGAGATGGTGAAGGACAGGGAAGCCTGGCGTGCTGCAGTTCACGGGGTCGAAAAGAGTTGGACACAACTGAGTGACTGAACAACAGTCAGCTATCCTGGGCCAGTATCCCATGCTTTTCACATTGCGAGCTCCCTTGGGCTCACCATAGGGAGTGGCTGCAGCTGATGGTTGTTAGATCAGAGGTATTTTCCTCCTTCCTGAGTGCCCTTAGGCTCAAAGTGGACAGCTGGAATTGCTGATGACTGTGACATCCTTCTTTACTGATATGGCAGGAAATAGTCCATTTTTCAACCTTCACAGCACGTACTGTGCTGTGTGTTCTTCTAGACCCAGAAAGTGGTCTTGCCAATTGGTTTCTGTCTCACAGCATACAAACTGGAATCCACTCATACATCCCAGCATGGGAGAGCATGATTGGGAAAAAAAGAAAAACCAACTCCTCCAGTCTGTGTCTGGGTATTAAGAACTCCTAGCAAAATAGGATCATGAGATGGTGTTCCAGGCTTCCAATGAGTGCTTAATTGCTCAGAGAAGTCTGACTCTTTGTGACCCCATGGACTATAACCCACCAGGCTCCTCTGTCCAGGGGATTTCCCAGGCAAGAATACTGGAGTGGGCTGCCATCCTTCTCCAGGGGACCTTCCCGACCCAGAGACTGAACCCACATCGTTTGCATCTCCTGCACTGGTAGGCTAATTCTTTATCACTAGCACAACCTGGGATCACATGTAAGGGAACTTTAACTCATCATCTAGTGTGTATAAATAATTGCTGATCCTTAAGCTGAAATTTCAGCTTTCATTAAAGCATTCTGCCTTGACAGTACCTAGAAAACGAGGTCAGCAAAGATGCCTGGGTAAGTGAATGAGACTGAATGGCTGTGCTGGACTCGGGCAAAGGGAGAGTTAAAAGATTGCCACCTGCTACTGTTGCTTCCACCTCTGGCCCCCACTGCGAGGTAATGACCCCTGAGAGAGAAGGAGGAAGGCCAGACAGAGTGTGGAGGGGAAATGCAGATGAAAAGAAATCAGAACGCTTTTCCTTTCATGTTTCAAGTACCAAATTATGCTTGACATTTGAATTTTCCCCAAGGCTCACTTCCATAAAATCATGCCAAATTACCTTGAAAGGGTTGGAGCTTCCCGGAGAGACTTTTGACTGTAATCAAACAGGTCTCCTCCATTGTTCCAGACACTCTGAAAGGATGTGGAGGAGAAGGGGTGGAGGGCAGGTGATGGGAGGCTGGCTAAGGAATGGTGTGGAGGCTGCAGTTGTGATTAGAGACCCACCACTGTAAGACTGGACATAGAAGCAGCAGGTATCCTAGGATGCAGGCATCCCCAAGAGCTGGGAGAATATGAAGAGACAAAACATTCTAAGGCAAAGGGATGTGTAATAATCCTCATACTGGCTAACATTTACGGAGGTTGATTGCAAGACCACCTGGAGAAAGAAATGGCAATGCACTCTGGTATTCTTGCCTGAGAAATCTCACGGACAGAGGAGCCTAGTGGGCTACAGTCCATGGGGTCACAAAACAGTCAGACAGGACTTAACGACTAAACAACAACAATATTGCAAGACAGGCACTGTGCTGAGGCCCCTACTCAAAATTTGAACTTCATGACGGCCAGGGGCTGTTATTATTCAACCTCTGAATATGAAAGCTGGAGACAAGAAAAGATGAAGTAATTAATCATCTTCCAGATGCCAAAACCTGAGCACAGGTGCTATTGTATTGCCTAAATGACCAGGTGTAATGCTAATGCCCCAGGAAGAGGAAAGGGACAACTCAGTACCAACATATTGTGCTATGCTCTACTGTGATAAGTCACTTCAGTCGTGTCCAACTCTTTGCAACCTCATGGACTGCATCCCACCAGGCTTCTGGGTTCATGGGATTCTCCAGGCAAGAATACCGGAATGGGTTGCCGTGCCCTCCTCCAGATCTTCCTCACCTAAGGACTGAACCCTCATCTCTTATATTCTCCTGCATTGGCAGGCAGGTTCTTTACCACTACTGCCACCTAGTATTGAATATCAAACTATCAATGGGTGGAACTTGCCCAGAGGCCCAGTAGATGCTATGCCTCCAATGCAGTGGACACAGATTCAATCCCTGGTTGGGGAATTAAGATCCCACATGCAGTGCAGTGTGGCCAAAAAACTAAAACTCAAAAATATCAATGGGCATCAGTATTTAACTGAATCAACCAAATCACCCGGTTTCAGGGGCTTCACCTAGACTAACTTACATTCACTGACTGGTCAGAAACCACTCATTCTATCACATCTTTCTCCTGCTGGACACACCAGTGTCGATGTTGGATGGGCATGGGCACCAGGCTGGGAAAAATCTTTAAGACCAGTAGAAGCTCACTGATGCAGGAGGCCTTGGCCCTCCCCAAAAAGTCCTTCTGGATGTTGCCTCAGAAGCTGGACCTGCTTCCTGTGGACTCCTTGCTGACTCTATCTCTGAGTCGCCCGTTCTTGTGGGTGACTGGTTTACATTCTTGCTTTCACTGGACTTGGTTCTTTGCTCTTTCCAAGCAGCACTTCCCGCCTCATGCTCTGACACCACCTTTGTTGACCCCCACCATTTATTCACATGGATTCATGCTGAACACTACTAACACTTCTCCACGCCAACTCTTGACCCTTCAGCAGTTCTGCCAAAGTCATCTTTCTAGAAGCAAATCTGATCATACCAACTGTCTGCTCCAAACCCTCCCATAGCTTTTGAACTCTTCTGGGATCAAGCCCAGGTGCTTCATGGGCTGCACAAAGACATTCGGGCTCTGCTTCCCAGGACCCACCTCTCTCCAAGCCCTGCTTTTTCCTCCATGCTCCACCCACTGTCCACCATCAGCACGTCTACAAACAGACAGTGCTTTCTGTATCCTCCAAAACTTTGCGGGACACCTGCTGGACACACCAGTGTCGATGGCTCAGATGGTAAAGATTCTGCCTGCAATGTGCGAGACCTGGGTTCGAACCCTGGGTTGGGAAAATCCCCTGGAGAAGGGAATGGTAACCCACTTCAATATTCTTGCCTGGAGAATCCTATGGACAGAGGAGCCTGGTGAGCTACAGTCCACGGGGTTGCAAAGACTCGGACACAATGGAGCAACTCACACGTTGACACTTTCTTGTCCTCAGGCAGATAAAGTCGTGGTGGTGGGAGGAGGTGTGTTCCAGGCAAGCCCCTGCCCATTCTTCAGTTCTCACTCAAATGCCACCTCGTAGGCACAAGACCCATATATCTCTCTGAGCAATTAACAACACGAAACAACCACCTCCACCTCATTTCTACCCACTGGGAGGCCCCATTGGATTGACAGAGGTGACTAAGCGGGAGTTTCAGCCAAGTGTGACCTTTGAATAGCCAACACATGGAACCAACCAGTCATCCAGAAAAACATCCAGGGAAAAGTTCTCTAGCAGGAAGCAATTCTCTAATAGCATGGAAATCAAAGTGAACATTACAGAAAATGCCAGCTCTAACTCCCAAGTTAGAGTGAGTGCTTCCGAGTTTGCGCTCTAGAGGAGCAAACTTGGAAAGTACTGTGTTCACTGCTAAGCAGACTTTGCTCAGCTTCACGGTAGAGACAACCCCAATGAGGTGGTGTGCCATGTGCCCCTCCCCCAGCAGATGGATGCCTGCCTCTGTAGGTTTCCTCCAGGCTTAGATGCATCAGTTCAATCTACACAGCACGTGTCTTTATATTCCTGCCTAGAAGCCTCTCAGAACCCCAGACCAACTGGCTGCACCTTGCCCTTCTGTCCGCAACTTCCACAGAGAACTGAAGTGAAGTGAAGTGAAAGTCACTCAGTCATGTCCGACACTTTGTGACACCATGGACTGAATAGTCCATGGAATTCTCCAGGCCAGAATATTGGAGTGAGTGGCCTTTCCCTTCTCCAGGGGGTCTTCCCAATCCAGGGATCAAGCCCAGGTCTCCCACATTGCAAGCAGATTCTTTACCAGCTGAGCCACCAGGGAAGCCCAAGAATACTGGAGTGGGTAGCCTATCCCTTCTCCAGGGGATCTACCCAACCCAGGAATCGAACCGGGGTCTCCTGCATTACAGGCAGATTCTTTACCAGCTGAGCTGCCAGGGAAGTCCCTACAGAGAACTGGGCCCCCACCTATTTTCTGGCTTCCACTCCCACTGAATTATAAGCACCAAGGTGCTCCCAGCCTGTGGCTGCTTAATTCTTCCTGCCTTGAACTCTATACTAACCCAAATCAATCCTACATCTTCACTGTCCCTTTGAATACCCAAATTTGAACTTCTATCTTTTGGGGATAAAGTCCTGGTTCACCTAAACTGGGGGTCATCTGCTCTTGCCATCTTCCCCAGCCTTTGACTCAAAAAAAAAATTTTTTTTTTATTATATTACCTCTCTCTCTCTGCAGGACGTATTGAGGCAATTTGCAAATGCCTCGTGACATCACTCAGCTTGGTGTTTTACAGAAATAGGTTTTCAATGAATATTTGATTTGAAACATGAACGGTTTTACTTCCCAATGATGAATTGTGACTATGAGATGGGGATGATCACTGCTAAGAGGCCCCAGTGGATGGCTGAGCTTAGAGGGCACACCAGGCTCTGGCCAGTTCTGCCCCAAAGTGGGACTCCTTTATGGGAAGTCTCTGCACTGGAGCTCCTGTTGTTGTTCAACTGCTCACTCATGTCCAGCTCTTTGTGACCCCATGGACTGCAGCACACCAGGCTTCCCCGTCCTCCACTATCTGCTGGAGTTTGCTCAAACTCACGTCTATTGAGGGTGATGCCATCCAACCATGTCATCCTCTGTCATCCCCTTCTCATCCTGCCTTCAATCTTTCCCAGCATCAGAGCCTTTTCCAGTGAGTCACTTCTTTGCATCAGGCGGCACAGCCATGAAATTAAAAGATGCTTGCTCCTTGGAAGAAAAGCTATGACCAACCTAGACAGCATATTAAAAGGCAGAGACATCACTTTGCCAACAAAGGTTCATAGAGTCAAAGCTATAGTTTTCAAAGTAGTTGTGTACGGATGTGACAGTTGTCACTTCCGTGCAACTGGCTAAGAGCTTCCAGGAGCTCCACCAGAGTTTTAAGTTCTTCTACCCAATCTTCCTTCCTCCTTTCTTCTTTCACATGCATCAGGCCTGTATAATCGGGCCGCTCCCCGCCCCCACACCAGCAAAGCCTGAAGGCCCCACAGGCTCCTCCTGTCCTACTTGTAACTACACCTACTCCTTTTTAGGAGGGTCAGCCCTGATACAGTATCATTCCATCATTCCACAGACAAGGACACTGGGATTCAGAAGCTAAATATCATGCCTTAGGTTGTAAGCCAAGATGATACAGAACAGAGAGAATTTACCTCTTGAGAGATGAACATCACAGTCTAAAGCAGCAGTTCCCAACCTTTTGGGAGCACCAGAGACTCATTTCATGGAAGACAATTTTTCCAGAGACGGGGTGAGGGGGACGGTTTCAGGATGATTCAAGGACGGTAGGGTTAGAGAATCTGATCTATGAGAATCTAATGCTGCCACTGTTGATCTGACAGGAGAGGAAGCTCAAGCAATAATGCAAGTGCTGGGGAGAGGTTGTAAATACATACGAAGCTTTGCTTGCTCGCCCACCCGCCCCTCACCTCCTGTGTGTGGCCTGGTTCCTAACAGGCTATGGACCGGTACCAGGTACCAGTCCGTGGCCTGGGGGTTAGAGAAATCAAAAGTGTTAGTCACTCAGTTGTGTTCAACTCTTTGTGACTGCATAGATTGTAGTCCACCAGGCTCCATTGTCCATGGAATTCTCCAGGCAAGAATATTAGAGTGGGTAGTCATTCCCTTCTCCAGGGAATCTTCCCGACCCAGGGATGGAACCTGCATTACAGGCAAATTCTTTACCATCTGAGCCACCAGGAAAGTCCATGGCCTGGGGGTTGTGGTCTGCTGGTCTAAAGCTTGACACCTCTGCCCCTGTTAGTGGATGAATTGTCCAAGATTCCAGATAAGGATGGTTGAGGCTGAATCTGCTATGGTTTGGGCTGGGCATATATGAGAACCAGCAACATTCAGGTCTGTGCCAGAAATCAGCAAGTAAGCAGAAGGTCCAGTCTGCCACCTGGGATGAAGCAGTCAACACAAATATCAGGAGATCATTAGGAATTATAAAAGGAAAATTTTGAAGACTTCAAATCCAGAATGACAATCCACAAATAATACATAGCAAACAGAAAGAAGGAAGATGGGGCTGGCCAGAGTCACGTTTCCAAGGAGGTCCATGGACCAGAGTCTCTTTCACCTTGGGCTGCCTGTACCAGCCCTCCATCTCCTGACACTGCAGAGGTAACCTGGACAGATGGCACTTGAGAAAAGCCAATTTCCCTCTGTGCCTTATTTCCTTCCAGTTAAAGCAGCAGGGTTCAAAAGCACAATATGGATGACCATTACTGAGCTGACATCATTTGGTCATTTTTCAAGTTGATGGGACTTTGAGAGTGGTGCATCATTTATAGGCTCATGAACCGCAGAAAACAGAAAGTGTAATTGAGTAACACCTCCCACTGCATCTTCAAGGCTTCCCAATGTTTCAGAGCATGGGGCACTCTTTATCATCAAAAATACCTAAAGAACCTTATCCTCCAAAATGGTAGTCATTATACCCTGTATCTATTGTTTAAGGAAACAGGAAACAACTGCTATGAATGAGGCAATTCTTTAACATCTGCATTTCATGAATCTCAAAATTCACAGTGATTAGAAAATTGGTAATACTTAGATGGGCAAGATATGTTACCTATTTGGTTGTAAGACAAGGCTTTTCTGAATGGTAATCTTTGAATATATGGTATTATACTGCATTGCAACAACAATCTAGATGAGCCCCATGTTACAGAAGGAAAAACTGAGGCACAGAGAAATCGAATAAGTTGATAAAGGCCATGTGGTGGAACTTTGGTAACATCCAAAGTTCTTTCCAAAACTGCCAAAGGGTCCTAAGTGTGGTGTGTCAGACTCTTCCCTGGCCGTACATGTAGAAGACAAGCGAACTTCAACTGCCCAAAACAATATTGTCTGGATTTTAAACAGAAAACAGTCAGTTTTTTAAAAGGAAAGTATTCCCAAGTCTCCCTGTCCACATTTCCCCCCACCCAAGCTGTGGCAGCCGCCCACTGCTGACCTGGCTACCCTCCCTCTGTCTACATCTCTGTACAGCTCAGAATCCTGTCCATCTGCTCCAGTGGGAATGACCTGGAGATTAGCCAAAGTGGCCTGGGTCTCTCTACACCCTTAACATCCAGCACAGAGTAACAGTTCAGTAAATGTTCCATGACCGTGGAGTGAAGGAATCTGAGAGGCCAAGTCAGGATAGAACTTCTATGGACCAGAACAAAAACTCAGAATAAATCCAAGTCACTAAGCCACTAATTCAAGTCCTAAGGCCCTGTACTTTGCTCAGACAGAAACTGGAAAACCCCACAGAGTCCTGACCCTGGGCCTGTCACTCAATGACAACCCATCAGTTGACAGCAAGATAATGAAAACCTGATCTCGTGGTCGTCAAAAACCAGTGGGTGTTGTTCTGAATATACCAGCATCATGAATTTTTAAAAAATGACTTGCAGACTCACTATACTACCAGGCTGTGCATACCAAATGCCAAACAATAAATTACAAAGTGGAGTGGGGAATATCAGACAAATGGGTGTTTTGAGTACCATAGAGAAAAAATTTCTCCAGCCACAGCCATCTGTGTATCCAGACACAACAAACCGTTCTGTGCTTTCATTCTGAGCAGAGAGCACTGATCAATTGCCAGGTTGTCAAGCTCTTTAGAGTCTGTTTTTAAACTCAAAGGCCTGACATTCCAGAGCATAAGTGTTGTGGGTTTGCCTATGGTGGCCTGGTGCGTGTGCAGTGTGGCAATTCCAGACGCGTCAGCAATTCCCCACCAAAGGGAGAATTGAAATGATGGCTTTCGAGCCAGAGGATTCCGCATCCACATGCTTGCCTTGGCGTCTACCTTCCTCTGGAAGGCTTGAGGGAGGTGATGTGACACCATGTCCTGTTTATGAACTTACCGCAGCAGCACCCTGGCCTGCACCCTGGGGAAACTTGGCTGCCAGCTTCACTCTCTTCATCAGTCTCTCATCCACTGGGAGCTGAGTGCTGGGCAGTAAAAGTGAAAGTGTTAGTCGCTCAGTCACGTCCAACTCTGTAACCCCATGTACCATAGCCCGCCAGGTTCCTCTGTTCATGGAATTCTCTAGGCAACAACACCGGAGTGGGTAGCCGTCCCTTTTTCCAGGGGATCTTCCTGACCCAGGGGTCAAACCGGGGTCTCCTGCATTGCAGGCAGATTCTTTACCTTCTGGGCCACCAGGGAAGTCCTGAATGCTGGACAGAGATGAGCCAAGGTTCTCTCTTTTGGAGAGGTGTCATGAGGGAAGGGGCTCTCCTGGGGAAGATCAAGGAGATCATTCTGGGGATTAAACTGAAAAGGTTTTACCCAGTGTGGGACTTCTTCCCTCTGTCTGTAAAGCTTCTCTGCTTTCTCTCTACAATATACACAAACCCAAGTGACTGCAACTTTCTAGAACTATGGCTGCCAGCTGCATTGATAACAAAAATAGCTGACACGGATTGAGCACTTACCAACTGCTGAATTCCTTCCATGCTCTCCCAGCTTGCCACCAGCACACAAGTGGAGCCCACACCAGGGAGCACAACAGCAGGACCTGAATGGGAGGAGTAGATGCTGATGTGTGGGAACCAGTCTAGGAGGCACCCCAGAGATGAGCAGCAGCAGCAGGGAGCCAGCCCTTCCACTTTTCCCCATTCAATCCTCCAGCCAAACTCAGAGCAGCTCAGAACAACCCGGATCTTCCCAGCTGCAACATTTGTGCTGCTCACTGTTTGCTACCTTGATAGCCATGCTCACTCCACTCTGTCCTTCAGAGTCTGGGAGGCTTCATTCTCTGCTGCCCTAGGCTGCCTCAATTTGTTCTTTCTCTGTGCGTCCAAAGCCCCTCGGAGAGGCAGAACATAATCACTATGCAGTCTGCGGCCACCTCACAAGAAGGGGAGCTCCTTGAAGGTGTGTGCGTGCATGCTCAGCTGCTTCAGTCGTGTCTGAATCTTTGTGGCCCTTTGGACTGTAGCCCACCAGACTCCTCTGTTCATGGGATTCTCCAGGCAAGAATACTGGAGGGGGTTGCCATACCTTCCTCCAGGGGATCTTTCCAACCCAAGGATCAAAATCAAGTCTCCTGTGCCTCCTGCATTGGCAGGCGGGTTCTTTACCCACTGAGCCACCTGGGAAGCTCTCTTGAAGGTAGGGACCAGGAATAAATCATCATTGGTCCCTGACTTGGAACAAAATAAATACTTAGTAAATACTAGTTGAAGAGAACTCCCCTGGTGGTTAAGGCTTCACCTTCCAATGCAGGAGGTGTGGGTTCAATCCATGGTTGGGGAGCTAAGACCCCACAAGTCTCACAGCTAAAAGAACAAAACATAAACAATAGAAACAGTACTGTAACAAATTCAATAAAGACTTTATAAATGGTCCATGTGTAAAAGACCTTTTAAAAAAAATACTAGTTGAAGTCTTCCCTGGTGGCTCAGGTGGTAGAGAATCCGCCTGCCAATCCAGGATACAGGAAACACAGGTTCGATCCCTGATTTGGGAAGATCTCCTGGAGAAAGAAATGGCAACCCACTCCAATATTCTTGCCTTGGAAATTCCATGGACAGAGCAGCCTGGTGGGCTACAGCCCCTGGGGTCAAAAGGAGTCGGATACAACTGAGTGACTAACACAGTTGAAGGACTAGAAAACACAGCTTTGTTATTATTTTAGATACAAGAAAAAGGTCCTCTGACATTCTACAGACTCCAAAGCATTCCATAATTATACACTAATAAAAATATAATTTAATGAAACAATGCTGTATCAAAGACTTTATTTTTTTTTCACTCCCGTCCTCTTTGCGGTATGAAGAAATACAACTCAAGAACTGCTTAAGAGATCAATTTTCTCCTTGGTATCCCTTTTCTTACCCTTGCTACCATCCTGAAAGTAAAAGTGAAAGTGTTAGTTGCTCAGTCGTGTCTGACTCTTTGAACCAAGCTCCTCTGATCTTGGAATTCTCCAGGCTAGAATACTGGAGTGGGCAGTCATTCCCTTCTCCAGGGGATCTTCCTGACCCAGGGATCAAACCTGGGTTTCCTGCATTGCAGGCAGATTCCTTACCACCTGAGCCCTAGGGTAGCCCATTACCATCCTGCTGCTGCTGCTGCTGCTAAGTCCCTTCAGTCATGCCCGACTCTGTGCGACCCCATAGACAGCAGCCCACGAGGCCCCACCGTCCTTGGGATTCTCCAGGCAAGAACGCTGGAGTGGGTTACCATTTCCTCCTCCAATGCATGAAAGTGAAAAGTGAAAGTGAAGTCACTCAGTCGTGTCCGACTCTTAGCGACCCCATGGACTGCAGCCTACCAGGCTCCTCCGTCCATGGGATTTTCCAGGCAAGAGTACTAGAGTGGGGTGCCATTGCCTTCTCCCAGTCTTGGGCTATTTGTCCATATAAATTTCTTTGAAAATTTCAAAATTCACTGAAATAGGCTAACAGCAAGTAACCAGCTAATGATTGATAGTAGCCATTTTTAAAATAACCCATTTTTGAGCTGGTTGTAGCTCAGGCCTTGTCGGGTTTCCCGGCTGTTTGAGATGGCAGTCTGTACACATAGTCATGGCCTCTATAATTATTCCCAAATGCAATTACATTTCCAACAGGAAATCCTTCTCTAGAAGTCATCCCCAGCCCAAGCAGCTGGACCATTAAGCTTGTGGAACACTGGGTGAAAAGGTCAAAGCCTCGTTTCCATCCTAGTGGTGACTCCAAAGTAGAACAGTGCTCGAAAATGTCAATAGTAGTGGGATTAGAGTTGAGATTTTCTTATATTTTTCTGTTTCCCTTTCGCGTAATGAGGATTTACTATTTTGATCATAGATATGATTATACATTGTACTATAGGCATAGTACTCGTGAGTATATCATGTGTGTGTGCCAAGTCACTTCAGTAGTGTGTGACTCTTTGTGACCCTATGGAACCATAGCCTGCCAGGCTCCTCTGTCCATGGGATTCTCCAGGCAAGAATACTGGAGTGGGTTTCATGCCCTATTCCAGGGGATCTTCCCGACCCAGGGATCGAACCCGAGCCTGTTACATCTCTTGCATTGAAAGCTGGATTTTTTACCACTAACGCCACCTGGGAAGCCCTGAGTATATCATAGATACAGGTAGATCTAATGATACGATTGTAAAGAATCTGCCTGCACTGTGGGAGACCTGGGTTTGATCCCTGGGTCAGGAAGATCCCCTAGAGAAGGGAATGGCTACCCACTCCAGTATTCTTGCCTGGAGAATTCCAGGACAGAGGAGCCTGGTCTATGGGGTCGCAAAGAGTCGGACATGACTAAGTGACTAACACTTTCACTTTTCACTGTACTATAGACTATACAATTTTATAATTACAAAAAAAAAAAATTGTAAATGGAGGACAAACTCAGTTTAAAAGTAAAGAAGCAGGACTGAAATCTTTACATGTAAGTCAGAAAGACAAACCAGAGTTGGAGCATAAGATGAATCCAGGATTGAATCTAAATCAAACAGACACACCTCAGAGACCATGCATGTGTTCTGCATGGAACTAGCTCTAAGGTTTCCAGCAGCCAATGGTGAAAAGAGATATCTGAGCAATTCCCCAGGTATGACCTCATACAGGAACAGACCAATTAGAAAATGGCCAGCATTTCCACACTCTGGGCCCAGTGGAAAAATCTCATCAAGGTCTTATATGAAGGCTAGTTCTGCTAGTGGTAAACTGAATTTTTCTGTTGGCCTGAGCTGACCAGCCAGGTTTTGCAGACAGCTCATCATTACCCCCTTGGGCTTGCCAAGTCAAGAACACATATCCCCCAGGGTAGAGCCACCCCAGGTCCAGCCTTTCCATCATTTGTCATCCACCCCATCCTCTCACGGTCCTTCTGCTGACACTCGGTCCTGCTCTAGTTTCTCTTCCGCCCCCTCCTCCCAGTTCAATCCGGCATTTAGCTGCCTTCCCAGTTCTAGACTTGCTCCTCAGACTCAGTTGAGCCTTTTCAGTTCCTGGTGGTGAAAAGCTTCTGCAAACTAGTCAGCCAATCTTCAAAGTCCCTGTGCCTGTCGGGGAAGGAGAGGGTAGGACGAACTGGGAGAGTAGCATTGACATATAAGGACTTCCCTGGTGGGTCAGCAGTAAAGAATCCACCTGTACTGCAGGAGACACAGGAGACATGGGTTTAATGTCCAGGTCAGGAAGATCCCATGGAGAAGGAAATGGCAACCCACTCCAGTATTCTTGCCCAGAAAATCACAAGCTCAGTGGAGCCTGGCAGGCTACAGTCCATAAGGTTGAAAAGAGACATGACTTAGCACGCACACACATATTGACATATATACACTGGTGGTGGTGGTGGCGGTTTAGTCGCTAAGTCATGTCCAACTCTTGCGACCCCATGGAGCCTGCTAGGCTCCTCTGTCCATGGGATTCTCCAGGCAAGATTACTGGAGTGGGTTGCCAGTTCCTTCTCCAATATATACACTGCTAAGTCGCTTCAGTCGTGTCCGACTCTGTGCGACCCCATAGATGGCAGCCACCAGGCTCCGCCATCCCTGGGATTCTCCCGGCAAGAACACTGGAGTGGGTTGCCATTTCCTTCTCCAATGCGTGAAAGTGAAAAGTGAAAGTGAAGTCGCTCAATCGTGTCCGACTCTTAGTGACCCCATGGACTGTAGCCTACGAGGCTCCTCCGTCCATGGGATTTTCCAGGCAAGAGTACTGGAGAGGGGTGCCATTGCCTTCTCCGAATATATACACTACCGTGTTTAAAATGGGTAGTGGGGAGCTGCTGCATAGCACAAGGAACTCAGCTCGGTACTCTGAGATGAGCTAGAGGAGTGGGATGGGGCAAGGGAGGAAGGCTCAAGAGGAAGGGATATATGTATACATATAGCTGATTCATTTTGTTCTCCAGAAACTACCACAACATTGTAAAGCAATTATACTCCAATTTTTAAAAACGTCTGCATGCCTGTTACGGCATGGTCTGGTCCCCCTCCCATCCTGCCCTTCACATCAGTCACCTTCAGGTGAAATCAGAGAAAATAAATAGTTGCTGCCTCACATGATCAGATGGTGATCTAGACCAGTGCTCCCCAAAGCTGGCACCTCAATCAGTGCTGGCCCACTTGATCCACCAAGAGACACAGGCAGAAGCCAACAGCAAGCTTGCCAGAGCTTTGATGGCACTGCCAGGACAGCCAGCCATGGGAGCACTGAATTTGCTCCTTGTGCAAAGTATAGACCAGCTCAGGTGTGGCTGCCTCAAGGTGACTCACACACGGGCTAAGCTGCCGCCAACCAGTCGTATGCTGGAGGAGCACTTATCAGTGCCTGATGGAGTGGGAATCTTTAGAAAGGTCCTTCCCCAATTTGGTTTGGAAGTACAGTCTGGAGCCTTGCAATCAGTCTCTTGTCTGAGCATAATAGCACCGTCAGGAATCGAGTTCTTACTACTTTCCAGACACAGTGTGAGACAAATTGCCAGTGTTTTTCCATGTAATCACACCCACTCCAGGAGGTAAGTACTACTACCATAGTCCCCATTTCACGGCTAACACAACAGAGTCCCTGGGTAGTTCTGCATCTTCCTCTAGGTCTTGTTGTGCGGATGGCAGAGGTAAATGTGCCAAATCTGCTTGAATCTAAAACCCATGCATCTACTATTGCCCTCCACAGAGTAGCAGGACGACGTCTGCGGGACTTAAGGAATCGGCAGGAAACCGCAGGCTGTTTGTCCTTAATGAGGAGCAAGTAATAGGTAGCTTCTTCCCCTGCCTTCCCTACCTCAGTTCTTTACACTTAGAGCTTGTTATTCCTGATTTTAAAACAATTGTTCCCATGGCAACACCCTGGCAGCTTCTCTTAGCAACCATAGCCATCTTTCACCATTTTCACAAAGTTGGTTCAAATACAAAATTGCTTTTTGAAAGAGTTTTCGGAAGCAAAAACCAAGGTGATCAGTTGACCAGAGCTTGGCTTTTTATACATCTTAAGAAAATCAAGTGGCAAGTTTCATACATCTTAGGAAAAACAACTTTCTAGCGGTTTTTCAACTAGGTGAAAAGAGAAACACCCAGGTTTGCAGGTCAGGATAGTGTTTGAAACCTAAATAATATGCAAAAGCTCAGATGTGAAATTTTCCTCTGGTTGACAAAAGTTTCACAAACTGAGAGTATTTAAGGTTCACAGTTTTTAAAATTAATTTTTTACCAGAGTATATTTGCTTTAGAATGTTGTTAGTTTCTACTCTACAGCAAAATGGATCGGCTATACGTATACGCATATCCCCTCTTCCTTGGATTTCCTTCCTACTTAGGGCACTTCAGAGCACTGAGTGGAGTTCCTTGTGCTATACAGTAGGTGCACATTAGTTATCTATTATATACATAGTATCAATCACGTGTATATGTCAATCCCAGTGTCCTAATTCATCTCACCCCTCTTCCTATCTCCATGCTGTGCATATACTTGTTCTCTATGTCTGTGTCTCTATTTCTGTTTTGCAAATAAGATAATCTATACCAAATTTCTAGATTTTATACATGCGTTAATATACAATATTTGTTTTGCTCTTTCTAACTTCACAATGTATGACGGTCTCTAGGTCCATCCATGTCTCTACAAATTTCATTCCTTTTTTATGACTGAGTAATATTCCATTGTATATATGTACCACATCTTCTTTACCCATTTCTCTATGGATGGACATTAAGTTGCTCCTGCATCCTGGCTATTGTAAACAGTGCGCCAATGAACACTGGGGTGCATGTGTCTTTTTGAAATTATGGTTTTCTTTGGGTATATGCCCAGTAGTGGGATTGCTGCATCATACAGTAATTCCATTTTTAGTTTTTCAAGGAATCTGTATTAGTTCTTCATTGCCACTGTGACAATTTGTTGCCAATTTAGTGGTTTAAAAAAGCCCCACAAATGTAACATCTTACAAGTCTGTAGATCAGATGTCTGACATGGAAGTCACCAGGCTAAGATCAAGGCGCAGGCAGGTACATTGCTTTCTAGAAGCTCTAAGAGAGAATCCCTTGCCTTGCCTTTTTAAGCTCCTAAAAGCTGCCTGCTTGCCTTGCATCATGGCTACCTTCCTCCTCCTTCAGAGCCAGCAACATTAAGCTGAGTCCTTCTCAGGCTGCCATCTCTCTGACAGCTCTGCCAAATCCCTCTTCCCCTTGCAAAGACCTGTGATTACATCCAGCCCTTGGATAATCCAGGCTAATCCCTCTATTTTAAGGTCATCTGATGGACAGGCTTCATTCCCTCTGCATCCTTAATTCCTCTTTGCCATGGCACCTAACCCAGCCACAGGATCCAGAGATTAGGAAGAGGATGTCTTCGAGGAGCTATTTTTCTCTCTACCACAGTGGATACAGCAGCCTACACAGTGTTTCCTAATGAGTAAGAGAATGTGGGCACATGGTGGACTAACTCGTGGCATCTCCTCACCTGCAGACACCATGCATCTCTTTGGCCTCTTTCTGTTGTGTATTCTGGCTATCAGCTAAAGTATGTACTTAAAATAACAAGTGGCCAAAAGTCTCTTCCCCAATCTTTACCCCAAATGGCAATGGTCAGTGATGAGCAAAAGGTCTGTGGAGCAAGACTAAGCCTCTTAAGCATGTGTTACCTGGACATGGAGCTGGAGTTGGGGCCACTACCAGGTTGCCTACTAGGGCAAGACAAGCTGGCAGCGAGCAGCTCAGGCTCAGAGCTGCTGACATGGGCAGCTGACCGTGATGGATGTTGGAGAAAGGGCTGACTCCATGAGGTAAAAACCTTCCCTGAAACACAGCGACAATTATCCCGTAAAGACATTTATGTAGTAGGACAGAAAACAAATCCCCATTGTGATCAATACAAACAAACTGAAAGCTGTAATTTTCCAGGGACAAACGGCTTCCAGGGTGGCTGAAGAATGCACGAGAACGTCAAGTCCTGTGTCCGGTTCTGTGCTGACACCTTGGAGGAAAGTGATGGGGGCGAGGGCCCTCAGGAGTCTCCCTCCCCAGCTCGGGAGGGGAGATAGAGTTTCCAGCAAAGCTAATCTACAATGGCAAACATGCTATGCAAAGGGTCAAAGAGTTGTGAGCTGCTTTTTAAAGAGTCAGAGGAGTTTGGAAGAGATGGAGTCCCTGTGACCTGGGGAGAGGGCAGTGAGGGGTCGGTCAACAGAGGTGAGGAAGCAGCAAGCGGTCGGCGGGGAGTAGGGCTCTGTCTCTTTCCAGCTGCGTGCTTTGGCAACTGACTTGACCCCAGGTGACTCAGTGTCCCTGTCTGTGGAAAGGCAGTGATATTAGAACTCTTGGGTTTACCTGTTGAAACAAGACCCGGTGCACAACACTGGGAACATAGTAGATATGCTATGTATCGTTTTGTTGTTTTTTTTTTTAACGATTTTAGATGTGGGCCATTTTTAAAGTCTTTATGGAATTTCTTACAATATTGCTTCTGTTTTATGTTTTGATTTTTTGGCCCCGAGGTATGTACGGTCTTAGCTCTCCAACCAGGGATCGAACCTGTACCCTCTGCACTGGAAGGTGAACTCTTAACCACTGGGCCACCAGGGAAATCCTTGTATTTTGTGGTAAGAACACAGAGCATGAGATCTACTCTCTTAACAGATTGATGGTGGTGGTTTAGTCGCTAAGTCATGTCTGACTTTGTGACCTCGTGGACTGTAACCTGCCAGGCTCCCCTTTTTCACGGATTCTCAGGCAAGGATACTGGAGTGGGTTGCCATTTCCTTTTCCGCTCAACAGATTAGTAAGTGTCGAATCCAGAACTGCTATCTGTGGGCCCAGTGCTGTACAGCAGATCCCTGGAGCTCACACGACTTGCGTGACTGACTTGCATGCACCCTGATTGGGGAGTCTCTACTCAGCGTGCTGGCCCTTGGGCTGCAGCTGTGATTGTTGAGTGCACTTAAGGCTTCCTAGAAAGATGATGGGAATGAGGCTGCACAGTAAAGGGTTGGCTAACCAGTGAGGAAAGAAAGAAGCAACCACAAAGGTGAGGCAGTGAGAACCAATCAGAACAGGAAGAGCCAGGCAGGTAGTCTGTCTGACCCTGCTCACATTAGGGATGGAGCCTCTTCTCAGCAAAGAGGTCAGGATCAAGTTGCAAAGTGGTCTAGCTACTGCTGCTTCGTCGCTCTGTCATATCCGACTCTCTGCTGCCCCATGGACTGTATCCCGTCAGGCTCCTCAGTCCATGGGGCTCTCCAAACAAGAATACTGGAGCGGGTTGCATTTCCTACTCAGGGGATCTTCCAGACCCAGGGATCGAACCCCTGTCTCCTGTGTCTCCTGCCTAAAAAAAACCCCTAGAAAGTCCCTATGTGAGTGAGATCAAAAAATAAAAAGAGAGACATTAGGCCATCTGAAGCTTGCACAGTGGGGGATATTCTAGAATGCATGGTTTTCTAGAAAAAGTCAGACACGCTGAGCCCATTTCCTCATGCACAAGGTAAGGATGGCTGTCACCTACCTCGGAAGGTCAGGAGTGAGGGTTCAATGGGGAAATGTCACATACCTGGGGCTGATTCATGTTGATATATGGCAGAAACCAACACAGTATTGTAAAATAATCATCCTCCAATTAAAAATAAATTTTTAAATAAAAAAATTAAATGAGGAAATATCTTTAAAGTGCTCAGCACAGTGTCTAGGGTATAGTAAGTGCTCTAAAGTATTAATTATTATTATTCCAAAGGGTGTGTAATCTTTTTAAATAGTTTTTTAATGTGTTTCTGTTGATTTTAACAGTGAAACATTTCCTCTCTCCCACAAGAAGCCTCATGTGGTAGAAGAGGGCAGGCCTGGTTGACTTGGGGGGTCAAGGCCCAGAGCCCACCTTGCTCGCCTCCTCTCTGCCCCCAGGGCACCTGCCTGGAGAAAGCGTCCCTGTAATGTGGAGCCCCATAGAGGAGGGTGCCTTGGCCAGGGTCCACCTTAGGACCTCGCCACCTGGAGCTGAAGCTGGTTTCCTAATGACCAGTTCATCGCACAGCCAGTTCGCTGAGTCAGTTTGATAAAAGTCAGTGCACCTGTCATTCCACCAAATGTTGAGTCATCAGTGACTTCTGTCTGAGTTTCCCAAATCATCAAAAATGTGCTCCAGTTTTAACGACTTTACTAGCTTTAGAGCAATTCATACTGAATCCATGGGTGTTGCTGTGAGGAGCCGGAACTCCTTAGCCAGGTTCCTTCTCATCCTTGGCACAACCCTTAGGGCTCCCTCTCGCTGGCCCCCAGTTCTACCTCCTGTACCACCAGGAGCCACTCGCTTACCAAGTCCCTGCCCTTTGGAGCTCCAGGTTTCCCGACCCTTACCCTTGCCACCTTGGTTCACCCTGCCCTGCCCTCTGCTGCTCAAAGGCACTGTGGGGTCTGCAGCCCAGGCCATGTTCTCAGCTGACCCCTCTCTCCACCTTCCTCCAGCAAACCCTCTGATCCGTCTCCGGAGCCCCAGTCACTATGGGAAGCTTGGGGACAGACACACCATGAAGAGTTCCTAAAATATTCTGAAAGCTGATCACCTAAAACTTCCCGGAAATCATCTAAACCTCTTGTTTTAAGAAATCAACCAACAGTTTAAAATAAACACAAGTTTAGGAAATTTTGCAAATTCTTTGAATTTGTTATCTGGCAAGTTAACCATATGATGAATTCTTTGCCGTTCTATTGTTTTTTGGAAAATTGACCTAAAACTGGAACACAGATTTCTAGTCCAATTCACTTTCTTCTAAATAATACTTCTCAGTACTCGTTTGTAAACACAATCAGTATGTCTTTATTGGTATGGTTAAATTTGGTTTCTCTTCTCTCTTTATTTTTGGCAACTTGGTTTTTGCAAAATGCATTTTCTCAATTTTTTTCAAACTTGCTTTCTTTTTTAAAATGCAATGTTTTTAAGATGCTAATGGCCTCATTTTAATTTGCACATATTCTTGTTAATAATGAAATCTCCTTAATGTGAGTTAAAACTAAAAGCCTGTCAGAGTAATTCACAAACATTTAAAAACTCTGTAGCAATTCTAGGAGGATTCCCTGTTAATATTCTTAAGGACTTTCAATGGATATACTAAGTGGGCCTTGGTATTAACAGAAATAGCAAACAAATTAAAATTGGACTCTTAGTAACAATTGGAAAATAATGAATACGCACAGCCTTCAGCATGCAACTGAATCTAGTTGCACAAGAGCCTCCTACACTTTAAGGATGTCTTTATTGAATAACCATCATGCTAATAAGTATCACTTAAGACTGGTATTGAGTCACCTGACTTCTCTATATTTCTTGCGGGAATGCACAAGAGAGCAACACCAATCAAATTTAAAATAATGCAAACCTCATTTGGCATTGAGGCTAGCTGCAATCTCTATTTGCAGCATATAGTACATTTTCATGTGAGCAATGTAATTTGCAAGGAATTAAAATTCCAGCCTAAGAGACATCTCAAATCCATTCTCAGGCCTTGGCGAATATCCCGATGATCCATGAGAAATGTCAGAATGATCCGCCGTTTCCACAGTGGATTACAGCTTTGAGAACAGTGCCCACCGCTGCAAGGATACATAGCTCTTCAGGTTTAATCTCTTTGAAAATTCGGTTTATACTGAAAGAAAAACACTTTGCTATGTATTTGTACATTAAAAAAACAGGATTTAACATGGAGCTTTAATACATTATCCTGTTTAATCTTCACAACAATCTTTGGTGGTAGGTATTACAATCACCACTCGAAAGATGAGACACTTGAAGCTCAAAGAGGCTAAATGACATTCCCAAATTCACCCAGCTAATGAGAAGTAGACAGGCATTAAATTTAAGTCTCCTGGCTCTGAGCCAATAAGTTAAAACAACAAGCATGCATTGCTTATCATATACATAGACCCTCCTCTTTTTTTCTTTCCCCCCAACCTTTATTGAGATATAATTGACAAAGACCACAGTGTAAGTTGAAGTTGTACGACATAGTGATTTTATGTATGTATATATTGCAAAATGATCACCACAACAAGGTTAGTTACCATGTCCATTGCTCACACAGCTACAGTTTCTGTGTATATGGTGAGAGCTTTAAAAACCTACCCTCTTAGCAGCTTTCAAGTTTCTAATATGATATTGTGCTCACTCTCTTCAGTCATGTCCAACTCTTTGCAACTCTATGGACTGTAGCTGGTCAGGCTCCCCAGTCCATGGAATTCTCCAGGCAAGAATACCAGCGTGTGTTGCCATTCCTCCTCAAAGCGATCTTCCTGACCCAGGGATCAAACCTACGCCTCTTACATCTCCTGCATTGGCAGACAGGTTCTTTACCACCAGCACCAGCTGAGACGCCATTAGTAGCTATAGTCACCATGCCATGATCTTTATAATTAGACGTTTGTACCTTCTGACCACCTTCACCTACTTACATTTATCTAGCAGCAGCTCTGCATTACAAGGACAGAAGTGGGTAGTTGCAACCGAGATTGTATAGCCCACAAAAATGGAAAATACCTTTGTAGAAAAAGTTTCCTGATGCCTCTGCTGAAAATAATGGCAAAAATGACAGTCAACTCGTAGCCCTCCTGAGAAGCGGGGGAAAAAATCCTGTGGGAATCAAGGACTTGCCTTCCAGTCTAAGCTATGGTACAGGCTTAGCCTTCTCATGCCTGTGCTCAGCTGCTTAGTTGTGTTCCACTCTTTGCGACCCCAAGGAGTGTAGCCCACCAGGCTCTTCTGTCCATAGGAATTTTCTGGCAAGAATACTGGAATGGGTTGCCATTTCCTCTTCCAGGGGATCCTCCTGATCCAGGGATTAAACCCATGTCTCCTGCATTGGCAGGCAGATTCTTTACCACTGAGCTACCTGGGAAGCCCAGCTTAGTTTCATATATTGGACAAAGCAATTCCCTGTCTGGACCTCAGTTTCCTTATCTGTAAGATAAATTAGACTAAATCACGACTTTTAAATCAAAGCTCTTTCCCTCAAAGCTGTCTATGGTAAGCGCTGTGTGTACAGCAGACACAAAGCCGTCTATTTGGATAAACAGCTGGGGTTGGAGGCTACAGTCCTAACCTATCACCTCCCAACCTGCTCATGTGCTCAGAGCTTTGGTGGGGGCGGGGAGGGTGTGTCTCACAGTCCCCCACAGCCACAAACACAAAGCCCACTGAGCTAACCAGTCTCTGTGTCCCTTCCACAGTCGATGTTCATGATTTGGAATCCATGGCACCTTGTAAAACTCTGATTTAGAACCCTCCAAAACTAATCTTCATCTCTGAGAATTGTCTTCATAACCAAACCACAGCTGAGATAGACTGAAAAGGAAATGCATACATACACATCTGCCATTTCCCCTACTTAGCCATAGGACAGCCTAACGTGTATCTTTCTGCTTTCTGGAATGAGCTGGCACTCTCTGTGATCTGTCTTGAGCATTTTAAAACACAAAAGCAGAGTGTCAGCCTTGGGGAGCTATACAACATGAGGGATTGTCACTCCAGCGACAGCACTCCTGGGGACAGCGCTGCTTCAAAAGGCATCAGGAGGTAATGACACTGCGAATTATTTGTTGCCTGAGCAGGGACTAGTTTGAGCAGCTCACAGGTGCATTGGAACTGCATCAAAGAGTGTTTTGGTCCCTAAGTAGGGGGCTTTGGAGAAAGAGAGCTGGCCAGAGGTTCTAAGAGCCCAGAGCTCCGGACAAGAAGACAGGGCATTGGCACAGCCTTCCCTCTGACACTCTCCTCGCACCCGAGTCAAGTTTTCTGGCCTTTCTGGGACTGTGATGTGATTGGCTGCACCAGAAGATAACTGTGGGTCAGGCTTTGTGCATACACAGCTCAATTAATGCTCACAAACTCTCCACACACATCTGATCTCCATGTCATGACAAAGGTAGGAGACTGAGTCTTACTAAGTTAAATAACTTACCCTGAATTACATAGCTAGTCAGTTGGGCAGCAAGGCTTTAAACTAGCTATCGGAAGCAATTTGTAAAAAATGGTTCCGGTATATACGTGTAACTGAATCACTTTGATGTATACCTGAGACAAACACAACACTGTAAATCAACTATTTCAGTGTTGCTATTTTGTTGCTAAGTCATGTCCCACTCTTTGTGACCCCCATAGACTGTAGCCCGACAGGCTCCTCTGTCCATGGAATTTCCCAGACAAGAATACTGGAATGGGTTGCCATTTCCTTCTCCAGGGGATCTTTCCGAGCCAGGGATCGAACCCACGTCTTGTGCATTAGCAGGTGGATTCTTTACTGCTGAGCCGACCAAGGAAGCCCCTATACTTCAATAAAAACATTTCAATTAAAAAAATTTAACAGCCAAGGTATGGCTGTGAAGTCAAATAGCTTCTGTTTGGACCCTGTTTGTGCCACTGTCAGGTGTGACACTAGTCAGTTTGTTTAAATACTTTGATTTATCTATAAAATGAGCCTGATGGTGCTACCTGCCTCATAGAATTTAGAGGATGACATGATTTTTACAAGATACCTGGTAAAGGAACTTCCCTTGTGGTCCAGTGGTTAACATTTCACCTTCCAATGCAGGGGGTGCAGGTTCAGTGCCTAGTTAGGGAGATAAGATCTCACATCCCTTGCAGCCAAAAAAATTACATAAAACAGAAGCAATATTGCAACAAATTCAATAAAGACTTTTAAAATGGTCCACATTAAAAAAAAAAAAACTTAAAAAAAAACAGCTGGTAGATACTGAGTCATAATTACGGTCGCTATTACTTGTTGTTCAGTAGCTCAGTTGTGTCCAACTCTTTGTCACCCCACAGACAGCAGCACGCCAGGCTTCCCTGTCCTTCACTGTCTCCCAGTTTGCTCAAACTCATGTCCATTGAGTCAATGATGCCATCCTACCATATCATCCTCTGTTGCCCCATTCTCCTCTGGCCCTCAACTTTCCCAGCATCAAGGTCTTTTTCAGTTGAGTTGGCTCTTCGCATCAAGTGGCCAAAGTATTAGAGTTTCAGCTTTGGCATCAGTCCTTCCAATGAATATTCAGGATTGATTTCCTTTAGGATTAACTGGCTTGATCTCCTTGTAGTTCAAGGGACTCGAGTCTTCCCCAACACTACAGCTTGAAAGCATGTATTCTTTGGCGCTCAGCTTTCTTTATGGTCCAACCTTCACATCTGTACCTGACTACTGGAAAAACCATAGCTTTGACTAGACAGACTTTTGTCAGCAAAGTGATGTCTCTGCTTTTTAATATGCTGCCTAGGTTTGTCATAGCTCTTTTTCCAAGGAGCAAGCATCTATCAATTTCATAGCTACAGCCACCAGCCACAGTGATTTTGGAACCCAAGAAAATAGTCTGTCACTGTTTCCATTGTTTCCCCATCTATTTGTCAGGAAGTGATGGAACTGGATGCCATGATCTTAGGTCACTATTACCATCACCTAGCTAATTCCAAAATCCATGTTGCTAGCCACCCTGTAAAAATCAAGCTTCCTCCCTATCTCTTCTCCGAGAGGACTCTTATCAATGTCTCTGATGAGCTACATCAGGTCAGGCCAGTGATAGGTCAATTCTTCTTCCTCATTTCATCCCTAATCTCTCAGTAGCATTTGATGTTGCTGAGCACCTCTACCTTGAAATATTAATAGTGTCTTGTCTAGCCTTTGACACCTTTGACACCACATTCTTCTGGTTTTCCTCCTTCCTTAGAGGTCACTCATTCTCAGCCCCCTTTGTTAGGTCCTCCTCCTTTCTCAGACTTCTAAAGGGAAGAGATCCCCAAGGTCTCATTCTCATGCCCTTCTCTTCCCACGGACACTCCTTTGTTGGGTTATAACGTGTGGGCCCACACCTTCAAATGAGCTGGCAACTCTCACATTTCTCTCCCAACCTGGAACTATTGGAGCCTCTGAGCTCCAATAGCCTCATGTTTCTACTTGGATGTCTCAAAGGCACCACACACTTAATGTCCTAAACATAGATGCTGGTTTCCTTTCTATTCAAACATCTGTCCTCCTTCCAATCCATGTCAATGAAGGTGCCACCACTGGCCCTGTTATTCAGGCCATAAACCTGTTAATTATTCTCTTTCTCTCACATCCATATCAAGTTCATCAGTAAATTCTCTTTTTGTACCTTATATGCTTCCTTTTGAGTGTGTTTTTTTCTTTTAAAAATTTCTTTAATTAATGTGTTTTTAAGCACCTGTGCTTAGTCGTGTCCGACTCTTTGCGACCCCGTGGACTATAGCCCCCCAGGCTCCTCCGTCCATGGGATTCTCCAGGCAAGAAGACTGGAGTGGGTTGCCATTTCCTCCTCCAGGGGATCTTCCTGATCCAGGGCTCCATCCACCTCCTCCCCACTCTCCTCCACTACCTGACCCTAGTCAGTCAAGGTATAGGCTGAGCTTTTCTGGACTGGCTAACATTCATCTATTTATAAATGATGTGTCCAAATGACAGTCCATGAAGGAAACTCTGACCTGGGGAAAAATAGGTGACCTGGAATCAATCAAAGACTATTCCAGGACACAGAAATGGACTCCATGTGACAAATCAGACTAACAACACATGTCCAGGAAGGTACGGCAAACTCAGTTCCAGATGGTGAAGGTGAAGTTGCTCAGTCGTGTCCAACTCTTTGTGACCCTGTGGACTGTAGCCTACCAGGCTTCTCCATCCATGAGATTCTCCAGGCAAGAATACTGGAGTGGGTTGCCATTTCCTTCTCCAGGGGATCTTCCCGACCCAGGGATCGAAACTGGGTCTCCCGCATTGGAGGCAGATGCTTTAACCTATGAGCCACCAGGGAAGCCCAGATGAGACGAATGGAAATGCCAAGGGCTCCAATTAGAAAGGCTTGTGAGAACCATGACTCAGGCTTCGAGAATACACCCATTCTCTGTGTTGACATTCATTTGACAATAGATATTTTTAGGATTCAGGCTTCTCTGATAGCTCAGTTGGTAAAGAATCTACCTGCAATGCAGGAGACCACTTTTTTCACTTTCATTTTTAGGATGCACTTGCACTACCATGGAACCATTTCATATCTATGTTTGGTTATCATAGAATCAAACCACATCAGGTCAAAGGACACTAAGCTTCAGACCTCATCTAGGATCAGATGATTCTCACCTTAAGACTCAAAACCTCTAGATGGTTCATGAAGGTATTCTATGCATGATTTTTTAATATATGTTTCAGGAAAACTTGGTCGAACTCATAAGACTGTTGCAAAAACCAAATGCTTAAATATCTTCGCTTCTTTTCTGAAGTCGTATCAACTCAGTTTTACACCACATACATCAGAATCCCTTTCTCAATTTCTAAGATTAATAAAAATGAAAAGACAAATCTGTATTTATGGTAAAGTACAATTTTCAGGATTTTAAAAGCATAACTCATGCAAATATAAAATGAATCCTTGTCAAAGATTTTATTCTACTCATTAATTACTGAGGGAAGCAGCGAGATGTTAAGACTGGTTCAAATAGCATTTAAGGGACCAGGTCTTTATAGGCAATTAAGTAAAGGGCTATTAGGATAACATTTCTGGACCAGATACAAATCCTTAAATGTCCACTAGGGCAGCAAGCTATAAACTTCAGATTTTCTGTTCCATTGGACACAAATCATTTGCATCTATCCTGGACAAAAATCTACAAAAGTTAACATGTAACTTCACTCAATTTGAAAACTTGAATCAATATTCAATAATAAGTTGAACAAGATAACCCCCTCCAAATTTAGATGGGCCTGTGCTCTATGTCAGAGAAGGCAATGGCACCCCACTCCAGTACTCATGCCTGGAAAATCCCATGGACGGAGGAGCCTGGTAGGCTGCAGTCCATGGGGTCGCTGAGGGTCGGACACAACTAAACGACTTCACTTTCACTTTTCACTTTTATGCATTGGAGAAGGAAATGGCAACCCACTCCAGTGTTCTTGCCTGGAGAATCCCAGGGACAGGGGAGTCTGGTGGGCTGCCATCTATGGGGTCACACAGAGTCGGACATGACTGAAGTGACTTAGCAGCAGCAGCAGCAGTGCTCTATGTATCAGTCCATTTTTTGCCTTATTTTCAAATTATGGACAACTCAGAAGTCTCTCAACTACCTTCATCATATCATACATAATCTCCAAAGTGGCTGGCATCAGTATCTTTGGCTTGCTTACTTATATACTTGGGGGAAAAGAAAGGTTACCAGACGTGATGCCTTGAATGTGCTTTAGAGCCCTTCTGAATGGAGTAAACTTCTGTGTTGAAATTTTTGTAAGAAATCCTAGACTAGACTTCTGGAAACCCCTACTATTTTTCATCTGTCCTAAGGCTAGGAAAACAAGTGCAAGACACTCTCTCCACCAGATTTCACCTGGTGGTATACGTGCTTATATTTGGGGATGAACCCCTCTCTTTTTAATATCCCCCAAATTTGTGACATCCCTGCCCTAGCAGGGTCCTCAGATGTGCAGCTGACACCACCCTTATGGCAGAAAGTGAAGAAGAACTAAAGAGCCTCTTGATGAAAGTGAAAGAGGAGAGTGAAAAAGCTGGCTTAAAACTCACCATTCAGAAAGCTAAGATCATGGCATTTTGTCCCATCACTTCATGGCAAATACATAAGGAAACAATGGAAACAGTGAGAGACTTCATTTTCTTGGGCTCTAAAATCACTGCAGATGGTGACTGCAGCCATGAAATTAAAAGACACTTGCTCCTTGGAAGAAAAGCTATGCCCAACCTAGATAGCATATTAAAAAGCAGAGATATTACTTTGCCAACAAAGGTCCGTCTAGTCAGGGCTATGGTTTTTCCAGTGGTCATGTATGGGTGTGAGAATTAGGCCATAAATAAGGCTGAATGCCTTATAAATAAGGCAAAACACCAGGCTGGATGAAGCACAAGCTGGAATCAAGATTGCTGGGAGAAATATCAATAACCTCAGATATGCAGATGACACTACCCTTATGGCAGAAAGTGAAGAGGAACTAAAAAGCCTCTTGATGAAAGTGAAAGAGGAGAGTGAAAAAGTTGGCTTAAAGCTCAACATTCAGAAAACTAAGATCATGGCATCCGGTCCCATCACTTCATGGCAAATAGATGGAGAAACAGTGGAAACAGTGTCAGACTTTATTTTGGTGGGGCTCCAAAATCACTGCAGATGGTGACTGCAGCCATGAAATTAAAAGACACTTTCTCCTTGAAAGAAAAGCTATGACCAACCTAGACAGCATATTAAAAAACATTACTTTGCCACAAGCTATGGCTTTTCCAGTAGTCATGTATAGATGGATGTGAGAATTGGGACTATAAAGAAAGCTGAACACTGAAGAATTGATGCTTTTGAACTGTGGTGTTGGGAGAAGATTCTTGAGAGTCCCTTGAACTGCAAGGAGATCAAACCAGTCAATCCTAAAGGAAATCAGTCCTTGATATTCATTGGAAGGACTGATGCTGAAGCTGAAGCTCCAATACCTTGGCCACCTGATGTGAAGAACTGACTCATTGGAAAAGACCCTGATGCTGGAAAAGAATGAAGGCGGGAGGAGAAGGGGATGACAGAGGATAAGATGGTTGGATGGCATCACCGACTCAATGGACATGAGTTTGAGCAAGCTCCAGGAGTTGGTGATGGACAGAAAAGCCTTGTGTGCTGCAGTCCATGGGGTCACAGTCAGACATGACTGAGCAACTGAACTGATACTGACTTCCACAGCTCTAGCAGAAGATGGGGTTCCTTAGTAATTGACACTAGAAGTCTGTTAGCCAGATACCAAGATGATTTCCTTGGGAGTGGTTTGTAGGCAATGACTCCATATAGCAGGTCAGTAATTGGGTTAGTTGGGGTTCTCTAGACAAACAGAACCAATAGGATAAACATATATAGGGAAAGATTTATCCTAAGATTAGGCTCACACAATTATGGAGACTAGGAAGTCTCACTTTCTGCCATCTGCAAACTGGAGGACAATCTAGTTTACTGAGTCTACTGATTCACATACTAATCTCCATCAGACACATCCAGGAATAATGTTTAATCTAGTCACCCCATGGCACAACCACAAAATAATCATCACAGCAATTTTCCTTAAGAGTGTGTCTGTCATACCTAATTAAATGAGAATCCTCCTCAAATGTGACATCTAGTCATGACTTTGGCTACACAATTGATTTGTCCAATTATATTCTGGGAAAAAAAAAGAGGACAGATTCTAATGAACCCATGTCAAAGCTATATTGCCACAAAAAAAAAAAAAGTAGACTCAGGGACTGCCCTCGTGGTCCAGTAGTTTAGAGTCTGTCTTGAAATTTGGGATGTGTGTTTAATTACTGGTCTGAGAACCAGGATCCCAAATGCCATGGGGCGACTAAGTCTGTGTCATGAGGAAAGATCTCACATGATGCAACTAAGATCTGACAAGGCCAAATAAATATATTTTTAATTAAAAAATATGGAAGTAAGTATTTTTTATTATTTTTAATGAAGTATGTCTTTTCAGGAAAAAAAAATATGGAAAGTCAGTAAAAACATTTATTTTTGAATGCTATGGAGTTAGGTAAGAATAAGATATCATAAAAGGTTTTACTTAGCTTAAAAGGAAAGTCGACCAAATTGAGGGTTAGTGAAGAAGGAGGAAAGGCTGTCTCATATTTTGTTCCATGTCCATAAAATGAAGAACATGAAAATATCAACACTACAGTATGTAAAATAGATAATCAACAAGGACCTACTGTACAATGTAGGAAACTCTGTTCAATACCTGCAATAATCTACATGGAAAAAGAATCTGAAAAAGCATGGATTATATGTATAGAGAATGGATATATATATATATATATTGATTATGGATATAGATTATTATGATTATTGATATAGAAAATGGATATATTGATATAAATATATATATATTGATTATGCCAAAGCCTCTGACTGTGCAGATCACAACAAACTGTGGAAAATTCTTCAAGAGATGGGAATACCAGACCACCTTACCTGCCTCCTGAGAAATATGGTCAAGATTTTGTCTTAGAATATAGTTGATAGTCAATAGTTGAGAACATGTTATGGATTCCGAGCATGATTGATCAGTCTCCAAGGCATTCTTATAATATGTAGGACTTCTGAAATATTTGAACTAATATCATTTTAACTATTGACTTCTTGACCATATTCAGGTCAAGAAGCAACAGTTAGAACCAGACATGGAACACGGACTGGTTCCAAATCGGGAAAGGAGTATGTCAAGGCTGTGTATTTTCACCCTGCTTGTTTAACTTATATGCAGAGTACATCATGCGAAATGCCGGGCTGGATGAAGCTGGAATCAAGATTGCCGGGAGAAATATCAATAACCTCAGATTTGCAGATGACACCACCCTTATGGCAGAAAGTGAAGAAGAACTAAAGAGCCTCTTGATGAAAGTGAAAGAGGAGAGTGAAAAAGTTGGCTTAAAACTCGACATTCAGAAAACTAACATCATGGCATTTGGTCCCATCACTTTGTGGCAAATAGATGGGGAAACAATGGAAACGGTGAGAGACTTTTATTTCTTGGGCTCTAAAATCACTGCAGATGGTGACTGCAGCCATGAAATTAAAATACACTTGCTCCTTGGAAGAAAAGCTATGACCAACCTAGACAGCATATTAAAGAACATTAGTTTGCCAACAAAGGTCCATCCAGTCAAAGCTATGGTTTTTCCAGTAGTCATGTATGGATGCCAAAGTTGTACCATAAAGAAAGCTGAGTGCCAAAGAACTGATGCTTTTGAACTGTATTGTTGGGAGAAGATTCTTGAGAGTCCTTTGAACTGCAAGGAGATCCAACCAGTTAATCCTAAAGGAAATCAGTCCTGAATATTCATTGGAAGGACTGATGCTGAAGCTGAAGCTCCAATACCTTGGCCACCTGATGCAAAGAACTGACTCATTTGAAAAGACCCTAATGCTGGGAAAGATTGAAGATGGGAGGAGAAGAGGACGACAGAGGATGTGACGGTTGGATGGCATCACCAACTCGGTAGACATGAGTTTGAACAAGCTCCGGGAGTTAGTGATGGACAGGGAAGCCTGGCGTGCTGCAGTCCATGGGGGTCACAAAACTGAATTGACATGTATATAAAGAATGGATATGTGTGTATATATATAGAGAGAGAGAGAGACAGAGAGAGAGAGAGAGAACCTAATCACTTTGTTGTATATCTGAAACTAACACAATATTGTAAATCAACTATATTCTAAGACAAAATAAAAATTAGAGAAAAAACTATCAACAATATTGCAAACAAACAATTCAAAGTAAATTTCCTTCCTCAGTCTATTCCATCCCATATAATTAATTCCCTTTCTGCTGGTGTGGGTAAGCAGTCTGCTTTCATATGTTAAACTGAAAAGGGTCCTTGAAATCCCAACTCTGTCTACTGATGCAATCTGAAAATTGGTTCAGCTATATCAGATCAGAAGCATGTGCCTTAGAGTTTATTCTTAGCCACATCAATACTTTAGAGTATTTGGTATAATCATTTTCTAGGAGGCTCTGAGGTCATCTTTTTTATTGAAGAGACAAATTCTAGCCTGTAGAACCTATGGCCAAGACTCAGAAGAAAGCAGCGACCTCCTTGATTATGAAACTGAATGACCCTTGTTAATGTACTACAGCAATCAATAATATCAGAACTTAGAAGAAAATTCTATATTGTGGTAGAGTGCATACCCATTTCGTCAGAATCTGATGGCTGTTTCCCCTGAGGCTGAGAATATGTTAAGGATGCCGAGTGTTATTGACCAGTCTCCAAGGCATTCTTATAACATGTAGGACTTCTGAAATATATGAGCTAATATCATTTTAACTATTGAAACTTAACCTAGGGTGAGCTGAACATCTCTTTTGATTTGATAGTTTTTCCCATGCAACTCTTATGTTAATGTAAAATTGATTTAGAGATTTGTATTCAGTGCTCAGTCATGTCCAAATCTTTGCAACTCCATGGACTGTAGCCACCAAGGCTCCTCTGTCCATGGAATCTTCCAGGCAAGAATACTGGAGTGGGTTGCCATTTCCTGCTCCAGATTTAGAGGTATGGAGACAACCACAACAAAAAAAATAGAAACCTAATTATTTCGAGTATCTTTTTTTATAAGGCACAAAATCAAATCTTTATGATTCCCAGGGGAACTCTTGAAAATCTAAAATATTGTGCTAGATGTAAAAAATATCCTGGAAATGTCATTTTATTTTTCTCAATTTAGGATCCAAACTTGGGAAAAATCAGAAGAGCTATCAGAGGAGATTTAGTCACTTGATTGAGACAGAATCATGGTTGCCTGAGGGAAACAACTTGGTTACCTATTTAGTCAAAGTGACAATATAATATTTTAAAGACAACCTGATTATAAAGAACCTGAGCTCGTGTGTATGGGGGAAAATCTTTGTTCTTTGTTGCTCTTGTTTTTAAATAATGAAAAACATGATAAAGTCAACACAAAGACCAGAAAATCATCCTAGTGAGATACAGAAGCCCTGACAACCACTGGTCTGTTTTCAGTCCCTATACTTTCACCTATTCAGAATGTCTTAAAAACGGAATCCTCCAGCACATAGCCTTTAAGTCTGATTTCCTTCACTTACAAGAATGCACTGAGCTTCATCCATGTGGTTGCAGGTCTCAGGAGTTTGCTGAGCAGGGTTCTACTGCACAGATATACAATAGCTTGTTTATCCATTCATAAGTTGAAGGATGCTTGGATTGTTTCCATTTTTGAACAGTTATGAATAAAGATTCTATAAATATCCATGTACTGGTTTATGCATAAACATGAGTTTTCATTTCACTTGGGCATATCTAAAGGGAGGTTGCTGGATCCTATGGTAAATGAATGAACTGCCAAACTCTTTCCAATGTGATTGTACTATAATCTTGCATGCCCATAGGAACACATGAGGGTTCAAACTGCTTCACGTCATGGATGGAGAGTCATTCTTTTGCAGGTGGGAGTCCAACTGCTACAGCATTTGTCAGTATGACTGTAATTTCCCTAGTGTTCCCTCTGTGTCTTTGTCAAAATCGATTGACCATACATGGAAGGGTCGGCACCTGGATTCCTCTCTGTTTCACTGACCTATGTGTCTATCCTTTTTGACAATATCAAACTGGTTTGAGGTTTTTCGTTTGTTTGTGTTTGGCCATCTGTTGCAGCAGGTGGAACCTTAGTTCCCCAACCAGCGATCAAACCTGCATTCCCTGCATTGGAAACAGAGTCTTAACCACTGGACCACCAAGCAAGTGTCTAGTGTATCTTTACAGTAAGTGTTGAAATCAGGTAGCGTGATTCCTTCAGCTTTGTTCTTTTCTAAAAATGTTCTGGCTCTTCTGTATTTGTTGCCTTTGTTAATGTTAGAATTAGCTTGACAACTGCTACAGAAGTCTTTCTGGGACAGGCTGGGGTTGACTTGAATTTATAAATCAATTTGGGAAGAATTGGCATCTTGACAATATTGTGCCTTCCTATCCACAAACATAAATCCATTTATTTAAACCTTCTTTTATTTTATTGACAATTGTACTATAATTTATGGCATAGAGATATTCTACATAATTTATTATATTTATACCTAAATATTTCATGGGGTTTTTTTGGTGTCATTATAAACGGTATTTTTTAAATTTATGAATGTTCATTGGTAATCCACATAAAAATACACTGATTACTATACATTAACCTTATATCCTGTCTCCTTGCTAAACTAATTTATTAGTCCTAGGAGCCTCTTTGTGAATTCTTTAGGATTTTCTTTATAGACAACCATGCTATCTAAGAGAAGAAGCACTTATTTTTCCTTCCAATCTATATGACTTTTATTTCTTTTTGCTGCTTTTCTTTTTCTTTATTGTGCTGACTAGCACGTCCATGACGATGTTGAATAGAAACAATTAGAACAGCCCCCACCAATACCAATCATACCTTTTAAACAAAAAAACTCACTTCAACCAAAATAATTTCAGAGAAAACTAGGAGGAGGGAAATTGAAAAGTCACTCTTGCACACAAACATTTCAGTAAACTATCAAAGTTCAGGAACACACAGGACAGAACTAACTAGAGCTTCACATCTCTGTGCTCCTTATAAATGGGATAAAAATGAACAAGGTTTCTTAATGGTGTCACCCAAATCCAGCCACTCCGTACTACATAAAAGTAATACGTCAAACATGTAAATTTAAAATGATGCTTAGTCATCAATGTTTCATTATCCAGTCTTAGAAAATATCTAGGTAAACAACAATTATCAATTAACTCAATTTAATATTAATTCAAGGTTTCAAGTTACCTGAAGATGTTGGAAATTATGTCCAAGCTGACAGACTACACTGCATAAATACTGCTATGAAAACATTTTTCACAATTATCACTTCAATTTAGTTAGACAAAATTTACATTTTTTATAATCTTAAAATCCTATGTATGGGTAATACTAGCTTATTTGATCAGCAAACTAGGTTAGAAAGTCCATGAGAAAAAATACCAAGATCTTCATAATTATAAAATCAAGCGAAAGATATATATATAGTTATTGCTTATAAATTAAGCCAAAGTTATTGAACCAGTCTAATTTTTCCAAAGATTTATCTTAACTATGTGAAGTTGAATTCCTTCTTTTTTTTAAACCACTTATCATTTATTTATTATTATTATTATTTTTTTTTACTTTACAATATTGTTTTGGTTTTGCCATACATCAACATGAATCCGCCATGGGTGTACACGTGTTCCCCATCCTGTTGAATTCTTATACTAACATGTTTATGAGCTAACATTTTCATTAGGAAGCATTTTAAAAATCTACTACTTTAAAGTGTAGTTTACCTATTTTTTGTATCTTTGGGGAATATGAGATTTATATGAAGTTTATCTATTTCTAAAAGCCAGTCAGATCAGAGTTCCCCTATTTTAAGACAGAATAATCTAACCTGGAGATAAGAAAACACTTCCTATGTGTAAAATGAGCCTTTTCTGAATCACAGACACACAGACAGCTCATAGCTTCCATTCTATAGCTTCAGCCTCAAGTCAAAAATAATCACAGAAACAAAAATTCACCAGTTCAGATCTCAAAGAACTGCTCTTTCCAGTGAGCATGACATGCTTCATTGATGTGCCCACAAGTAGACAAACATGCAAACAATATAAAAGCTTCTCAACCCAGAATGTCTGTCTCCCTGGCAGAGAATGGATAGCTCTCCATCATTCATTCACAAGAGATCATAAAGCCAAATTCCCAATTCTTGCTAACACCAAGAGGAATAACAAACCAGAGACTAAACAAAAATGTAAAATCTGTAGACATGAAACAAACAGAAGAGATCTAGAGAAATAGAAAACCAGAAAAGTTAGAGTTCTGTTGCCACTGAGATTCACTCTGCAAGCAAGAAAAGATGTTTCTTGTGATCAGCCTTTGAAATGCATTTTTCAAGCAACAAGGTTTAATCAGCTCTGTCGGGTTAGTCCACTTGGGCATCTCTGTAGAGCAACCTACAAAAAGCATAATTTTCAAAAAGATAAAATCTTGACTCTTGTGTAAATATAAAATGAACTCATGTCAAAGATTTTATTCGATTCATTCATTAATGAAGGAACCATAATGTGCTCATTGTTCAAAGAATATTTGAAGAGCTAGGTATTTAAAGATGATTTACTACAGAAATGTTAAGATATGATTTCTGGATTAGATACAAAACCATTTGAAGTTCAACAGGATAATAAACTGTAATACTTGGGGTTATCAGTTCAATCAGACAGAAATCACTTGTATCTGTACTGGATGGAAAAAATCTCCAAGTTAACATATAATGTCATAGAGTCTGAATCTTTAACCAATAGCAAGCAGAGAGTTGAACAAAATACACTCCCCACCTTGGGTGGGTGTCTTCATGATGTTTAAGGGACACGCTACTCACTTTATTTTGAAATTCTGAATAATTTTTCTGAGGGCTCTTCCCTGGTGGCTCAGATGGTACAGCAGCTGCCTGCCATGCAGGAAACCCAGGTTTGATCCCTGGGTTGGGAAGATCCCCAGGAGAAGGGAAGGGCAACCCAATTTTTCTGAACACTAAATAAAAGCTGTCCTACTTGGGAGTTGAAAGCTTCATGCCATAGTGTTCTTGGAGAGCAAAAATAGTCAAATTGATTGTTCTTGATTGATGAAAAAACATTTCCTTCCCTTTTTCCCAAGACCTCAAAGCTACTACAGGTCATGGCTGAGGCTAGAACTCAGCATTTCAATGCCCTCCATTCCACACCCATTGTTTGAAATACTACTCTCTCAAGAAGGTCGATGTGTTCGTTAAGACGCTTTCAAGACAGCAAATCAATAAAATGAAGGAAATAGATACTCAGTGTTAACTCACAGGCATCCATTAGAAGAAACTGATCGAGGTAGAGAAGATTAAAGAGATCTGACCTCTTTCTGAAAGGGTGGAAAGAAGTTCATAACAGTAAAACGCCCTGTGTCATCCACCCCACTCTCCCCTCTGGCCCAGAATGCCTCCTTCCAAAGATACCACAGATCCCACCCTGAGGAATTTCCATTCAGCCAAGTCCCTGGCCTGGTCAATGATCCCGGAAAGCCAGGGTGGGATAGATCTGGATCCCAAAATGAGACTTGTGGATTGGGTTCTCAAGCCCTCCCCATCCACCCTCTGTAGCATGGCCCAAGGAGTGGGTTTTCTGTTCTGCTTGATTTCTGAGGGTTCCTTAAATCACCCTTGGATTTTTCAGTTTAACCTTCTCTCTCTGCTTGACAGTAAGGCATATACTTTTAACATTTATGTAACCAAATAAAACTCAGGTGTAGATAAGCATATGAAAAAAATGGTACTTAGCCTAGTGAATTGTTAGAAAGTGAGCATCTCTATAACCATCACCCAGATCAAGAAATAGAATTGAGTCAGCCACCTCAGAAACCTGATTCCTTCCACTAAAAGTTACCTTGCTGGACCATGTTTAAGTGGAGTGGAATAGAAAAAATGGTGGGTTTGCTCAGTGCTAAAGACTCTGCCTGCCAATGCAGAAGATGCAGGTTTGATCCCTGGGTTGGCAAGATCCCCTGGAGTAGGTAATGGCAACCCACTCTAGTATTTTTGGCTGGGAAATCCTATGGACAGAGGAGCATGATGGGCTACAGTCCATGGGGTAACAGAGTCGAAAATGACTTAGCAACTAAACAATAACAACATACAAACGAGCTAAGCTTTGTATTCTAAAACTTCTGTTTCATGTAACTTTTACGTCTAAGTGTTGATACTGGGCCACAATTTCTCACTGCAGATCACAATCAAAAGAAGTTTGATAGTCACTGCCATTGATATCACCCCGCCTACCAGATCACCAGCAGAGAAAAGAAAATACTGCAAATTTTGTCAGCTCCCCCCAGAGCAGAGGTAAGTACAGGCTTCATTTCATTTTTCAATGACTGTAGCATTTTCCTTTCCCACCTATCAGAATATTTCAGAAAAAATAAAATATTTTTAAAGAAGATAAAATGTCTGTCTAAGATATGCAAAAAAAAAATGAATTTGGAATATTATAAAGAAAGCAATTAATCCACACTTAAAACTAATCGCCTAACCCACTGGGTCTTTAAATTATTCATTAGTGCTATTTAAAAATAATTGCAGTTTATGAGGAAAACCCATTATGGATTTCTTTTAAGAACTAAAAAGAAAGGGTTTCCTTTTTTATTTACCAACTGCTTACGGCCCTGGAAACCAGCTCATTTTTTAAGCCAGTTTAATAGTCTCATGATCCCCTCCTCAGTCTAATCAGCTTTAACATTTATCACAGCAACACTTTGTGAAGGTCCCTGTAATAGATTCTGAACTCATGGAGAGTATGATGATATTGTTCTAAAAGAATATGAAAGATGGGTCTGGAAAGGAAGAAAGGAAAAGGCCTCTCAGAGAACAAAGCAGGAAACCAAGATGCAAGGGTATTCACAGGTGGCTCAAGCTGGTCCCTGCACTTCCGGCCAAATGGCTGAGGTTTCTCACACTGTTGGCTCCTGTCAGCCAGGACTTGTGAGGCCTCCCTCTTCTCTCCTCATTTACTTCTTGCCTCCAGTTCCTTAATTTCTCCATTTCCTTCAAAGAACACTCCGAACTATGGCCATGAAATGGTAGGACTACAAAGGACTTCTGTCTAGTTTGGTGGCTTTTACACTGTGTTCACCAGCACCTCAGAAGTTCCCAGTAGCAAAGGACTGATGAGCCAACAGGGCTCAGTGATTCCCCAATTCCACGACGACTCCCCACTCCCCAGGATCCATCAGAAGAGCCCACTTTGAGTCATCTAAGATTCCACTCGAAGGAAGCGTTTTTCTGCTAAAAACAAAACTCTAAAGTGATTCTCAAGGTGTATCTAAGAATACCATTGGAGAAGGAAATGGAAACTCACACCAGTATTCTTGGCTGGGAAATCCCATGGACAGAGGAGCCTGGCGGGCTACAGTCTGTGGGATCACAAAGTGTCAGACATGACTGAGTGACTAAACCACCAACCACTAAGAATACCATAGCCCGGCAGAGGACGTGACTTGCCCAAAGCAGGACAGCCACTCACGGAACTGGGAGCCAACCTGGCCTCCTGACTCCAGGTCTAACGATCTATGCCCTCCACCAGGCAAGGTACACCAAAAAGAGCACGAGCCTCGGGTCCAGAATGATCTGGATATAAATCTGATCTCGTTTTTTGTACTTTGTTGTTGTTCAGTCGCTTAGTCGTGATTGACTCTTTGCAACCCCATGGACTGCAGCATGCCAGGATTCCCTGTCCTCCACTATCTCCCAGGTATGCCCAAACTCATGTCCATTGAGTCAGTGATGCCATCCAATCATCTCATCCTGTGTTGCCCCCTTCTCCTCCTGCCATTGATCTTTCCCAGCATCAGGGTGTTTTCCAATGAGTTAGCTCTTCGCATTAGGTGGCCAACGTATTGGAGCTTCGGTTTCAGCATCAGTCCTTCCAATGAGTATTCAGAGCTGCTTTCCTTTAACCCCGGCTAAGCTATTATACTGGAGAAGGCAATGGCACCCCACTCCAGTACTTTTGCCTGGAAAATCCCATGGACGGAGGAGCCTGGTAGGCTGCAGTCCGTGGGGTCGCTAGAGTCGGACACAACTGAGCGACTTCACTTTCATTTTTCACTTTCATGCATTGGAGAAGGAAATGGCAACCCATTCCAGTGTTCTTGCCTGGAGAATCCCAGGGATGGGGAAGCCTGGTAGGCTGCCGTCTCTGGGGTCGCACAGAGTTGGACACGACTGAAACGACTTAGCAGCAGCAGCAGCAGCAGCAGCAAGCGATTATACATGAAAACACCTTGTATGTAATATGCACATACTAAGTGCTCAGGTGTGAGAAGCATCTTTATCAGAGATGTTCCTTTAGCACCCCACTGGGAATGTGCTTGTGACGGTCATCACTGTGCCAAAGGTGAGAGTGCACATGCACACACACACACTCACGTGCACACTTATGTGACTGTGAGCAGATACAAAGAAGATCCTGTGGGCTGTAGCTTCACTGACCACCCCCTGTCTTAACAGTGTGGGTCTGTGGGTACCCAATCCTCTTAGAGCCCTCCTACCCACACCAGCACGTCTTCCTTCTTCACTTCCTTAAAAGCAAACAAACTGGAGGTGGGGAGGGCAAAATAAGCAGAATGTAGTCTTTTGACAGTCATGATAAATATAAATTTGCAATAGTAAACAAATAAACATAGTTTTGGGGGCCTAAAAAAAAGATGGAATCTGGTTAATTAAAGGAATGACTATAAGTGACATTTATCTTGCCATGCCATGCTTAGTCGCTCAGTCACGTCCGACTCTTTGTGACCCCATGGACTGTAGCCCACCAGGCTCCTCTGTCCCTGGGGATTCTCCAGGCTAGAATACTGGAGTGGGTTGCCATGCCCTGCTCCAGGGGATTTCCCCAACCCAGAGATGAAACACAGGTCTCCTGAATTGCTGGCAGATTCTTTACCATCTGAGCCACCAGGGAAGCTGGTATCTTACTGACACCTAAGATTTATGCTTCCTTATTATGTAACAATACTCTGACTTTTACGGTCTTTCTTTCTGGAGCCAGCTCTCCCATTCATTGTCCTTTTGTTTGAGTAGGACTAACCCCACCCCTGATTCCAGAAGGGGACTCTTGATTAGCTGAAGCCAGTGGGCATATCATCCATGCTTTTGGCCACAGTAATTGGTTCTGGGATGGGACAGAACTCAGTCAGGGCATAGGCCATGGACAGGCCATGGACATAACTCACTCAGAGAAAAAGGATGTTTGCTGGAACTACTGGGGGGAAGCATCTTTCTTCAGCTGATTCTGAGTTTTCCTTTTATTTGAATATTTGATATTCTGTTCATCATGAATTTTTGCATTTTTTTACATGTAGTATGAAAATATTATGTTCCTTGATTAATGAGGTTTTTTTTGATGTACACTTAAATTTTGCATCAAGGCAAAATTGCCTCAGTCCTCTCAGCCTTGTCCTGGCCCTGGAGGGATACTGGGCTCACAGCTGACATAGATGTTCTTTTTCTGGCTTAAAGAGGGACTAGGGAGATGAGAGGGGCCACCACATGGAGCTTTGGGAGGAAAGCATGGGAAGTGCATGGGATCAAGAGAAACCCGATCCCAGTGATCTGAGTTACCAGATCCAGCTTTGCCTAAAGCTTAGTCCTCCTGCTTGAGAGTTTACAAGCACCAGTAAATTCTCTTCCCTCTGACTTATAACCAAAATAATGCAAACTGACACAATGGCTAATTACAAGGAGTTCGCCTCTGAATGTACTGGGGGGAGTGTTTCTAAAAGTCCGAGTAACACTTCCACCTTTAGACACACGATCGATCAAACAAAGCCAAGTGTCTTCCTTGGCCGTGGTCAGTTTTCTGAACAGCAGCTGTCACTTGTAGAGTACTATTTTTTTCTATAATTTATTAAGTCCCTTTTACATGTCAGGCACTGACATGTACCTGACATGTATATATATGTGTGTGTGTGTGTGTGTGTGTGTGTGTGTGTGTGTGTTAGCCGCTCAGTTGTGTCTGACTCTTTTCAACCCTATGGACTGTAGCCCATCAGGCTCCTCTCTCCATGGGGATTCTCCAGGAAAGAATGCTGGAGTGGGTTGCCATGCCCTCCTCCAGGGGATCTTCCTAACCCAGGGATCGAATCCGGGTCTCCTGCACTGCAGGCAGACTGTTTACCGTCTGAGCCACCAGGGAAGCCCCAGGTACTGTAAAACACTCTGGATACGTTATTTCCTGTCATTCTTACCAGCCCCTCAAAATGGTATTGGGTCATATGATTATTACCCATATTTTACAGGAAAGGAAGCCAAAACTGAAAGGAAAAAAAAGTAGGATGTACAAGGTCACAGGAAAAGAGGCAGAGGCGGGGTTCACAGCCAAATCCGCTGGAACCAAAGCTGATGTTCTTAATGACCACCTGATACAGCCCCAAGATTTACAAGAAATACCTGTTACAGATGCTCTGTGTGTATTTGAGGAAATGAATAAATTTGTTATTTAATTAGTTGAAAGGTGAAATGTTAGCCATTTTGATATCCACTCATTTCATTTCAATTTACCTCCTTCTATAAATAGAGTGTGAAACACAGCCTCTTTAGGCTATGTTTGGGTTAATAGCAGTTTTTCTATTAGGGATAGTATTCTCAGGAGTTACACATCATCAACATTTTTTAATACAAACTGATGAAAAAGCACACACAGATAGAATAATGGTGAATTTGGTCTCCTTACTTCAAAGATTCGGTGTGTGTGTGTTGCGGGGAGGGATCAAACCAGGTCAAGGACTTTAAAATGTTTTCTAAATTCTGAAACAAATACACAATTCATTATTACTATCTTTTTATGTTTATTTTCTTGAAGTTGGGACTCAGTATCCAAAATCCTAATTGAATGTTAAATTTCTCTCCCTCTATGACTGAGAGCAATCATTTGATGAGTATGTTTGCAAGACAAAATCAATACAGTCTTAAGCAATAAATTTATCTGACGAAGGTAAGTATCACAGTACAAGAGTTCCAGGTTTTTAGCATTTTTAACCAAAGCAATAAATAAACAGACTCCTCCCAAAGCAAAGATGGAAATATAATTATTCAGTCTCTCCATGTCAGATTTGCCCAGAAATTGAAATATTGTTAGCAAACACGGATTTAAATTTTGTGCTCCAATGAATTGGTAGATCTTAGTTTATTGTTTTGATTTCCCTGCATTCTACCACAGGGAAATTATGCAAACTCTCACACTACTTGAAAAGAATACTGATAATTACAGAATTTGCCGCTTAGCTGGAAGATCATTCTGCAAATCTCTTCTGATCTATTGGCATGGTAGCCTGTGTATATTTGTGTCACTGCTGTTCTTAAGATGCGTGATCTGATACACGTGTTAAGTACGCATGAAACTGCAATGCCCAGCCAACTGTTCAATTCAGCAAATAAAAACCATCGTAGCTGGTTTTCTCTGAGGGGCTGGTTGCTTAACAGACTTAAGTTATCCTAGAGCCCAAGGTTGGAAGTCCACTGTCTGCTACCAACTCCACCTGCAGGTCAGAAACCCTTGGAAAAGCTTCACGAAACACAAACCCCGGGTCCCACTCTAGACCGGCTGGGTGATCATCAGAGCCCAGAGAACCTGCCTTTAAATACACAGTGAGGTGAGGTGAGGTGACTCCTCTGCACTGGCAGATGGAGAGCGCTTCTGTGTCCATGACCCACAGAAGAGGTGGAAATAATGCCATACTTTGTTTTGTCTGCATGACACTCAACCTAACTACTTTTTGTTGTATTTATTTACTTATTTATTTTTTAATAAAATCTGTTGGACCCCACTCCCCCTCAACCTTTCCCCTGACTGCCATAGTGTCATGGAGATACAAGCTCATAGGCTTTATTTCCATCTGGAAAGTCTATGCTGCTTAGAAGCCAAGAAAAATTTATTTATCATGGAGCCTTAGAGGGTGTCAGTTTCCAGTGTTCTATCTGCATTCTCCACGATAATTCTCTGTTGAGGTTCAAAGTCTTCTCTCCATTATAAATAATAACCCTTCAACTCTATGAAAGCAGCAAGTCTTTCAGTTAAATATCTCTTTTCACCTGGCCATCCTAAATCAAAAAAGTAATGGAGTGTAGAAAAAAATACACGGGCTTTTAATCCTGCACTTACTACCTGGCAGATTGTTGAGTCCCATAGTGCCTCTGTTCCCTCATCTGCAAAATGGGATTTAATGGCATTATTATAATATACATACCTCACAGAATTATAAGAATTAAATGAGATAACTCATGTAAAATGTATGCACTAAATGTTGTTGTTCAGTCACTAAGTCATGTCCGACTCTTTGCTACCCACATGGACTGTAGCCTGTCAGGCTTCTCTGTCCATGGGATTTCCTAGGCAAGAATACTGGAATGGGTTGCCCTGCCCTTCTGCAGGGCATCTTCTCAACCCAGGGATTGAACCTGCATGTCCTCAACTGGCAGGCGGGTTCTCTACTGCTGAGCCACGAGGGCAGCCCATGACTAAAGAGATGGTAGCTCTTACGGTAATCGGGCTTCCCAGGTGGCACTAGTGGTGAAGAGCCTGCCTGCCAGTGTAGGAGATGCAGGTTCCATCCCTGAGTTGGGACGGTCGCCTGGAAAAGGGCATGGCAATCCACTCCAGTATTCATGCCTGGAGAATCCCATGGACAGAGGAGCCTGGCAGGCTACAGTCCATCATATGGAAAATAGTCGGACGTGATTGAAGGGACATAGCTTGCAGTGTGCATTATGGTACTTGCTATGACTAAACGTTGTTTTCCAGACTGCTGAACCCTGGAGTTCTGTATTAGACGTGGTTTGATCCACTGTTTTCTTACTAAAGATGGGAACACAATCCCAGTTATGGTTTGTCCCCAAGCAGTGTTCAATAGACAGATTTAGTTTATTTAGAATCAGGGAGGTCATACTCGCCACATTCTTTTCTCCGGTCAGAAAATGGAATGAGTCAATTATTTCTGCATCATCCCCTTTCAGAAAGATATTGATGGGGTTTCCCTAGTGGTTCAGTGGTTAAGACTTCACCTTCCAATGGAGGAAGGGGTGCTGGTCCCATCCGGGTAAGGGGAGTTAGGATTCCACATGCAAACAGAACATAAACAACAGAAGTAATGTTGTAACAAAAATTCAATAAAGACTTTAAAAAAGAAAGAAAGATACTAACAAACCACAGTGTTGGGGGAAGTGTCCAGGGAAGTGTTAGAAACCAAGACTGCATTCTGCAGGAAATATTTTAGCATCTGGCATTCTCAGCTAGGAAAAGAAAAGCCATCAGGGAAAGTATGACGGTTGTCTTCAAATATCTCCATAGCTGTTCCAAAGAGATAGAAGAGGCTTGCTGAGATGGTCCCAAGAAGTAGACTCAGAGATGAGCTGTAAAGCTTCCCCAGCACTCAGAATCTCAGGATTTCCCGTGACCTGAGCACTCTGCTTCTCCTCAAGCTAATGAGAAATGAGTGTTAATTTTTAAAAATCATATTACAGTGCTGCCCTTTCTGAATATTCAAAAATGGCTGGGTTCCTGCTGGGAATGGTAGCTTGCAAATTAGAAAGGAGCCGCTGTAATTCACATGAGAAAAACAACCCCCGAAACATAGACATATGAGTCACAAAGGCCAGCCGGCTGGCGAATGATTTAAGGGGGTCCAGAAGCCCCATTTACAGGCGTCGGGCTCTCCAGACTGTTTAGAGCTCTGGAACATCATGATTACTGGTACAGGGGAGGGGGAATACTACACAAATGTCCCTGGCTGCTCGACAAAGCCCTGGCCACAGGAAACCCATCCAGAGAGGGTGGGTGGGGACTTTCCTTAATCTGGAAAGCAGACCATTGTTTAACAGGACCTGAATCCCCTGAATTCAGGAAAGAATAGGAAAGCTACTTTTTCTTCAACTTGATTTTCGTGATCCAAGGCATGATGCAGTAGATAGGAAGCTCTGAAATCCCTAAGTTTATTCCATAAAAATACAACTTACACCTTGTTTGATAACAGTGCCATTGTAGGGAATTTCCTGGCAGTTTAGTGGTGAAGACTCCACACTCCCAATGGGGGTGAAGAGCCCCCATTTGACCATGCTGACACCTTGATCTCAAGGGGCACAGGTTAGACCCCTGGTTAGGGAACTAAGATCCTGCATGCCACATGGTAGGCCAAAAATAAAAAATAAGTAACATTAGAAAAATAAATAATGTCACTATTAAAACCCTTCCCAGGTGGCGCTAGTGGTTAAGAACCCATCTGCCAATGAAGGAGACCCTAGTTCAATCCCTGGGTCGGGAAGATCCCCTGGAGGAGGGCATGGCAACCCACTCCAGTATTCTTCCCTGGAGAATCCCATGGACAGAGGAGTCTGGCGGGCTACCGCCCATGGGGTGGCAAAGAGTCGAGCATGACTAAAGTGACTTAGCATGCATTAAAACACATCTTTTCTGGGAAAATCAAAGTCTAACAAAATTGTTATGCCTACTATAAAAACAAAAGAGTTAGCCAGTCTAGATGATATACAAGCAAGCTTCTTGCAAATGAATGCCATGCCTGTTCGACTCTCAAGCATCATATTCTCTAAACATAAACCATTTATGGGTACTGTGGTCCTTATGTGTCCCCCTAAAATTCATATGTTGAAACCTAACCCCCCAAAATGATTCTATGAGGAGGTAGGGGCCTTTGGAAGATGATGAGGTCATAAGGATAGAGTCCTCATGAATGAGATTAGTGCCCTCATAAAAGAGGCTCCAAACAGCACCCTCATCCCCTTCAGCTACGTAAGGAGACAACTAGAAAGACAAGGAAGAGAGCCCCCATTTGACCATGCTGACACCTTGATCTCAAACTTCCAGCCTCTGGAACTGTGAGAAATAGATTTCTGTTGTTTTTAAGTCATTTTAGGTATGGTACCTGGGCTTCCCAGGTGGCTCAGTGGTAAAGAATCTGCCTGCCAATGCAGGAGCCATAGAAGATGTGAGTTCAATTCCTGGGTCGGGAAGATTCCCTGGAGGAGGAAATGTCAACCCACTCCAGTATTCTTGCTAGGAGAATCCCATGGAGAGAGGAGCCTGGCAAGCTATAGTCCACTGGGACCCGAAGAGCTAGAGATGACTAAAGTGATTGAGTATACATACATGCATATTATAGGGTATCTTGTTTTAGCAGCCGAAAGGACAACATCAATGAGAGAGCCATCTAAGAAGGAAGACAAAGGGGCATAAAGGTTTACATTCATTGCTCTGGAAGGTGCAGTGGAAATGGCAGAATTGGCACCAAAACTCAAACCTGCTTCTCCTACTGGTACGTTATAGACTGAAGAAGCCAGAGACCCTGGAGAGGGCTGTTGGGCAATGTGGCCAAAATGCCAACCTAACCTAGGCTAATGCAAGGCAACAGAATAAACTGGAAGGGTGCCATGTTAAGACCCAAGGTTTGCAAGAGTGGAGCCAAGACCATAAATGCCAGAATTGAAGTGGAAGATGGGAAAGAGACTCTTTGGAAAATCAGTGCTGCTCCAGATATTCTAAGAGATGCTCTCATACTGAGCAGAGACTTGCTATTTGCAAAGTTAACCTGAGTTTCCAAATCCTAGGTTCAAAATCCTGTGGGCAATTGGAAAAATCTTACATGATCGCAAACTAGACCTCCACAGGGAAAGGTAATACTACGATTTTGCACAGCTCTGAGAGACACGATTTACAATATGGAACATGTGTTCTAGAGTCGTGCAACGTGGCAGGCCTACAGCACAGTTGATATTTTAGCAGTGATCTGAGCTAGTGACCAAGCCTAGCTCACTGCCCAGCATGTGTATCTTGGTGTGGCCTTTTTGCTTTCTCTTCAGCATGAAGTGACAGACTTCATTTTGGGGGGCTCCAAAATCACTGCAGACAGTGACTGCAGCCACGAAATTAAAACTCTTGCTCTTTGGAAGAAAAGCTATGACAAACCTATACAGCATAATCACTTTGCTGACAAAAGTCCATATAGTCAAAGCTGTGTTTTCTCCAGTAGTCATGTATGGATGTCAGAGTTGGATCCTAAAGAAGGCTGAGTGCCAAAGAATTGTTGCTTTCGAACTGTGGTGCTGGAGAAGACTCTTGAGAGTCCCTTGGAGAGCAAGGAGATCCAATCAGTCAATCCTAAAGGAAATCAATCCTGAATATTCATTGAAAGGACTGATGCTAAAGCTGAAGCTCCAATACTTTGGCCACCTGATGTGAATAGTGGACTCAGTGGGAAAGACCCTGATGCTGGAAAGGATTGAAGCCAGGAAGAAAGGGAGGTGACAGAGGCTGAGATGGTTGGATGGCATCATCGACTCGATGGACATGAGTTTGAGCAAGCTCTGGGAGATACTGAAGGACAGGGAAGCCTGGCACGCTGCAGTCCATGGGGTCTCAAAGACTCGGACACGACTGAACAGCAACATGGGAGGGTAAAAAAGGATGACACTTTTAAGCCAGTTGCAAATATCAATAATGGAAATAGAGAGAAATCGAAAAGAAATGTTGAATAAATTCAAGGGTAAAATTTGAATTTGGTAGTTGCTTCAAGGCAGCCAGTACTCTATAAGGAATCAAGAAAAAGTAATTTCTGAAACTGTTGAGCGAGTGTTCCAGCAAGAATTTATTTTAATTGCTTTATAAATTGCTTTAATCCTATATTTAGGGAATCATTAGGGGCCTGAAAGGGTCACTTAAAATTTTCACTTATGCTTAACTAAGTTTTATAGAGAAAATTACATGTTTTAATAGTATTCATAGAATCAGGGACTTGTAAAGGTCTCGAGATGTGTCCTTTTAAAATAGCAAAGGTCTGTGACTCAATATCACTTAATTCTCACAATAGCCCTGTGAGATAAAGATAATTATTCTTTTTATAGATGAGGCAACTGACCCTCTGAGGGTCTGAATTATTTGCAAAGTAAGCAATTTGAAGGAAGGATTCTACCTTATTCATCTTTCCATCTCAAGGGTCTGGAACATGGCAGACACTCAGCATTATTATTTCAAGGGTTCTCAAAGCACGGTCCCCAGACCAGCAGCAGCAGCATCACCTGGAAACTTTTTAGAAATGCAAACTCCCAGGCTCCACCCAGACTTCCTGACTCAAACACACCCAGTACAGGGCAACCTACATTTTAACAAGCCCTCCAGGAGACTGAACAGAGGTCTGTATAGTCAAAGCTATGGTTTTTCCAGTAGTCACATACAGATGTGAAGGTTGGACCATAAAGAAGGCTGAGCATCAAAGAATTGATGTTTTTGAATTGTGGTGCTAGAGAAGACTCTTGAGAGTCCCTTGGACTGTAAGGTGATCAAATCAGTCAGTCCTAAAGGAAATCAAGCCTGAATATTCATTGGAAGGACTGATGCTGACACTCCAATATTTTGGTCACCTGATGCAAAGAGCCAATTCATTAGAAAAGACCGATGCTGGGAAAGATTGAGGACAAGAGGAGAAGAGGGCAACAGAGGATGAGATGGTTGGGGGGCATCACTGACTCAATGGACATGAGTTTGAGCACACACTGGGAGACAGGGAAGGATAGGGAGGCCTGGTGTGCTGCAGTCCATGGGTTTGCAAAGAGTTGGATGTGACTTCACAACTGGACAATAACAACCAGGAGATGGTGGTGCACGTGAAAGTGTGTAAGAAGACTGGTGTTCAATGAGCAGTGAATGAAGTGTAGTCAGGTGAGACGGCGTGTATCCAGGTTCCTCAGAGCCCTGGGAGACCCAGGGGAGCAAGTGTCAAAGAACTAGGATAGTAACATCTCAGTTCTGGACTGATCTCTGCTGGAGTCTCCTCGTCCTCATTCTCAGAAGAGCCGTATGCCCTCAAACCACAGTGTGCCAGGATCTGCGCGCAGCTGCCATGCCCGCACCTCACCTCGCCACCAGCAATGTGCACAGAATCCCAGTCCCTTCCCTGCAATGAATACAATTAGTCAAGTTTCCACTTTTCTTTCTTCCTCCCAAATCCCCGGCAGTGAGGGCCACCTGAGGAAAGAAAATTTCATCTTGCACAAAACCAGATTTATCTCTGTTCTTTGCACAACAATACAATGAAAGCCCAAATGATTTCTCCACATTTGGTAGCACTTAGAAGCTTTTCATCAGTGCAGGAATAAGGAGTACAACTATTTCCCTCATTTCTGTTTACGGCAGCGATACAGCTGAAAGAAAACAATTTAAATCTATCAACCGCAGAGATGTTTTTGACTTAAGACAAGCACCAAAGTTTCAGCATTTATCTAGCATCACAGCTTGTCTTGAGATGAAAACAGCCTACGAGATCAGCTATCTAGTCCCTGCAAGATGATATACAGTGGTACCCAGAACAGTTTCTGTTAAAGAATTATGTATATATTTTAATATGTATCAGGAAAAAAACATGTAACTTTCATATCATACCCACAATTTCACGGATATTATTGCTTGTGGTGGTGATGCACTTCTCCTCTGTTCTCACGTGCTCAGTCATGTCCAACTCTTTGCGACCCCATGGAGGAGACCACCAGGCTCCTCTATCCATGGGATTCTCCAGGCAAGAATACTGGAATGGGTAGCCATTTCCTTCTCCGGGGGATCTTTCTGACCCAGGGATCGAACCTGCATCTCCTGCATTGCAGGTGGATTATTTACCCCTTGAGCCATAAGGGAAGCCCTTATTATTGCTCAGAGTAAAGTTAAAGTAATTAGTGAGTCAAAAACAAAAGTGAAATGATTTCAGAAAACATCTGTAAATAAGCAATAGCCCAGGTGTTGTGCAGATATGGCAGAAATCACGAAAGTGATACACAAAGTTTGGGGATTAGGTAATCACCCCAATAGGCTGCTGGAAGGGAAGAGAATTCACCCTACTCCAGGTGGTTCAATTGGAGAATTGTCAATGAAGGAAATTCTTAGGGAATTGTGGGCAGTGTTAAGAGAACTGAAGGTGATGCTGAGGCATCTGGGAATCAATGGGTGGAGGAAGTCATCCCCGCCCCAAGGCTGAAGGGACAAGGGATGGAAATAATGCAGCTGGAGCTCTGGAGGAGAAGTGACCTGGAAAGAGCCAAGACAGAGTCCTGGAGTGAAGGAGTGTGAAAAAACAGCTCAACCTTTCCTCCTTCCTCTCATCTGCCTCTTCTTCCCATTGGCCAAACCCAACTGGAAGCCAGAGGCAAAGGAACCAGGCAGTCCCTATGGTCCAGGCAGTGCCTATGGTAGAGGCCAGGCCCCAAGACACAGGTGGCACAAGGGATGAGCACAGTGATGGAAAAGACAGCGCTAGTGACAGGGAGACAGGAGTCTATCGCACTTGCTTCTTTCAGACGTGCAGACCTGCTGCCCAGCAGGAAAGGCAGGCCAAGGGGGCTTCAGGAAGACTCACTGGTCAGAAATATGACTGCAGAGATTGGTAGATCTCAGAGAAATTCCATAAGGTATCTGCACCTCAGTTTCTTTATCCGGAAAATGGGAAGATTATCTCTGCATTGCAGGTTGGTTGATGCTCAATAAAAAGTAGCAACTTTCATGCCAAATGAAAGAAGCCAAACACAAAAAGTCACATATTGCATGATTCCATTCATATGAAATATCCAGAATAGCTAAATCCATAGAAACAGCAGATCGGTGCCTGCCTCAGGCTGGGGGGAAGGGAAACTGGGGAGTGACTGCTTAAGGGGTTGATTTCATTTGGAGGGTGCTTAGAGGGGGATAGTGAACCCGTGTTGGAACTAGACAGCTATGGTGGTTGGACAACATTGTGAATATACTAAATGCCAATGAATCACTCACTTTGAAATGATTATATTTAATACTAATTTGCTAGGGCTGCCATAACAAAGTACCACAACCTTGAGTGCCTTAAATAACTGAAATGTATTGTTTCACTATTCCTGGGTCTGGAAGATCTGCTGGAGAAGGGATAGGCTACCCACTCCAGTATTCTTGGGCTTCCCTTGTGGCTCATCTGGTAAAGAATCCGCCTGCGATGTGGGAGACCTGGGTTTGATCCCTGGGTTGGGAAGATCCCCTGGAGAAGGGAAAGGCTATCCACTCCAGTATTCTGGCCTAGAGATTTCCATGGACTACAGTCCATGGGGTTGCAAAGAGTCAGACATGACTAATCGACTTTCACTTTCTTTCTGGAGACTGGAGGTCCAAGGTCATGGTGTTTCATGGTTAGTGCCAGGCATCTCTCCTTGCCTTGAAGATGGTCAACTTCTGTGTGTCTCTATGTCCAAATTCCCCCTTTGTATAAGGGTATCAGTCATGTTGGATCCAAGGGCCCAGCTAGTACAGGAGGACGGCATCATAACTTCACTAATCTGCAAGAAGCCTGTTTACAAATGAGGTCAGTTCTGAGATGCTGGGGACTTCAATATAGGAACTTAGTGGAAAGGGGCACAATTAAACCCTGAACAACAGTTAATTTTATATTATATGAATTTCACCTCATTAAAAATATGGGAGAAAAGTAACTAATTATGATCGTTATTATGAAAGTCAGTGGCCCATTATCTCAAGGTCAGGTGTAGCATAAAAACCCCTATCAAGAATTAATTCTTTGCAGAAACAGAGACAAAGACATGGAGAAACAGACTTGTGGACACAGTGAGGGAGGAAGAGGGTGGGACGAATTGGGAGATTAGGATTTACATATATATACTACCTACCAGGATTCCCAGGTGACGCTAATGGTAAAGAATTCCACTGCCAGTGCAGGAGATTTAAGATGACCCAGAGGGATGGTATGGGGAGGGAAGAGGGAGGGGGGTTCGGGATCGGGATGGGGAACACGTGTATACCTGTGGCAGATTCATGTTGATGTATGGCAAAACCAATATAAGATTGTAAAGTAATTAACCTCCAATTAAAATAAATAAATTTATATTAAAAAAAAAAAAAAAAAAGAGACTCAGATTCAATCCCTGGGTTGGGAAGATCCCTTGGGGGAGGGCATGACAACCCACTCAAGTATTCTTGCCTGGAGAATCCCATGGACAGAGAGAGGAGCCTGGTGGGCTACAATCCAAAGGGTCTCAAAGAGTCGGACACGACTGGAGTGACTTAGCATGCAGGCATATACACTATCATTTGTAAAATAGCTAGCTAGTGGGAAGCTCCTGTATAGCACACGGAGCTCAGCTCGGTGCTCTGCGTTGACCTCGAGGTGAGGGATAGGGGTGGGAAAGAGGCTCAAGAGGAGGGAATATATTTATACATATATCTGATTCATGTTGTTGCACAGCAGAAACTAGCACAATATTGTAAATCAATTGTACTCCAACTAAAAAATAAATAATTTTTTTTTTAAAGAAAGTAGACTGCAGCCTAAACATTTAAGGGATTTCCAATTTAAAAAAAAAAAAGAAAGAGAGAGAATAAATTCTTCATGGGCCCTAACTTAGTCTCTTCCAGATATTACTACTTTGCTGGTCATGGGTAATGCCCACCCAACCCATGCACCTTCAAAAGTACCTGGAGCTATAGATAATGAAGATGCCATGGGGATATTACGAAGGTAATTAGAATGTTTGTTGAAGACACCAAACTCTTACCCCGGAGTGAGAACTATATACAGCATAGCATGTTCTAGCAAACATAAGCATGCCACAGCAACCTGCTCGGCGAGCTCACTGTCTATTAACTCCTTGCTAGAGACATTGTGACCCACTCCAGTATTCTTGCCTGGAGAATTCCATGGACAGAGGAGCCTGGCAAGCCACATTCTATGTGGTTGCAAGAGTCGGACCCAACTGAACGACTAAGCACAGTGACATTGTGATAACTCTTATTACCTGGGAGTTTCCTGCTCTGGTCTACCCTGGCCTCATCTCCACCCTGTGCTGGCTGAGTCCTGCCGCTCCTTGGGGGGTCTCATGAGGCTCCTGCACCTTGTCACTCTGCTGTGACTGTTGCTTACATGTCGCCTTTATCATTGTCTGCAGCCAGACGTGTATCACTGTAAATGCTCAGAGTTCTCCTTGAGCATGGACCTTTCCTTCCTTCCTCCGTGCTTTGTCAGATGGGAGTGATCTGATTCATCTGTGAGTCCTGGAGATGGCATCTATTTGGCCCTGGAGTCTGCTTTCTAAACCTGGACCTCTGTCCCAAGTCAGCATGATGATCTCTGTCTGCTCCACTGGCCCTCCTACGTTTTCTTGTAACAATTGTTAACATGTATTGAGGACTGACTGTGTGTCCAGGGCTGTTATTATCTGTATGTCAGAGATGAGGAAACTTGGACCCAGTAGGGTTATAAGTCCCAAATAACAAGAGCCAGGACATATCAGAAGGAAATGAACCCTGGCTCCAAAACCTCTGTTCTTACCCACAACACTGGACTGTCTTTCAACACCACGAACACCATTAACATTGCTACCCTACTAATACTTTAAATCTGATCACAGTTTACACAACACTTTAACAGAACTGAAGAAATGTGTCATTGAATCCAGTGTTGAAAGAGCATCTGGGGCTAAACTCAAATTCAACAAGTATTTATATACTACTACTACTACTACTACTAACTCGTTTCAGTCGTGTCTGACTCTGTGCGACCCCATGGACTGCAGCCTTCCAGGCTTCTCCTTCCCTGGGATTCTCCAGGCAAGAACACTGGAGTGGGTTGCCATTTCCTTCTCCAATGCATGAAAGTGGAAAGTGAAAGTGAAGTCACTCAGTCGTGTCTGACTCTTAGCGACCCCACGGACTGCAGCCTACCAGGCTCCTCCATCCATGGGATTTTCCGGGCAACAGTACTGGAGTGGGGTGCCATTGCCTACTGACTTTAATGTTTTTCCTCATCTACAATTTCACAAATACTGCCTAAGACAAGGATTAAACTCATTGTTTGAATCAAAGCAAGAGTATACCTTATTTCACTTCGCAATTTTACAGTTTTTCAAACATTTCCACATATACTATAATATTTGAACTTTATAAAATTCCTTGAAGCAGAAAAAAATGGAAACAATTATTCCTATATTTCAGATGATAAAACTGAGGCTGTCAAACATTGAGACACAACTTGAATTAAGGTCTCCTGGCTTGTAACCTTCTATATAACATGCTGTCTATCAATGGACTCGTTTGGGGATAATATATTCACAACAATTCAGCCAATTTGGCAAGTGCTGTTCTGTAATCTCTGTTATAAAAGGCAGCGTGCCACTTTTCCTTCATCTAGCTAGAATCAATTTCTAACAAGAGTGTTCTCCAACAGAGGTGTTTCTGCATTGCTTTGAATGATAGAATGAAATATTCAAGCAACTGGCCTTATGTACAACACATATGCAATGAAGGTGAGGAAATGACCCCTGATTCTCTTTGGTATCAACGTTCTCCATTTAATCAGGGGATCGAGATGGTCATGGGCTAAGTATTTGGACTAGATCCCTGTCTCCAGCAACAGCATGGTCAAGGCAGGAGATCTGCTCTCCTCCTCACTAGAATTACAGGAAGGAAGGAAGATTTCAGTTCTTTGGTAGGCGTCCATCCCAAAGACTTCATTTCCCTTTGTGTTTTCACAGCCAGGAAATCCCTCATCAGATTGAAATAAATCCCTCTTTCTCTTCTCTAAGCCCTCAGCTTGCTCTGTTTTCTAGGAGGAGAGGGAACAGCTGCTTATTCCTAAGAAGCAGCAACCAATCCCTGAAATCTGTCCACCCCAGCACGCTGTGGGATTCCAAATATTTTAGTGTCAGACATCTGAGTGTTAATTACTTTACAGTGGCTCCCACATCCAGGCTGATGGGTGCAAAGCCAAGCTGGCCGAGCTAAGCATTGCAGGAAGAGAAAGCAGAAAGCAGGTTCTGGCATCACCGGAGGGTCCTAACATCACCCAGATTCTCACACATTACTTGTTTGTCACCATCCATCACTCTACCCCAGGGCTCGGCACCTACCACCACCCGCCCCCAGACACCCGTGTCTGCAAAGACACCCTCAGGTATGCAAAAAAGAAACTCTGGGTTTGACCTTTCACTCACTCTCTCAGCTCCTCTCCCACCTCATTGCATCCCACCCTGATCCATTAATTTCCTCTTGGATCTTGAAATGTTCCCTTAGTCTAAAGCTGCATGTCTTATCTAGTTTCTTGCCCATAGCCAGGGGTTTTGGGGTAACAGCTTTGCACAATAAGTATAATACTTTCTCACACAGCCCATGCCATTTCCCCATGGTGTGCAATGACTGGGAGAAGCAGAGTCTGTATCACACATTACTAACAGGAAGACTTAGGGAGTAATCATTGCAACACAAACACCCCATAGCAAAAGAAAGTCTTAGAAGTTGGTCCTTGGTCCCCTCGGTGGGTGGGCATTCAGCTGGAACTAGTATTCTTGCCTGGAGAAACCCAGGGACAGAGGCGCCTGACAGGCCACAGTCCATAAGGGACGAAAGGAGTCGAACACAAACGAAGTAACTGACCACACGCAGAGCATAAATATAGTCATCATAATATCCATTATAATACAGAAACGATCTAATTTTATAATATATAATGATCTAACAAATGAAAGTGATAAAAATAAAACACTAGATCATTAAAAAATAAGTCTCATTAACCAGAGATAGTTCTGTACCCCAACCATTTCTACTGGGGGACGAACAGTACTTGAATCCTTGTCTCCTTGTTGGGAAAGTGACAACGATTAACAGGATGTGTGCTCTGTGCTTAACACTTTCAGCTGTGTTCCTTCTCCGTCTTACCAGCAACCTCAAGCACAGATCCGACGTGGTAAATTCTGTAGTTTAGACTCGTGCATTCCTTCTGGGGGACTTGAGGACTTCAATCCACATAATCCTGGCCTCCATGCTCCTCTTGAGCTCTTTGTGAACCTTAAAAAGTCTGTACTCTATTCCTCCCGCAAATGAAACTATCAGGAATGCGCAGATCCTGGGCTCCTGTCCCTCATCACCGGTTCCCCACACACTCCCAATGAGAGTTCTAGATCAGGGGCTGTCCAATGGGACTTCTGATAAGTTTTTTGGTTGTTGTTGTTGTTGTTTTTTTAATGTGGACTTTCTGTACAACATTGTAAATTTGTTACAACATTGCTTCTGTTTTATGTTTCAGTTTTTTGGCCTCCAGGCACGTGGGATCTCAGAGAAGGCAATGGCACCCCACTCCAGTACTCTTGCCTGGAAAATCCCATGGACGGAGGAGCCTGGTGGGTGGTAGTCCATGGGGTCGCTAAGAGTCGGACAAGACTCAGTGACTTCACTTTCACTTTTCACTTTCCTGCATTGGAGAAGGCAATGGCAACCCACTCCAGTGTTCTTGCCTGGAGAATCCCAGGGACGGGGGAGCCTCGTGGGCTGCCGTCTATGGGGTCGCACAGAGTCGGACACAACTGAAGCGACTTAGCAGTAGCCGTAGCAGCAGCAGCATGTGGGATCTTGATCCCCAGGATCAGCCCAGCACCCTCTGCATTGAAGGACGAAGTCTTGACCACTGGACTGCCAGGGAAGTCCCTCTAATAAGGCGTAGACCATTCCACAGAAGAGAGGGGCCATAACCTTATAATCACACACACAACAGCCCTCAATGGGGGAAAAACTCCCTAGAGAGCCACCAAAACCTGTGTGTATCACCGACTTGAGCAATTACTTACTCTCTTGCAATTAAAGTCACTCAGGAAAATGAAATTGTTACTGTGAGGAGCAGCTAACCAGCAAAGGGCCAAAGTGCGCTTTCAGCCATATGGCAGGCGATTCCCATTGATGTCGACAGAGAATTTGCACGTGAGTGACTGCGAGGCCAAGTCTCATTCCTGGGAGAAGCTCTGAAGTTTCACTATCACAAAGGGAAGCAGGAAAGTGTAGGGACTGAGTGTGGCTGTATGAAGCCGTCATTTTTATGCAAACAGACAGACTAAGCACGCACCCAGTTCATTATAGTATATTCTTCTATCCTGTCCAAGTTTTAGGGGAGGTAGAAGAGAGTACATCTTCTGCAAAAGCTTCCTTTTTAAATCTTTCAGCACATTGATATTCTGCTCATAGCAAAGAAACACTCAAGAATAGTATCTGTTTTGAGTTAGTGAGTAAAGATCCTTAATATGCTAAGAATCGTGCCGATGGAATGCACAAGGTCTAAAATGCAAAATTTAACACATGGGCTCCGTGTTTGAGGTTGTTGGTAAGATGGAGGAGGAACCCACGGAAAGCAATAAACACACGTGCTCTTAACTGGTGTCACTTTCTCAAGAAGGAGACAAAAGGATTTCTTAGAAGAAGTCTTGTCACCAGCCTCCACACAGAGAGGTATGAAGGTATAAAGGTCAGAGGATAGTGCCAGCCCTGGTACAGATATGCTTGGCCTGGGTCAAACCCCACACAGCAGGTTGTTAAGCAAAAATCATCAGCCATGTGTCAAAACATTCCAGATTTTCACTCATTGGCATGAAATAAAGCCTCTGACGTAAGGGCTGGTCTTATAAAGGCTGCATGTGGATTATAAACTCAGAGAGGAAAGACATTGCTTCGTGCTTTTATTTCACGCCTGTAGGCTCAAGTATGTGACTGCTCCAACCATCCCATAAGAGGGAGGGATCCCAGTGAGAAAGCAAGGGAAAGGAAACACAGAGTTAGTCCAGAAAAGGTGGGAGATACAGGAGAATCCTTCACAGGGTTCACCGTAGCACTCTTTGCCTGGAGGAGAGTGAGCTAACCTGGGGTGATGACCACGGTCAGAATAATCCCAGTAATAATAGTAATAATAACAGCTAACACCCACTGAGTGCTCTCCGTGAGCCAAGCACTGAGTTAGGTGCTCTACACACATTACCTGATGATTGCATCCTCTCAAATTCATCCCATGTGAATTTCAACTTCCCCGCATAGTAGGTACTACTGTTGCTTCCATTGTACAGATGAGGAAAGTGAGGGTAAATGATGCAGGAAAGGAGATAAAAAGTGGATAGACCAGTTAGGAAGGAATGGGAATGGGCAGAAAAAGTAAAGGACGGTCATGGAGTGGGAGAGTCTGGCCAAGATTTGCAGGGGAAGGGATACATCCACAAGGTCAACAAAGGCAGATGGTCCAGATCCCAGCAGGCAGGCAGGGTCCAGGATCTGGATCATTAGTGGATGAGTCAGCCAGCCCAGTGGTCCCTGGTAGCAAGCTCTAATCACAGGCACAGAAAACACACATATTGAGCAGCAGCTCTTTCATAGTTCCTGCTGCGTGAGATTCTTATAACCACCCTGAGGTACAAACACCAGGACAGAGGTTCAGAAAGCACCTCACCTAAGCTCACATCCTTGGGAATCCGTAGAGCTGTTACTCAAGGAACTGTTCAAGCTCAGATCAGATCAGATCAGTCACTCAGTCGTGTCCGACTCTTTGCGACCCCGTGAATCGCAGCACGCCAGGCCTCAAGGCACCTGTTAAACGCAGCTGCCTCTCAGGGTTGCTTAACCAGCACCTCGGGTTCTTGGTTCTTGAAACTTGAAACACATTGACCACTTGGAGTATGAACCAAAGTTCCAGAGCCTGAGAGACCCACTGGATAAGAAGGGAAGACCATTTCCACGATGGGATGGATGGTGACCTCCAGTAAGTGACTGATGGTGGCAGGAGCAGGCTTGAAGGACAAAGCAGAGGTCAGATCAGCAAACTGCAAGGAGTGAGACAAGAGGCATGCCGGGTGATGACCATGTGATAGAGGAAGAGAGGCCATAAGGATCGGAATGAAGCAAGAGGCCTGATATTCAGTTGGCCCATCACACCCACAAACAGCCTCAGTTGCCTCTGCAGCACTGAACAGCCAGCAAAAACAGCGCTGTCTGTAGAAGGGAAGGGGCTCTGTGTCCTTCAAAATTCCCTCCCTGGACGCTCCAGATGCTGGGATTGTAGACAATAAATTTGAGCCTCCTTTGAACTCTTACCCCTTGGGATGGTCAAGATTCAACTCAGTATCTTTTTCCTCCACCACTAACATCCTTCCCACTTAATGTGATGTGGTGTCATCCCCAAGACCTTATTCAGATGCTTCTTTTTAATTCACTCTCAGACGCAGTCCTGAGGTCAGACAGTTTGCATGCATCAGACTCTTTGCCACCCCATTGATTGCAGCCCACAAGTCTCCTCTGTCCATGGAATTTTCCAGGCAAGCATACTGGAGTGGGTTGCTATTTCCTACTCCAGGGGAATCTTCCCAAACCAGGGATCAGACCTGCGCCTCCTGCATTGGCAGGTGGATTCTTTTACCACTGTGCCACCTGGGGAGCCCCAGACACTCTGAGGCAGATCCAAAGATCCAGAGCATTCTATCATGTTATTAATTGTGTTATTAAAAGCTTCCTCCCAGCGATGTGTCCCCAAATCCTCAGAGGCTTCCAGCCTCTGTCTCACCTCAGATATAGGTAGATGACCCTTGTTAAACTGTCAGGTCTAATTACTAGTTCATACTCTAACCTCTTCTCTAATTTAAAAGACTCCTCATTTCAGTTCTTTTTTATTTCCCTGCTTCCATTCTTTCTTTTCAGCAAAATGAGAGATTAAGGCCTAACCACCTTAGTGGTCTCAGTGCCACTAATAATGAGAAAACCATTGGTTAATTTTTTTTTTCTAAAGATAAGAAGGTAGCAGTCTTTTCAAATAAGGAAAGGGAAAGGCTTTCCAGAGGGAGCAGGCGGAAAGGTGATAAATGGAAAACAGTGTAGCAACTGCACTTCGGTTTGCAACTTCTTTCCTGCTTCCCTTTGAAGCCGACTGGATTGAAAGCATTTGTTTCTTCACAAGAATAGAATGTTTGACAACTAATTAAACCAGGCTTTTGACCTTAGGCTTGAACAAAGTTTGTGATCATGGAGTACAGAGCTAGGTTTAAAATAAGGGGAGGGGGGGGGGAGGAGCCAAGATGGCGGAGGAGTAGGACGGGGAGAACACTTTCTCCCCCACAAATTCATCAAAAGAGCATTTAAACGTAGAGTAAATTCCACAAAACAACTTCTGAATGCCGGCAGAGGACATCAGGTACCCAGAAAAGCAACCCAACTCTTCGAAAGGAGGTAGGAAAAAATATTAAAAACAAACAAAAAAAAAGAGACAAAAGAGGGAGGGACGGAGTTCCGTCCAGGGAAGGGAATCTTAAAAAGAGAGAAGTTTCCAAACATCAGGAAACCTTCTCACTGCCGAATCTGTGCCGAGCTTTGGAAGCACAGAGGGCAACATAACAGGGAGAAAAAATAAATAAACAATTTAAAACTCGCAGATTGCGAGCCCTACGGTAACTCCCCCAGCGGAGAAGCAGCGCAGACGCCTGCATCCGCCATTAGCAAACCGGGGCTGGGCAGGGAGGCGCGGCGTGGGCTGCATCGCTGAGAGTAAGAATCTGGCCTGAATACCCTGAGTGCTATCTGAGCGAAATAATTTGGGCTAGCAAACCAGACTGTGGGATATCTACCACGCGAAAAGCCAGCCCTAACCTAAGACCCCCAGGCCCGCGCACGGAACAAAGGACTGAACAGAGATAGCCGGCTGCAGATCTTCCCCCTCCGGTGACAGGCAGCCAGAGCCGGAAGGGGGCAATCGCAGCCCCAGAGAGACATTATCTATAAAACTGTAAGCAGGCTTCTTTGCTAACTAAAACTTCTTGGGGGTCTGGACGGTCAACATCTGCCTGAGAAGGTGCGCCGGTTTTAACACCCAGATAACCGAGTGGCGGGGAGGCGATAAGTCGCAGCATTGGCGCTCGCCAAACACCTCATCACCTGAGCTGCTCGGACCAGGGAAGAGCACAAAACGCAGGCCCAACTGAGTCTGCGCCTCTGAGGACTACCCGAGTGCCTGAACCTGAGCAGCTTGGACCTGGGAGGTGCATGCAGCCCAGGGCCAGCCTCGGATTGTTCCCGGCGGAACAACCTAGAGTCCGAGCAGTGTGGACAGGGAGGCTACACGCGCCGTGAGCAGGGGCAGACCCAGGGTGGCTGAGGCATTGCGAGCCCACGCCAGTGTTATTCGTTTGCAGCATCCCTCCCTCCCTCCCCACAGCGCGACTGAACAAGTAAGCCTAAAAAAAAAAAAAAAAAAAAGTGTCCTCCACCGTGCCCTTTGAGTCAGGGCGGAAACCAGATACTGAAGAGACTAGCAAACAGAAGAAGATATAACAGAGGGAAACGCCTTGGAAGCTATAGGCAATAGATCAAAACCCTGTGGTTACTACGGACTACATAGGAAGGGGCCTATAGATCTTGAGAAATATAAATCTGACCAAGGAACTAGCCAAAAATGAACTGAACCCACTCACCCACAAAAAAAAAAAAAAAAAAAAAAAAGTCCTAGATATATTTTTATTATTTTTACAATCATTCTTTTTTTTTTTTAATTAAAAAAAAAATTTTAAGTCCTCTATTGTTCCTTTAATTTTCACTTTTATAACCTATTACTTTGCCAAAAAAAAAAAAAGACCCTATTTTTTTCTTCTTCAGCAAACTTCATATATATATATTTTATAATTTTTTGACCTTGTTTTTTTTGTTTGTTTGTTTTTGTTTTTTTCTTCTTTTCTTTAACATTGTATTTTTGAAATTCCAAACTCTACTCTAGATTTTTAATTTTTGCTTTTTGGTATATGTTATCAATTTTGTACCTATAGTTTTTTTTTTTATATAATTTCTGTGACTTTTTTTTTTCTTCTTCTTCTCTGTTTCTTTCTCTTCTTCTTTTATATAACATTGTATATCTGAAATTCCAAACTTTACTCTAGATTTTTAATTTATGCTTTTTGGTATTTGATATCAATTTTGTACCTGTATTTTCTTTATAATTTTTGTGACATTGTTCGTATTTGTTTGTTTGTTTTCTCTCTTTATTTTTCTTCTTCTTCTTTTTTTTTTTTTTTTAACATTGTATTTTTGAAATTCCAAACTCTACTCTAGATTTTTAATTTTTGCTTTCTGGTATTAGTTATCAACTTTGTACCTGTACTTTCTTTATAATTTTCGCGACCTTGTTTGTTTTTGTTTGTTCGTTTTTTCTCTCTTTCTTTTCCTTCTTCTTTTCTTTAACATCGTATTTTTGAAATTCCAAACTCTACTCTAGATTTTTAATTTTCGCTTTCTGGTATTAGTTATCAATTTTGTACCTGTACTTTCTTTATAATTTTCGCGACCTTGTTTGTTTTTGTTTGTTCGTTCTTTCTCTCTTTCTTTTCCTTCTTCTTTTCTTTAACATCGTATTTTTGAAATTCCAAACTCTACTCTAGATTTTTAATTTTTGCTTTTATGTATTTGTTACCAATTTTGTACCTTTAAGGACCCAATCTTCAGGACCCATTTTTCACTAGGGAGTGAGATTACTGGCTTGACTGCTCTCTCTCCCTTTGGACCCTCCTTTTTCTCCACCAGGTCGCCTGTGTCTCCTCCCTAACCCCTCTCTACTCTACCCAACTCTGTGAATTTCTGTGTGTTCCAGACGGTGGAGAACACTTAGGGAACTGATTACTGGCTGGATCTGTCTCCCTCCTTTTCATTCCCCCCTTTTATCCTTCTGGCCACCTCTGTTACCTTCCTCCTTCTTCTCTTCTCTGTATAACCCCGTGAACATCTCTGAGTGGTCCAGTTGTGGAGTGCACATAAGGAAGTGACTACTGGCTAGCCCACTCTCTCCACTATTGATTCACCTCATCTCATTTGGGTCACCTCTAACTCCCTCCTCCCTCTTCTCTTCTCCATGTAACCCTGTGAACCTCTCTGAGTGACCCTCACTGTAGAGAAACTTATCATCTTTAATGTAGATGTTTTATCAATGGTGCTGTATAGAAGGAGAAGTTTTGAAACTACTGTAAAAATAAGACCGATAATCGGAAGCAGGAGACTTAAGTCCAAACCCTGACTCCAGGGAACTCCTGACTCCAGGAACATTCATTCACAGGAGCTCATCAAATGCCTCCATACCGACACTGAAACCAAGCACCACACAAGGGCCAATAAGTTCCAGGGCAAGACATACCAAGCAAATTCTCCAGCAACAAAGGAACACAGCCCTGAGCTTCAAGATACAGGCTGCCCAAAGTCACCCCAAAACTATAGACATCTCATAACTCATTACTGGACATTTCATTGCACTCCAGAGAGAAGAAATACAGCTCCACCCACCAGAACACCGACACAAGCTTCCCTAACCAGGAAACCTTGACAAGCCACCTGTACAAACCCACACACAGCGAGGAAACACCACAATAAAGAGAACTCCACAAACTGCCAGAATACAGAAAGGACACCCCAAACTCAGCAATTTAAACAAGATGAAGAGACAGAGGAATACTCAGCAGATAAAGGAACAGGATAAATGCCCACCAAACCAAACAAAAGAGGAAGAGATAGGGAATCTACCTGATAAAGAATTCCGAATAATGATAGTGAAATTGATCCAAAATCTTGAAACTAAAATGGAATCACAGATAAATAGCCTGGAGACAAGGATTGAGAAGATGCAAGAAAGGTTTAACAAGGACCTAGAAGAAATAAAAAAGAGTCAATATATAATGAATAATGCAATAAGTGAAATTAAAAACACTCTGGAGGCAACAAATAGTAGAATAACAGAGGCAGAAGACAGGATTAGTGAATTAGAAGATAGAATGGTAGAAATAAATGAATCAGAGAGGATAAAAGAAAAACGAATTAAAAGAAATGAGGACAATCTCAGAGACCTCCAGGACAATATTAAACGCTACAACATTCGAATCATAGGGGTTCCAGAAGAAGAAGACAAAAAGAAAGACCATGAGAAAATACTTGAGGAGATAATAGTGGAAAACTTCCCTAAAATGGGGAAGGAAATAATCACCCAAGTCCAAGAAACCCAGAGAGTACCAAACAGGATAAACCCAAGGAGAAACACCCCAAGACACATATTAATCAAATTAACAAAGATCAAACACAAAGAACAAATATTAAAAGCAGCAAGGGAAAAACAACAAATAACACACAAGGGAATTCCCATAAGGATAACAGCTGATCTTTCAATAGAAACTCTTCAAGCCAGGAGGGAATGGCAAGACATACTTAAAATGATGAAAGAAAATAACCTACAGCCCAGATTATTGTACCCAGCAAGGATCTCATTCAAGTATGAAGGAGAAATCAAAAGCTTTTCAGACAAGCAAAAGCTGAGAGAATTCTGTACCACCAAACCAGCTCTCCAACAAATACTAAAGGATATTCTCTAGACAGGAAACACAAAAACGGTGTATAAACTCGAACCCAAAACAATAAAGTAAATGGCAACGGGAACATACTTATCAGTAATTACCTTAAACGTAAATGGGTTGAATGCCCCAACAAAAAGACAAAGACTGGCTGAATGGATACAAAAACAAGACCCCTACATATGTTGTCTACAAGAGACCCACCTCAAAACAGGAGACACATACAGACTGAAAGTGAAGGGCTGGAAAAAGATTTTCCATGCAAATAGGGACCAAAAGAAAGCAGGAGTAGCAATACTCATATCAGATAAAATAGACTTTAAAACAAAGGCTGTGAAAAGAGACAAAGAAGGTCACTACATAATGATCAAAGGATCAATCCAAGAAGAAGATATAACAATTATAAATATATATGCACCCAACACGGGAGCACCACAGTACGTAAGACAAATGCTAACAAGTATGAAAGGAGAAATTAACAATGACACAATAATAGTGGGAGACTTTAATACCCCACTCACACCTATGGATAGATCAACTAAACAGAAAATTAACAAGGAAACACAAACTTTAAACGATACAATAGACCAGTTAGACCTAATTGATATCTATAGGTCATTTCATCCCAAAACAATGAATTTCACCTTTTTCTCAAGCGCACATGGAACCTTCTCCAGGATAGATCACATCCTGGGCCATAAAGCTAGCCTTGGTAAATTCAAAAAGATAGAAATCATTCCAAGCATTTTTTCTGACCACAATGCAGTAAGATTAGATCTCAATTACAGGAGAAAAACTATTAAAAATTCCAACATATGGAGGCTGAACAACACGCTGCTGAATAACCAACAAATCACAGAAGAAATCAAAAAAGAAATCAAAATTTGCATAGAAACGAATGAAAATGAAAACACAACAACCCAAAACCTGTGGGACACGGTAAAAGCAGTCCTAAGGGGAAAGTTCATAGCAATACAGGCACACCTCAAGAAACAAGAAAAAAGTCAAATAAATAACCTAACTCTACACCTAAAGCAACTAGAAAAGGAAGAAATGAAGAACCCCAGGGTTAGTAGAAGGAAAGAAATCTTAAAAATTAGAGCAGAAATAAATGCAAAAGAAACAAAAGAGACCATAGCAAAAATCAACAAAACCAAAAGCTGGTTCTTTGAAAGGATAAATAAAATTGACAAACCATTAGCCAGACTCATCAAGAAACAAAGGGAGAAAAATCAAATCAACAAAATTAGAAACGAAAATGGAGAGATCACAACAGACAACACAGAAATACAAAGGATCATAAGAGACTACTATCAACAATTATATGCCAATAAAATGGACAACGTGGAAGAAATGGACAAATTCTTAGAAAAGTACAACTTTCCAAAACTGGACCAGGAAGAAATAGAAAATCTTAACAGACCCATCACAAGCATGGAAATTGAAACTGTAATCAAAAATCTTCCAGCAAACAAAAGCCCCGGTCCAGACGGCTTCACAGCTGAATTCTACCAAAAATTTAGAGAAGAGCTAACACCTATCCTGCTCAAACTCTTCCAGAAAATTGCAGAGGAAGGTAAACTTCCAAACTCATTCTATGAGGCCACCATCACCCTAATACCAAAACCTGACAAAGATCCCACAAAAAAAGAAAACTACAGGCCAATATCACTGATGAACATAGATGCAAAAATCCTTAACAAAATTCTAGCAATCAGAATCCAACAACACATTAAAAAGATCATACACCATGATCAAGTGGGCTTTATCCCAGGGATGCAAGGATTCTTCAATATCCGCAAATCAATCAATGTAATACACCACATTAACAAATTGAAAAATAAAAACCATATGATTATCTCAATAGATGCAGAGAAAGCCTTTGACAAAATTCAACATCCATTTATGATAAAAACTCTCCAGAAAGCAGGAATAGAAGGAACATACCTCAACATAATAAAAGCTATATATGACAAACCCACTGCAAACATTATCCTCAATGGTGAAAAATTGAAAGCATTTCCTCTAAAGTCAGGAACAAGACAAGGGTGCCCACTTTCACCATTACTGTTCAACATAGTTTTGGAAGTTTTGGCCACAGCAATCAGAGCAGAAAAAGAAATAAAAGGAATCCAAATTGGAAAAGAAGAAGTAAAACTCTCACTATTTGCAGATGACATGATCCTCTACATAGAAAACCCTAAAGAGTCCACCAGAAAATTACTAGAAATAATCAATGACTACAGTAAAGTTGCAGGATATAAAATCAACACACAGAAATCCCTTGCATTCCTATACACTAATAATGAGAAAACAGAAAGAGAAATTAAGGAAACAATTCCATTCACCATTGCAACAGAAAGAATAAAATACTTAGGAATATATCTACCTATAGAAACTAAAGACCTATATATAGAAAACTATAAAACACTGGTGAAAGAAATCAAAGAGGACACTAATAGATGGAGAAATATACCATGTTCATGGATTGGAAGAATCAATATAGTGAAAATGAGTATACTACCCAAAGCAATTTATAGATTCAACGCAATCCCTATCAAGCTACCAACAGTATTCTTCACAGAGCTAGAACAAATAATTTCACAATTTGTATGGAAATACAAAAAACCTCGAATAGCCAAAGCGATCTTGAGAAAGAAGAATGGAACTGGAGGAATCAACCTACCTGACTTCAGGCTCTACTACAAAGCCACAGTTATCAAGACAGTATGGTACTGGCACAAAGACAGAAATATTGATCAATGGAATAAAATAGAAAGCCCAGAGATAAATCCACGCACATATGGACACCTTATCTTCGACAAAGGAGGCAAGAATATACAATGGATTAAAGACAATCTCTTTAACAAGTGGTGCTGGGAAATCTGGTCAGCCACTTGTAAAAGAATGAAACTGGACCACTTTCTAACACCATACACAAAAATAAACTCAAAATGGATTAAAGATCTAAACGTAAGACCAGAAACTATAAAACTCCTAGAGGAGAACATAGGCAAAACACTCTCCGACATACATCACAGCAGGATCCTCTATGACCCACCTCCCAGAATATTGGAAATAAAAGCAAAAATAAACAAATGGGACCTAATTAACCTTAAAAGCTTCTGCACATCAAAGGAAACTATTAGCAAGGTGAAAAGACAGCCTTCAGAATGGGAGAAAATAATAGCAAATGAAGCAACCGACAAACAACTAATCTCAAAAATATACAAGCAACTCCTACAGCTCAACTCCAGAAAAATAAACGACCCAATCAAAAAATGGGCCAAAGAACTAAATAGACATTTCTCCAAAAAAGACATACAGATGGCTAACAAACACATGAAAAGATGCTCAACATCACTCATTATCAGAGAAATGCAAATCAAAACCACTATGAGGTACCATTTCACACCAGTCAGAATGGCTGCGATCCAAAAGTCTACAAATAATAAATGCTGGAGAGGGTGTGGAGAAAAGGGAACCCTCTTACACTGTTGGTGGGAATGCAAACTAGTACAGCCACTATGGAGAACAGTGTGGAGATTCCTTAAAAAACTGGAAATAGAACTGCCTTATGACCCAGCAATCCCACTGCTGGGCATACACACTGAGGAAACCAGAAGGGAAAGAGACACGTGTACCCCAATGTTCATCGCAGCACTGTTTATAATAGCCAAGACATGGAAGCAACCTAGATGTCCATCAGCAGATGAATGGATAAGAAAGCTGTGGTACATATACACAATGGAGTATTACTCAGCCATTAAAAAGAGTACATTTGAATCAGTTCTAATGAGGTGGATGAAACTGGAGCCTATTATACAGAGTGAAGTAAGCCAGAAGGAAAAACATAAATACAGTATTCTAACGCATATATATGGAATTTAGAAAGATGGTAACAATAACCCTGTGTACGAGACAGCAAAAGAGACACTGATGTATAGAACAGTCTTATGGACTCTGTGGGAGAGGGAGAGGGTGGGAAGATTTGGGAGAATGACATTGTAACATGTAAAATATCATGTAAGAAACGAGTTGCCAGTCCAGGTTCGATGCACGATACTGGATGCTTGGGGCTAGTGCACTGGGACGACCCAGAGGGAGGGTATGGGGAGGGAGGAGGGAGGAGGGGTCAGGATGGGGAACACATGTATACCTGTGGTGGATTCATTTTGATATTTGGCAAAACTAATACAATTATGTAAAGTTTAAAAATAAAATAAAATTAAAAAAAAAAAATAAAAAAAATAAAATAAAATAAGGGGAGGGGAGTGTGGCTACCATAAACATGGCTGGGGATTAGAAAGGGCTGTTGATGAACCGGTTCTGGTTTTCAAGAGTGGACGCGTGCCATACACTAATGGTCAATTTGCCTCTTTTTAAAATGCACTGACTGACCATGCAAACCTTATTTTACCTCATTTAATCGTGTGCTGGTGTTTCAAAAGGCACTTCCGAATGAAGTGTGGTTCAGGGTCCTGACTCTGAACTGTTTAGAAAGCTAACTCCCCCATCCACCTGTCCACTGCCTCTGGCCTTGCCTCCCAGTAGGCTTGCTTCAAGCTGGCAGCCAGAGTGAGCCTTTTAAAATGGGACAGCTCACGTCACTCTGTGCTCAGGAATCAGCCAAAGATATCTCTTTATCTGTGAAAGTAAAATCCAAAGTCCTGGCTAAGACATCTGTGGCCACCCAGTCTTATTCCCACCTCATTTCTCTCTTTTTTCTCTCTCTCCCCCTATACCTGCACCTTGCATTTCCTAAAACACCCTCGCTGCCCATTCTGTTTGCCTTCTGCAGGGAATGCTCTTCCCCAGGTTTCAATGTGATTTATTCCTTCACCTCATTTAGATCTGGACACAAGTCCCCTTACTAGTGAGGCCTTTTCTAATCACTCGACTCAAAACAGCAAACCCCAACCTTCCATAGCCCCTACACACACGCATACATACCCATGCACGCATACACATGCCTTTTTGTTCAAGATTCAAGGGTTCCAGTTGTGAGTCCCACGGAGCCCTCTGCACCCCTGTTAAAGCTCTAAAATCTAGAAAAGGCACCTTTGCAGAGCTCTTAGAGGCTTCCTGCTGGCTTTGTGGTAAAGAAACTGCCTGCAATGCGGGAGACCCAGGTTTGATCTCTGGGTCAGGAAGATCCCCTGGGGAAGGGAATGGCTACCCATATCAATATTCTTGTCTGGAGAATCCCATGGACAGAGGAACCTGGCAGGCTACAGTCCATTGTGTTGCAAAGAATTGGACATGACTGAGCGACCTGGTAGGCTGCAGTCCATGGGGTTGGGGAGAGTCCAATACGACTGAGCGACTTCACTTTCAACTTTCCACTTTCATGCACTGGAGAAGGAAATGGCAACCCACTCCAGTGTTCTTGCCTGGAGAATCCCAGGAACGGGGGAGCCTGGTGGGCTGCCGTCTATGGGGTCGCACAGAGTCGGACAAGACTGAAGCGACTTGGCAGCAGCAGCAGCTGCAGAGCGACTAACACTTTCACTTTCCAGAGTTCTTCACAGCATTGACTTAGAGGCTTCCCTTTAGGTCAGCTCCTCAAAGGCAGCATCTATGGAGGGGACCCCAAAGAGCCAGCCCCCCTCTTAGTCTCCTCTCCAGGAATTTGGATTTTGAACCAAAAAAAAAAAACAAAAAAAAAAAACCCAGGCTACATTTGGGTGGCTGGGTCTGCAATATCGTCTCCCAGCGATTTGTGAGTAACAGAGAAGAACAAAGCTCAGGCCCAGAGAGGAACAAAGAGGAAAGGCAGTTCCAAGGCCTGCCATTTGCATCACCCACCTTGCATGGCTGAAACACCCCAATATCCTAAAAGAAGCTTCTCTTTTCTGTTAAGTTAGTTTGAAAAAGACAGGCTATCTTTTTCATCTCTGCATCCAAAGTGCCTGACATGAAACAGATAATAAAATACCTAGAACAGAGTGAATGAACAGATGAATGAACACATGAGCGGGTGAGTGAGGGCCACGATGCCTGTCACTCACAGAGCAGGACATTTTGAGAGACATTGGAAGACAGCTCTCTGTGACAAGACAGTGACACTGGTCTTAAGAGACCCACAGAGAGAGGCTTACAGTAAATATCACGAGGGCATTCCGTGCATGTGCGGGTGGACCTGACTGAGAAACAAGTTCCAGTCCCATCGGATGTCGGTTAGTCAGCCATGCTGCTGGCTAACCGTGCCCCAAATGCAGCCCTAAACCAGCAAACCCCAAGTGAGAGTACAGGGCCCTACATGGAATTCTGTCCTGAATTTCCTTCTTTCTTTCTTTTAATAATCAAGGAGTTACATTTAGAAACAGACACTTTCATTCCATTCATCTTAAAGAAGGCTGAGTGCCAAAGAATTGATGCTTCCAAAATGTGGTCCTAGAGAAGACTCTGGAGAGTCCCTTGGACTGTAAGAAGATTCACATCAGTCAATTCTAAAGAAAATCAACCCTGAATATTCACTGGAAGGACGATGCTGAAGCTGAAGCTCCAGTATGCAAAGAACCAACTCATTGGAAAAGATGCTGATGCTGGGAAAGATTGAGGGAAGGAGGAGAAGGGGGTGACTGAGGAGAAGATGGTTGGATGGCATCCCCAACTCAATGGACATGAGTTTGAGTAAACTCCAAGGGATAGTGGAGGACAGGGAAGCCTGGTGTGCTGTAGTCCATGGGGTCACAGAGAGTCAGACACGACTTAGCGACTGAAAAACAAAAACACCTTCTCTGGAGACCTCAGAAACTGTTTACCTGAACTTGGCAACAATTTTTCCGTAAGTCAGCTCGTCTGTCAACAATAATATTCAGTTTCTATTTTGTGCCAGCCATTATGAACATATGTAAAAAAGTAAAATATGTTACCCTGTCCTGAATTTCAAGATGTGTCACACTGCCTCTAATGCAGTGACATGGTCACTTGGAGGACAGTTGGCTCAGTAGCAGAGAGTGGATGGAAGTTGGAGGTCTCCTTTTAACCATGGTGTGTGGTACCCAGTACGTGAGGTACTCCCTGCAGAACACTTTGCAGAGCCCGGCTCGTAGTAAGTGCTCGATGAAGATGGCTTAGCCTGTCTCAGCCTTGGTTTCCTGTCAGTAGATTGAATTAAATTGAACCGTATGCTTTCTAAGGTTTTTCCCATTCTAAATGTCTATGATTTTTATCAGTCATAGCAGAGTTTGGGGGCATAGCTTTGGGGCATCCTCTGTGTCACCCAATCAAGGCTCTGCCCAAATCAAAACCTGCCAAGGAAACAAACCCCCAAGGGGACTGAAGAAGCAACATCACGGAGGGTGACAGTCATGGCAGTGTTCTTCTGCGGAGTTAATGGTCGTTAGCTGGTCTCCAAGCGTCCCCCAAGGACCTCTGCTGCTAATTAGCAAAGATGTAGCGAGAGGCGTCAGGGTCCCCAGGGCCCCCCTTTTCATAATTTCTCATGACTCCTGCTTCTTTGTGGTTGATGCTCCATGCCATTAGCACAGGCTGCTCTCCTTCTTTCGGATTGATGGGAATAAAGTAGGACAAAGACAGCGAGAGGAGCCAGCAAACCTGGGTCCCCGGGCAACAACTCGAGTGGCATTCCCCCAAAGGTGAGCCCTCATCACCAGAAATCTCCCAGCAGAATCTAGGTGCTCACTGGGAAACCTGAACTTGACCCATCTTCATTCCCTCAGTATTCGTTGAGGGCCTCTCTAGGTGCCAGGCATGTGTAACTAGGCACCAAACTTATAAACAAGCAATTAGCGCAGCATAATAAGTGCTTTCATAACTATACAGAAGGGTGTTGAAAGCTCCTTGCTCTACAGGAGAAGGTCACATGCATGCACGCCAAGTCCCTTTGTCTTGTCTGACTCTTTGCAACCCCATGGACGGTAGCCCACCAGGCCCCTCTGTCCATGGGATTCTCCAGAAAACAGTACTACAGTGGGTTGCCATGCCCTCCTCCAAGGGAACTTCCTGACCCAGGGATCGAACCTGAGCCTCTTATATCTCCTGCATCAGCAAGTGGGTTCTTTACCACTAGCGCCACCTGGGAAGCCTGGAGAAGGTTGCAGAGGAGGAAATTTCTGATCAGGGATGAACAGGCTATCTGAGGACTTGATGAAGGCCAGCTTCATCTGGTCTGACTGTCTCCCCAGTCTACATACCAACTGTCTCCTTCTCCCTGCAGCCCTTGTAAACTGAGGTCCTGCCACATCTAGGACCGGAGCCCCAGCAGGTAATGACAGTGTAGTAGTAAACAGAGTGCTGCAGTCCGTGGGGTGGCAAAGAGTCAGACACGACCTGGCAACTGGACAATGGTAATTGACCACTCCTCCCCTAGATCCACTCTCCACATTTCTCTCCACCCCACGACCTTTCCCAGGAGACCGGCCACCATGAACTCCATCGATGGGGTTCTCTGGCTCCCTCGAAGTAAACCTCCTGCCTGCAGGGCAGGAGGAGGGAGAGGTCAGAGTGTGCGCCTCCCTGCTCCCTCCATGCTGGGCGATGGTTGTAAATGCCGGTTCCTCCACCCAGGTTGTTGTTCAGTCGCTCAGTCATGTCCAATTCTTTGTGACCCTATGAAATGCAGCACACCAGACTTCCCTGTCCTTCACCATCTCCCAGAGCTGGCTCAGACTCATGTCCATTGAGCCACTGATGTCATCCAACCATCTCATCCTCTGTCGCCCCCTTCTTCACCCAGGACCACACTCCTGTTGCACCAGCTTACGCAGACTTCTGGGACCACCCTTGCCCCTGAGCCTTCTTCCTGCCATCACCAGCCCAGTGTACCTGACCACCTCCCATCAGTCCCCTTAGCCCAGCCCACGTCTGTGTAAATGGCCTTGTCACTCCAGTCTTCCTAGCTTCTTCTTTGGAGTGTGCCATCTGTTTCCTGCCGGGACCTTGACTGAGACAGATGTTGACATTAATACTTTGAGACTAAAGGATTTAGATCAATCCCAGAGTTATTTCCCTGGTGGATCCAATGTTTTATGGAGGGTCTCATTGGTAAACTTAAGAAAGAATTTTGCAAATGAATATCTAAGAAACCTTTTGGTATTTTTTCCCCCTAGAAGGCTTTCAGGAAATTTCAAAAATCCCCTGGAATTTGATCCCCCTAATTCTGGGAGGGAGTCACTGTTCAAATTTACTTAGTAACTGCAAAAATTCACCTGCAAAAATCTAAGTACAAATGTCTCACTCAGCTATTCAGGACCCATTATAATCAGGCACTTACTGACCCACCTCACTGGCTTGATTCTTTCCTCTCAGTCTGCCCCTCTCAGATCACAGTCCCTAGATAACTGCCTCTCCCTTCGGTTCATTCTGGTTCCTTCGGCTGGCATATTCTGTCCCCTCCAAACATCACTCGCCTCCCATTTCTCCTGTTATTAGAGTCCTAGCCATTCCTTGAAGCCTAGTTCAAATCTCCCTCCCAGTCTTGCCTAATTCTCTACTATTTCTGGCCTTTAATCCATCCATCTCTTGTTCTCTCTCTCCTCTGGGCTCCTGAAGCATCTTTATTTTTTTTTTTTTAAATTAACACTGACTAAAACTGGCTTTGGGCTTCTCTTGTGGCTCAGTGGTAAAGAATCTGCCTGCCAGTGCAGGAGACACGGGTTCAATCTCTGATCCAGGAAGATCCTACATGCCACGGAGCAAACTAAGCCCATGCACCACGACTGCTGAGTCTGTTGCTCTAGAGCATGGGAACCACAGCTACTGAGCCTTCGCACTGCAGCTGCTGAAGCCCACGCGCTCTGCAGCCTGTGCTCTGCAGCAAGACCAGCCACTGTGATGAGAAGCCCGTGCACGACCACTGGAGAGTAGACCTGCAGTGCAACTAGAGAAAAAACCACACAGCAACGAAGACCCAGCACAGCCAAACAATAAGGAAATAAAAAATTTTTTAAATTGTCTCCCTTGGGCATATACAGTTCTATTTTTAACACATATAGATTCATAAACAGCTCCATCACCCACAAAACCCCTCATGCTACCCCTTTACAGCCATATATGCATGTATATGTGTTTCTTCATACATGTGAAAGTAGTGGAAGTGACAATGTTAGTCGCTCAGTCGTGTCCAACTCTTGTGACACCACGGACTGTAGCCCGCCAGGCTCCTCTGTCCATGGAATTCTTCAAGCAAGAATACTGGAGTGGGTAGCCATTCCTTTTTCCAGGGAAACTTCCTGACTCAGAGATCAAGTATGTACATAGAGAAAGAGATTTATAATAAGGAATTGGCTCACGTCACTATGGAAAACATCAAGTCCCTCAGTCTGTAGGGACTGTCAGCCAGCTGGCGTCCCAGGAGAGCTGCTGGTGTTCATCTCATCCAAAGACCAGCAGGCTCAAGACCCAGGAATGAGCTGTTATTTCAGTTCAAGGTCAAAGCAGGAAAGGCCCACATCCTAGTCCAAAAGCAATCAGGCAGGAGGAACTCTCTTCTGCTTAGAGGAGGGTCAGCCCTTCTGTTCTATTCAGGCCTTCAACTGATTGGATGAGGCCCACCCACAGCAGGAAGAATAATCTGCTTTACTCAGTCCACCAACTTAAATGTGTTGTTGCTGTTTAATAGCTAAGTTGTATTGAACTCTTACATGACCCCTAGGACTGTAGCCTGCCAGACTCCTCTGACCATGGGCTTTCACAGGCAAGAATACTGGAGTGGGTTGCCATTTCCTTCTCCAGGGGATCTTCCTGACCCAGGGATCAAATCCATATCTCTGGCCTTGGCAGGCAGATTCTTTACCACTGAGCCACCATGTTAATCTCATTCAAAAACACCATCACAGAAACACCCAGGATAATGTTTGGGCTTCCCTCATAGCTCAGTCAGAAAAGAATCTGCCTGCAATGTAGAAGATCTGGGTTCAATTCCTGGGTCAGAAAGATCCCATGGAGAAGGAAATGGCAACCCATTCCAGTATTCTTGCCTAGAGAATCCCATGGACAGAGGAGCCTGGCAGGTCACAGTCCATGGGATCGCAAGAGTCAGACATGACTTAGCGACTACACCACCACCACCACCGTTTGAGCAAATATCTGGACACCCTGTGGCCCAGTCAAGCTGATACATAGAATTAATTACTGTGATTGTCTAAATGGAATCAGATAGTATGGACACTTCTGAGAATGATTTCACTCAATGTAATGCATTTGAGATCCATCCAATCTGTTGAGTGTATCTATAGTTCATTCCTCTTCATTGCATAATGGTATTCATTGTGCAGCCATGGCACAAAATGAATCGTTTTTCTCTTCATTTACTCATGGAAGGATATTTGTATTGTTTCCAGTTTTGGACAATTATGAATAGATTTGTATGTATAGATTTCTGCATGAGCATAAATTTTAATTTCTCCATGATAGCCTGATGGTGGGATTGTTAAGTCACGTGATGAGTGTATTTCATAAGGAACTGCCAAAGTGTTTTCCAGAATGCCTATGCCATTTTGCATTCTTACCAGCAGTGCATTAAAGTTCCAATTATTTCCCATCTGAGGTACTGGTATCATCAGTAATTTGCTTTATTTTTTTCCTTAATCATTCTAATAGGTATACAGTGATATCTCATCATGGTTTTAATTTGCATTTCCCTAATAGCTAATGATCTTAGGCATCTCTTCAATGCTTATTGACTTCCATATATCCCCTTTGGTGAAATTTCTGATCAAGTCTTTTACCAATTTTGTAACTGGGTTTGGGGTTTTTTGGTTGGTTTTTTTTTTTTTTTTTTTTTTTTACCCCTGAGTGTTGAAAATTCTTTATATGTTCTGGATACAAATCATTTGTCAGATATGTGATTTGCAAATATCTTCTGCCAATCTGTAGCTTGTCTTTTCCAACTGTATTTTTCACAGAGTAAAAGTTCTAATTTTACTGAAACCACATTTACAAGTATTTTTCTTTTTTGAATCATGTTTTGGTGTCAGGACTAAGAACTCTTATCCAACCCAGGTAACAAGGATATTCTCCTATATTTTCTTCTAAACGTTATACAGTTTTACAATTTACTTTAAATAGATTATCTCTCCCCTCTGAGTTAACTTTTGTGTAAGGTGTAAAGTTTAAGTCAAGATTCATTTGCTTAACTTTGTTTACAGATGTCCAATTGTCCCAAATTCATTTATTGAAAAACAAAACAAACTCTCTCTTCTCACTGAATTCCTCCAGTTATCCAAAATCAATTGGCCAAATTTGTGTAGGTTTATTTCTGTATTCTATTCCCTTTCATTTTTACATTTATATTCCTGTTTTCATTTTTCAGTACCTGCTTTGTCTGGTTTTGTATAAAGGTATTCTTGGCCTTATAAAATGAGTTGGGAAATGTTCCTCCCTCTCTGCTTTTAGAAGACATTATACGGGATGCATTTTTATTTCTTTACATTTTTGGTAGAATTATCCAGTGAAACCATCTGGTCTTAGAGATTTCTTACAGGAAAATGCACTGCGGTTTGGAGCAAAACTTCTTGGTATGAAAAGAGTGTGCGTTTGCCTGGCCTTCCAATCTGGATATATTTCTTTCAGGCATCTCATAGGGTGGGGTTAGGGGAGGCTATGGTAGGAAAAACTTTTAGGGATTCCAATGCTGAGCCCCTAGCCATCATTCTAGACTTATGCAGAGCTGTGTTGCAGCCAATGATCAAGAGGCCACCATGGAGACTCCATAGTCTCCCAAGAGGGGCCATAGTCTGGGTCACTCCACACATCAGAGCAGCCAGGTAACAGGCCCCTTGGCTTAATTAAAATTCAAGCTTGTGGAGTTATAGAACAGTTCAACTGAAAATGTCTCAGGAGCTCCCACAGTTTAGTCCATCCATGAAGCAGGCTTTCTGGTCACTGAGCCTATCAATATTGATGTCATGATAACATTAGTCTTCTGAATGCAGTAGCAAAGCCTAGATCAAGGCCCTGGGTCTTTGACTCTTCCCCCACACCCCCACTGTCTCCTCCTTCTTACCAGATTGAGCCAAACCCTCAACCAAATCATACTAGCAAACCACAAACAGCTCAAAGAACTCGAAATCATTTATTTATTTATGTTTTGGCCATGTGACATGCAGGATCTTAGTTCCCCCACCAGGGATTGAACCCATGCCCCCTGCAGTAGAAGTGCAGACTCTTAACCACTGGACCACCAGGAAAGTCCCCCTAAATCACTTTTATCCCAATAGCTGTCATCAAATTATCAACAAAACGCTAAAGCATAATTTTAAATAAATTATCTTAAATTCCATTCAGCTTCTCTGAAGTACAGGAAGAAATTAAATTAAAAAGTGAAGAAGCATTCTTAAAAAGCATCCCTACAGTGTCCTTTTTAAAGACTTGATCAAAATTTATTAAGTTTCAATTACCTGTGAAGCATATAACCGGTTACTCTGACAGATAGAAAATAAGCGACAAGCATGGTCAACCTTAAGAGCATTCACTCTGGTATGAAGACAGACTTGGGGCTTCCCTGGTGGTTCAGATGGTAAAGAATCTGCCCTCAATGCAGGAGACCTGGGTTCAATTCCCTGGGTTGGGAAGATCGCCTGGAGAAGGGAATGGCTACCCACTCCAGTATTCTTGCCTGGAGAATTCCACGGACAGAGGAGCCTGGCGCGCCAGACAGTCCATGAGGTCGCAAACAGGGGGACACAACCATGCAACTAACACACACCTAGACTTGGGGCCAGCGCTTAAAATTCAGAGCTTGTGCTCACGCACTGTGTGAATCAGGTTCTAGACTTGAGGACAAGTTATTAAGAAATCTAAGGCTCAAAGAAAAATCTGTGAAACTGGGTGATAATCCCCTCAGGGCGTTTGGGGAAAAATAAAATAAAATCACTTGTGTGAAAGCAATTTAGCACAGGGTCTGCACATGGAAGGTCCTTGGTCAATATCAGCTGGCCAGATGGTTACATGATGAAGGCTTGCATCGACCAGCTTAATATCCAGTTGGAAAACCAAGAAAAATATAAATCAAACAGTGAGGAAATAACCTTACATTATGGACTGGCTGTAACACAAACTGCCTAGTGATAAGTGGAATAAAGTTAAAAAGGTAGCACTTGGCAAATTTGACCAAGAAACACTTTTAGAAAGGAGGAAGACTTGGATAGGATCTGAAAAATGGGCACAGTTTGAATCTGTGGGGACAAAGCAGCCAGCAGTAGAACAACCAAGAATAAAGACAGAAACAGAGCAAGAGGGAGATGCAGCAGCCAGCATCCACATGCAAGCCTTCACATGCCACCAGGAGTGGAACCAAACAAAACTAAAGCAGTGTGTGAAACTCAAGTACTGCTTGGCCTCCAGAGGTACCTTAACTAAGCCCCACGGCTCATCACACCAGGAGTGACAAATATTCACAACTCCCGGCTTCAGCCTCTCTGCCAGAATCTCTCCAGGATTTCTGGCAGAAGAATCAGCCTCAAGACACAATCAGCAGGCATCCATGTGCACAGCATCTTCCTAGACCACAAGTCTTCTCAGGCCTCTGTCTCTAATACACTCCAGAGGAAAGATTGCTTTCTCCTCTTTGAAATGGAGAAGATCAATACACACAGCTCTTCAAGATAGCCAATGGAGGGGACGCGCAGGCAAACTGCCCTGGAGCACCCAGATAACACCTCCATTAGCATCTTGGGTGTAATGGTTTGTTTATGTGCCCCAGCAAGCCCCTTGCGATGGGGAAAGGAGAGGCCTTCAACCAACCTCTTGATAAATTCTAGTCATCAAGCTAGAGAATCTATTTCCTGTGGAATCGAAAAATGCTCTGTGTTAAAAAACGAAGCAGAAAAGATTTCACGTTTTCAAGAGTACAGCCTCAACATTCTGTAACAGACAGCATGCCTAGGTACTCGGCATGTGTTACCTCCTTTGGCTATTACAACTTCAGGAGGTTGGTAAATGTTCATAATTTACAGGTAGTGAAACTGATAGCAGCTAGAGAGATGACATCACAAAGCTGGAAACTGGGAAAATCGGAATTTGAGTGGGCTTGTCTAACTTAAAAGCCTGTTGGTTGCCAAGGGGGTGTGGGGAGGGGCAGTGAGGGATGGACTGAGAGTTTGGGGTTAGCAGATGCAAACTGTTACATATAGAATGGATGGAAACAAGATCCTACTGTATAACACAGGGAAATAGGATCAGAGTTCTAGGATAAACCATAATCAAAAAGAATGTATAAAAACTGAGTCACTTTTGCTATACGGCAGAAATGAACATGACATTGTAGGTCAACCTTATTTCAATAAATAAATAAATAGATAGATAAATAAAAAGCCTGTTCTGAATATGCTAAATACCAAGACAGATAATAAGGCCTGAGAAGGAGTAAGTTACATTGCAGAGTCCCCGTCCATCCATGTCCATGAAATTTGGGGCAGTGATCTGTGAGACAGGAAGGGTAAATAAATAAATGAAAATGATGTGCAAATGTAAGCACAGGGAGGTGTGGAAGACGAGCATTTGACACACACAAGAGGTTTGGTGACAGGGTTGTGAGATATCGTTCCTTAACATCATTACACTTCATTATTGATGCTTCACAGTCGTAAATTTTGTATTTATTTGTGGCTTTTTTTTAAACACAGTCCCGTTTTGATATGAAAGTCATGCTGACAAAACAAGATTGATTAAAGTTTCTAATTATCTGTCATCACAGCATGACCAGTGGCAAATGGAATGCATTTTCTCATTTCTTCCAGAAAAAAAAGAAAATAGAGAGAGCGCTCCTAATGCAAGGCACAACACTCTTCTGGTTCACTCAAGAGCTGGATAAAAACCTGCATAGCAGGACAATAAAAGGGGTAGGTGACAACCCACAGCCTTCCAACAAAGCTGAAAGCTATCAACCCAGAGCCAAGAATAAGGACTCCAGAGTGCCCTATGCAGACACCTCGTAGAATATTCTCTTCCTGACTTTCATTTTAGTACCAAATATGGGCTTTCCTGGTGGCTCAGATGGTAAAGAACCCACCTGCCAATGCAGAAGATGTAAGAGACATGGGTTCAATCCCTGTGTTAGGAAGATACTCAGAAGAAGGGAATGGCAATCCACTCCAGTATTCTTGCCTGGAGAATCCCATGGACAGAGGAACCTGGTGGGTCATGGGGTCGCAAAGAGTCAGACACAACTGAACGACTTACACTAACACACATAAGTCGGTTGAATCTGCCCTTCCTATGGTAGCCAACCCTATTGAAATTGAAACAATCCTATTGAAATTCTACATGAGTGTCTGCTTATAGTAATACTAGTGGCTGAAACAAATAACTCAAATTATCAGTGGCTTAACACAAACAAATGTATTTCTTATCCAAGCATCAGTCCAGTGCAGGAGTTCCTGACTGGCCAGCAACCTTTCACAGAGTGATTCAAGGATCCAGGCTTCTTCTATCTGTGGTTACCCAACCTCTCCAGCCTCAGAATCCCTTCAATCCAGCCAGTGGATGGGGAAGAGATATAACTACTTTTAACCTCTTTAGCAGATTAAAGGTACTTTAGACACAGTTCATGGCAGGAACACTGTGGTGCTGAAGAAGACACTTGAGAGGACCTTGGACTGCAAGGAGATCAAACCTGTCAATCCTAAAGGAAATCAACCCTTAATATTAATTGGAAGGACTGACACTGAAGCTCCAATTCTTTGGCCATCTGATGCAAAGAGCTGACTCATTAGAAAGGACCCTGATGCTGGGAAAGATTGAGGGCAGGAGAAGGGGACAACAGAGGATGAGATGGTTGGATGGCATCACTGACTCAGTGCACATGAGTTTGAACAAACACCAGGAGACAGTGAAGGAGAGAGAAGCCTGGTGTGCTGCAGCCTGTGGGGCTTCAAAGAGTTGGACTCGCCTTAGCAACTGAACAAACTCAGTTTGAGCAAACTCCAGGAGTTGGTAAAGGACAGGGAAGCCTGGCGTGCTATACGCCATACGTCGCAAAGAGTCAGACACAACTCAGAGAATGAACAACAACAAAATATGGCAGGAACCAGTCATGAAGCCTTTGGGGGCTGGTGGCCACTTCCTAGTAAAACTCTCATCCCTGGGTGGGTGGTGGGTCATGTTTCCACTGCCATTTCTTTTGCCCATCAATCATTTGCCCCCACCTCCTCCACACATGCATCTACTGACTCCCTGCTTGGGTGTCACCTCAGTACTATAGTGCAAAGCACAGGAACTCAGAATGAAAAACAGTCATCTCCAGTCACTTTTTACAAAGTTCCTCATGGAACCATCCCCTTCCCCACCTCACCGAAAAGAGTTATCTACCCGCCATACACACAGCACCTTGCAGGTAGCTCAGTGGTAAAGGATCCACCTGCCAATGCAGGAGACACAGGAGACGTGGATTCAATCCCTGGAACGGGAAGATTCCCTGGAGGAGGAAATGGCAATCTACTCCAGTATTCTTGCCTGGAAAATTCTCTGGACGGAGGAGCTTGGCGGGCTACTGCCCATGGGGTCACTAAAGAGTCAGATACAACTCAGTGACTGGGCATGCATGCCAGCACACACACTCAACCTACGTAGTGGTGATAAAGCAGGGACCAGAGAATCACCAAAAAAAGGAATAAACTTCCCATTGGCTCTGCTGAAGAGAAATCCAGCATTCACCTGTAATGTTCTGTTTTCTAACTTTTTACACCCCAGCTATAGCCCGAGAGGTACTGAGTCTGCCTTCTGGGTAATGACAGACAATGCTGTCTAGCTCGTCCATTGCATAATGTTTGAGTCTGGACCTGCGCAGCCTCTGATGTCCATGTTCTCACCTCACCACCCACACACAAAGCCCACAGTATGTAGTTCAAGTTTTTTCTAGTGTTAGGACCCCTCCTTGGGGAGGACCTGAAGCTGGGAACACATCCTTTTCCTCTCAGCAGAATTCTGAAAATGCTCCAAACCAGTATCAGCAGGAAGTCATTCTAGAAACGCTCTGTGTATTTGGCAGCCTAAGTTTAAAGTTTTATAGAGTGGTTTTTTTATTAACTTCTTAGATACAAAGAAGCTAGGAAACTGTATTCTTTCTCCTAGTCTATGTTTTGACCATTTCATATGCATTCAAGGACTGGTTAAAAACACATGCAAACATTTGGGAATGATTGGGAGCTCGGGATTAGCAAATGCAAACTAATATATATAGGATGGATAAACAACAAGTTTCCATTGTATAGCACAGGGAAATATATTCAATACCCTGTGATAAACTGTAACAGAAAAGATTTTAAAAAAGAATGTATGCACATGCATAACTGAATCACTTTGCTATATAGCAGAAAGTAATACTTTGTCAATCATCTACAAAAATTTTTAATTAAAAAAATGCAAATATTCTGGTAGCAAATTTTCCTAGGCTATATATGCCTATATTGTCCCTTGGGGTGGTTCCATTAAGAGTCTATGTTTGCATCTCAACTATGTTTCTATGTATAAGCCACAATACCATCTTTTGATTTTCTTCATTGTGACAAAGCTTTGGTATTAGGCCTTTTTCCAAAAATCAAATCTATTTTCAAAGATATCCATTACCAAGTGTGGTGAGTAAAGTGGATAATAGGAGCACTATCACACTGGGTCAAAATACAGGGTGTATTTCAGGAGGGACACACAAGTAATCTATGTACAAGAATCCCAGGTGGAGCTTTGTAAAAATAAGCACCCCAGGTGGAAATTTGAGAATGTGTTATGATACATTTATCATCTTTCACATTGTGAAAAAGGTTTGAAGGATGCTATAACATATACTTGTGAACCCATCACACAGTTTAAGAAACAAAGCCTTAGACATACATTTGAAGCCCCCCAGAACCACTCTGCAATGGCAGGGTCACCCCACCCCTCCCCTCTTGCCCAGAGTTACCAATGTTCATCACCTAGTCTGTTTCCCCGGGGTGTCTTTATATGTCTTTATGCTTTTACTAGATACATATTTGCCAGGGACCAGCCCCGGCTAATCCAGGGTATTCGAAGGAGAGACGGCATAGGCGAAGATCAGGATACAATAGCTTCAATTAGATATTAATTAAAGATATAAAGAGTAATAGGATGAGGATAGCTCAGTAGGAAAATTCAGTGGAGAAAAGAGGCTGAGTAGCTTGGTTTACGCGGGAGACCAATAAAACTTCAAGACAAGAAGCTTGCACCACTTACGTAGGCCGCAGGCGTCCTTCCGTTCTCCCGAAGGAGAGGAGACACTGAGGCCTCCCCGGTCGGAACTTAGAAGCCCAGGCATAATTAGTAAGCATGGTGGGTTCCGCGCTCCAGATGGAGACTCAACCAGAGTGAGAGAGAGAGCGACATGGGGAGACCAGTATTTCGAGAAACTGATCCCAATTCTTTATTTTCCATGGTCTACTTTTATACACTGAGATGTTATGCAAAAGTCACGCGGGGTCAGCAGTCCTGACTTTTATCAAAGTCAGGTGCTTCATACAAATGTATACAGAGGTCTTAGGGGTGTTACATCATCTTCTGGCCAGGGGGGCCTGCTGACAATTTACGACCCTCTCCTTGTGACAGCGGTCAGTCAATCAGGACACTTATTTCTCCAGGGCTGATTATTCTCAAAACAGACGCTACCCAAATAAAGTTACATTCCTACAGGGTGAGGGTGTAGTGGGTTTTAGTTAAGGAAAGAATTTACTTAGCCTAAGGTCTAACGTGATTAATATCAAAGGTTAATTCTATATATTCATTAATGTGTGTAAGGGCAAGGGATATGGAGACTTAGCAACAAACATTGGCTCAACAAATGAAAAACCGTTCACCAACACAATTTCTAATCAGCCCACTATACTTATAGTTTTCTAACTTCTCTAAAGAACCTGTTTTTAGAGGGTTTAAAGCATCTCGTGCCTCTCACAGTTGGGAGGCTGTGAGCAATCACATGTGGCCGGACAAGCCTGTCAGGCAGGCTAGAGAACCTTCAGAGGAGTTTGTAGGTTAAAACACTCTTGTCACACCCAAGAGTTTTTATTGACTGGAGCTCTAGGTTAACTCCTTCTCCGAAAGAGGTGGTGGGGGACAGCCCCCCGTAAAGTCAGAGATGTAGGTGAGCACAAAGTAGTAAAGTAGGCAGGCTCTGGTTATGGGGGTAGATGCTTGAGGATTTCCAGGGGGACTCCTGAGGCTCGATCCCGCCTTTGCGTATGTCAAGCCTCCTTCCTCATGACCTTTGCCATGGGCGGAGTACCTCACTCTGGCCCCCAACACATATTGAAATGATACAAACCATTGTTTGGTAGATTCTCAAGCCTTAAACAAATGACATACTATACTCATCCATGCACAACTTCCTTTTTTCAATCTTATATTTGTAAGATTAATCATGTTGATAGATACAGCTGTGGTTCGTTCATTTTTCACTTTCATTTGGTGATCCACTGTATGAATATATTTTATTTAATCTCTTCTCCTGCTGTTGGACATTCAGTTTGTTTCTAATAGGTCATTATATATATCTGCTATGACCATTTTTGTATTTCCTTATTCCATCTATGTATTTTAAGAATTTCACAGGTGTTCTTCTTGTCTACCCAGATCAAGAACTGATGCTCCAGGGCAGGAGTTCTCAAAACGTGGTCCCTGGACCAGCAGCCTTCACATCACCCAGGAACTTGTCAGAGGTGCAAATTACCAGGCCTCACCCCAGACTGACTGAATCAGAAACTGGAGGGGCGGAGGGTGATCTGTATTTTAACAAACTTTCCGGTTTGTAACAAGATTCTGATGCTTGCTAACATGTAAGCAGTACTGTTCTACTCTGATGCAATGATGCCCTCGGTTTGCATGTCTTGGAACCCAAATTAAAATGTCTGAAATGTTTGTGCAGTGACTGAACATTGAAACAAATACAGAAACTCCCACTGACAGCTTCAAAGCACTAGATGCATTCTAATGCGATACACTGAGGTCTAAGGAAGAGCTTTGAAAATCATAAAGCATAAGACAAGTTAGTAATAGCCAATGTGGAAAATTTGTTTTAAGACATTGTTGTGTTACTTTATAAGTCAGGACTCATGTAGCTGTAGACAACACCCAGAGAATACAGCAGTACAAGGGCACAAAGTCATTTCAGTCAAGTATAAGTGTTTAAAATAACACTCAAGAGCATCTGAGGCATTAAATATATTTCTGAATGAGTTTCAGTATCATCACCCATCTGGCACGGAATTGTTTTCCTCTGTGTTTCAATGTGTGCTCTTGCTTGTGTTTTGGCTGTCTGGGCTACTTAAAATCCCATGCTCTTGAAACAAACAAACAAAAAGTCCTGTCTCCGGATTTGTTGGTAAAGCATAATAGCTTTCCAGAGGAAAATGAAACAGTGAGAAGAATGGGGTTAGAACCGTCTATCCACCAGGCACAGGGGCCAGGGAATTAGCCAGGTCCGTAACGAAAGGTCAGCAAACCAGTCACAGCCCAATACTCAAAGGCCTTGGCATTTTTTTGCCAAAATTCAGGGAAACCATTGACACCATGTGTCTTTGATGTAGCTGGAGGTTCCCAGTAGATGAATAAGAATGACTTCAGGGGACTTCTCTGGTGTATAGACAATAAGAACCCATCTGCCAATGTAGGGGACACGGGTTTGATCCCTGGTTTGGGAAGATTCCACATGTCACAGGGCAACTCAGCCCACAACTACTGAACCTGTATGTCACAACCACTGAGGCCCGTGAGCCTCGAGTCTATGCTCCCCAACAAGAGAAGCCACTGTAATGAGAAGCCCAGGCACCACATCAAAGAGGAGTCCCCACTCGCCACAACTAGAGAAAGCCCATGTGCAGCAACAAAGACTCAGCACAGCAAAAAAAAAAAAAAAATCAAGAATGACTTAGGGTCACAAAAACAGAACATGGATAGGGAATTCCAAGAATCACCAGTTTTCATCTAGGGTAGGGTCTGGTCAAGACCAAGGAATGTCCCCATTCTCACTGAGAGGCTGGGATTTCTCAAAGGATTGAGGCTGAGAAGCCAGTGGAAGCTCAATTTCTAGGAGAGGGCACAGGGGAATCAAGCACAGGGACTCCATTAGTGAATGGGAGGTGGTGTGACTCTGAGTCCAGAAGGCAGCCCTTGGACATCCATGTAAGGATCAGAGCTGCCCAAAGAATAAGTCAAAGGCAAGTCCTTGGATGGAGAGATGGAGCATCTGAGTGCTTTTGGTCTCGATCAGATTAGGTTCAAGACCGTGGGCGGTGATGCAGCCATGAGATTTAAAGACACCTGCTCCATGGAAGAATAGCTATGACAAACCTAGACAGCATATTAAAAAGCAGAGACATCACTTTGCCAAAAAAGGTTTCTATAGTCAAAGCTATGGTTTTTCCAGTAGTCATGTACGGATGTGAGACTTGGACCATAAAGAAGTCTGAGCACCAAAGAATTGATGGTTTCAGATTGTGGTATTGGAGAAGACTTGAGAATCCCTTGGACAACAAGATCAAACCAGTCAATCCTAAAGGAAATCAACCCTGAATATTCATTGGAAGGACTGATGCTGAAGCTCCAATACTTTGGCTACCTGATGAGAAGAGCTGACTCACAGGAAAAGATCCTGATGATGGGAAAGATTGAGGGCAGGAGGAGAAGGGGGTGGCAGAGGATGAGATGGTTGGATGGCATCACTGACTCAGTGCACTTGAGTTTGAACAAACACCAGGATACAGTGAAGGAGAGAGAAGCCTGGTGTGCTGCAGCCCGTGGAGTTGCAAAGAGTTGGACTCGACTTAGCGACTGAACAATAACAGGCTCAAGAACATGGGCATATGAGGGCTGGGCTAAGTTCTGTGTAGGAGCATCAGTGGACCCAGATGGGAGGACCCAGATGGGCAGCAGACCATGGGAAAACAAAGAGGAAGTCAACAGAAACTCAAAGAAAAAAATAAGTTGAATGTTTAACCTACTGTCCTAAGCCTCCCTTTCCCCATGAATGGGACATCCAATCCCCTCCATTGAGGGAACAAGGTGAGTGGAGGAGAAGCCTCCTGAATTCAGGTGGCCACTGTGGGGAGCCAGGCAGAGAACAGATATGGCAAGTCATTCTGTGCTAGAGGCTTCACAGTCAGAGCCAGGAATGTAGCTTACTCCATAGTGAATCATGAGACAATGTGGCTTGAGAGAAAAGGTGAAGCCAAAATAAGCTGGGAGAAGGGAGAAGGAATAGGTTAAGGATCCAGGAAAGCCAAGAGTGAGTGAAAAGCCAAAGAAGGACAAACTGGAGAGGTTCTGGATAAACTCTGGCTACCAGAGTCTACAATGTCACTCAACGGAGCCAGACAGGAATGGACAGTGTCCTTCTGGGTCACATTCAACCAATGGGAACAAATGGGCTTGGCGACAAAAATCCTGGGTTCAGAGAAGTGAAGAGAATAGAGTCCTCATAAGAAGCATTCTTCCCTACCTCTCTCCCTCCACCGCCCTTGTCTCTAGGCCGGCTTCAGCTTCCAAGTAATCCAGACGGGACAGGTATACTGGACCCAGAACATCAGATACTGCTAAGAAGTTTGACAAGAGTGGAAAGGCCAGGGTTTCTTTCACTGAGTGGTAAATAAACAATGATCTAACTCACAAAGCAGATTCTCATTCATTTGCAAATCTAATTTATGCAAAACCACTAGTGACCAGAGATAGATGGTATCACCCACCCCTGAACCACTTTCTACTATGACAACACCAGGATCTTTGGTCTCCTCTGTGTTTACTGAACTGAAATGAACCCACACGTGGAGCCAAATGTTTGTTGAGAACTTTCTGAGTGTTGGGCCATGTGCCCTGAGGAGAGAAAAGGTGAATTAGACCCAGTTTTCTTGTCTGGACAAGACAAGCATTGATGTCAGTGCCTTACTCCAAACTCCTCTGATTAACCAGGTCAATATTTACATCAAGTTTGGGATCTTCTTCCCTCCCTAAAAAGAGTTTCTGGTTCAGTAGTGGTTTCAACAAACTGTCAGACATTTAAAAACAGGGCAATTGCAAAAGGGGCATTTATTACTATATTGGAGCCTTAATATATTTGCTTAAGAACAAAACTGAACATTAAGTCGGGTATATTGTGGACTGGAGGTAGTTAATGAACTACTAAGTGAACCCTTCCAACTGCATTTTTATCTTGAGCCCTGGGCGAACTACTTTGTATTCTTCAATCTTTTCCATCACTCACACACAGGGATTGTCAGCATGGGCCTCAAAATGGGAACACTCTCTTCCTTAATTACAAAAAAAAAGATTCAGTTCTGTTGATTCACAACATTCTCTTTAGTGCAATTCTCTAAAAGCACTTAGACAACAGTTTTGCTGTTTATTAGGCCAAATGGTTGTCTACTAACTGGCACCAATGTATTTCCCACTTGCACTGCCTGGCTTCCCTGTTGATAAGACGCTGTGGCAAGAACCAGACCCACTGTGTGCTGAGAGACATCAGATGGGAAGTAATCCCATAACTTCTGCCATCATTTTACTTGTTAGTGAATAAGCAAATTTAAAACCAGAGAAAGAGGACTTCCTTGGTGGTCAAAGTGGCTAAGACTCTGTGCTCCCTAAGCAGAGGGCCTGGGTTCGATCCCTAGTCGGGGAACTAGATCCCACATGCCACAACTAAGACCCAGTGCAGCGAAATAAATACAATAAACAAAAATAAATATTAAAAAAAAAATAATGAAACCTCTTACCAGCCTCTACCAAAACCAAAAGGAAGTTTATGTAGAAAGGATACACACCCTTAGATCATATGGCTAAGGAAGGCTCTGGGCTCCCTACACAGGGGCCCTGGTTTTGTACCTGATGTGAAAAGCCAACTCACTGGAAAAGACCCTGATTCTTTGAAAGATTGAGGGCAGGAGGAGACGGGGGCAACAAAGGATGAGATGGATAGATGGCATCACCAACTCAATGCACGTGAGTTTGAGCAAACTCGGGAGACAGTGAAGGACAAGGAAGCCTGGTGTGCTGAAGTCCATGAGGCCGCAAAGATTTGGCCCTGACTGAGCAACTGAACAATCAACCTCTTAGCAGAACCAGAGAGAAGTTTATGTAGAAAGGATACACACCCTCAAATCATATGTCTGTGCTTCCAAAGGTGGGATTACAACTTGGCTTCTTCTCTAAATCTGAAGACTAATGGGTCATATATGATAGGCCCTGCCCCAGGCAAGTCTGGCAGTGTTCCAGGGGAGAAAAGCAGAAGTGAGAATGAATACCAGATCCATTCCTTGAGGCTGCTTAAATTATCACAAACTGGGTGACTCAAAACAACAGAGATTTATTCTTTATGCACAGTTCTGGAGGCTGGAAGCCCCAATTCAATCAGTAGCACGGAGCCAAAGTCAAGGTGACTGGCTGCCTGAAGATGCTCTGGAGGAGAATCCATTCCTTGTCTCTTACGGCTTCCAGTGGCTGCCAGCATTCCATGGCTTGTGGTCCCATCACCCCGATCTCTGACCCCATCTTTTCCTCTCTGTTGAATCTCCCTCTGCCTCCTTCTTGTAAAAACAATTTTGATGGCATTTAGGAGAGCCAGCTTCTAACCATCTCTCCAAACTGCCCTGTTTCAGGGGCAGAAATTGGCTGGGCTGCTGCCTGTATTGGTTTGCTAGGGTTACCATAACAAAGTTCTGGGTGGCTGAAACAACAGAAACTTATTGACACATGGTTCTGGAGGCTGGAAGTCCAAGATCAAGATGTGACAGGGGCTGGTTCCTTCCAAAGACCATGAGAATCTGTTCCATGCCCCTATGCTAACTTCCAAGGGTTTGCTGGCAATCTTTGGCTCCCTTGTCTTGAAGATCTCTGCCTTCATCTTCATGTGGCCAAATTTTCCCTTTTTGTAAGAACACCAGTCTTACTCAATTGGGGGGCTCAGCCTACAGTAGTACGAACCCATCTTAATAACATTTGCAAAACCCTGTTCCTAAGGATTTCAACATAGGAATTTGAAGGGGACACAGTTCAACCCATAACAGTGCCCAAGAGTCTACTACCTGCTTGTAGATTTCTCTTCTGCTTATCCTCTGCCTTGACTTCTGTCCATCCCCGGCCTCTGGACAAGCTCTGCCTATCTTCCTGACGAGGGCAGTCCTGGCACAGATACAGACCTGTCCTGGCCTGCCTCCAACTGACTGCCCTTACCTTGTTCTGATTGCTGACCTGGAATTCTTCCCAGCTCTTGCAGCTCTCAAGCCAGTACAGAGCAGGTATTCCATACACAGTCATTGGATTAGTTCATCGATTGGTTACCACCCAATAGGTGGATATACTTCTAGATTCTGACCTACCTGGGCTGCAACATGTATATGCATGTAAGCCCTGCTCAGCCACATCTTCAGTCATGATATTATCTGGAGGTGAGATATCAGAGAAATGACTGAGAATTCATAATTCTTTAACTCACACAGGGCAGGCCCAGGTTATACATGGCAGCCCAGGAAGAGAAGCACACAATTTTCTGTTCAGTCAATAAAAAAGATAAGATCACTTGCAGTCCCTAACTGATGTGCAAAACTCTTGTTAGGAAAAGTAGACTAGGTCTCTTTGTGGCTTCAAAGTCTGAGAAAGTCAATGTGATAGAACTTGAGGCAAGAATGCTAACAAGGAGTCCTGTTTCATACAGTTTTCCTGAGGCTTTCAGGTTAAGCTCAGCTCCATAATTGCCTACTGCTACTTGTCCATCTGCTCCCCTCCCCACTCTGTCCTTCCCTCCTTTCCTCTATCTTTATTTCAACACCATCACAAGAATTCTAGAAATCCTAACTTCAACACAGATAAATTTTGGGGTGAAGATACAAGAATCACCATCCATTTTTTGAGGTGTCAATATACACAAAAGGCCATGAGACAAAGATAGGATAGTAGGAAGTCTTTTTACTTCCTCTTTAAGAGATCATTTCCTTTTCTTTTTTTAACTGGTCATTTCCAATTCTTTTTATAATTGCTTTGGGCTTCCCAGGTGGTTCAGTGATGAAAATTCTGCCTGCCAAGCAGGAGACATGAGTTCAATCCCTCAGTCAGGAAGATACCCTGGAGAAGAAAATGGAAACCCACTCCAGTATTCCTGCCTGGGAAATCCCATGGACAGAGGAACCTGGCAGGCTATAGTCTTTGGGGTTGCAAAAGTCAGACATGACTTACCAACTAAAAAACAATTGCTTTATTAATAAAATTGCTTTATGTTAGTTTCTGCTATACTATCAGGTGAATCAGCTAGAAGTGTATATATATCCCCTCCCTCTTGCATCTCCCTCCCACCCAAGGCCCATCCCACTCCTCTAGGTAATCGCAGAGCGCCGAGCTGAGCTCCCTGTGCTGAACAGCAGCTTACCACTAACTGTCTATTTGACACACAATAGTATATATATATGTCAGTGCCTCTCCTCCCGTGTCCCATCTTCCCCATCCCCTCTGTGTCCACATGGCGGTTCTCTATATCTGCGTCTCTATTCCTGCCCTCAGTAGGCTCATCTGTGCCATTTTTCTAGATACCACATATATGCATTAATACACAATCTTTGTTTTTCTTTTTCTGATTCACTTCACACTGGGTGTATATCCTGAGAAAACCATAATGCAAAAGTCTATCTATCTTAAAGAACTAGCTCAAGTAATTGTAGGGGCTGGCAAGTACAAAATCCGCAGGGCAGGCCAGCAGCCTGGAAACTCGGTAAGAGTTGATGTCACCGCCTTGATTGTGGATTCCAGAGGGCAGCAGGTCTGGAAACAGGTGTGGTTCCTATGTCGCAATCTTGAAGCAGAATCCATTCTACTTCCCTCTTCTCTGTTAAGACAAACTGAGTGGATGAGGCCCACTCACTTTACGGAGGGCTTTACTGAAAGTCTATTGATTTAAATATTATAATAGATAGATACTATGGATAAATAGAGAGATGAGATAGAGATAGATACAGATAAATGAAAGATGACAGATAAAGATGATCACTAAACTGATGGACTGATAGGTAAAGATATATGACAGAGACAGATGATTAATAGATTAAAAATAGATAGATATCCTCTCTGGTTCTCTGAAGAGACCTGACTAATACACCTTCTAAATCACAAAGCTCTAGGGTGAGTGGGTTTTGACAGAGCTAATTCAAGACCAGCAGCAGCAACCACATTATGACGGAGAGTGGGGGGCAGGTGAAGAACCCCCAGTGTCAGGCCCTCTGTGAGTGGCTGTACAAACACCAAGGGAGTTACTGCTCAGGCAACATGAATAGGCCTCCTCTTAAAGAGCAGGAAGTCCCCTGAGGCTGGTCTCTCAGGGACCCAAAGATGTGTTGCTAAGTGCCATTACCCCTGGGAAGGCGCTCAGAGGCAGCTCCCTGGAGATCTTCCCTTGTTCAAAGGACTGAGGGAGCTTCAGGGACTTGGAACTCCAGTGAGTGAGAGCACTTAGGAGCCAGGCAAAGGGTGGTGGGGAGAAGGAAGAGAAGTCACACAGTTCACATATGGAGCAAGGAAAACAATCTCACTGCAGGGAGGTGTCTCTCTGATTTTTCATGCATGCCTTCTGCTACCCTCTGGCCCCAGATGGAATCTGAAACACACAGTTCTGCCAGCCTCTGGGTGGGTCCCCCATGATCATCTTCTATGCTCTCATCATCCCTCCAAAATGGGATGCCTGTCTGATTCGAGTCTTCCTATGTCATTGGATGGTCCTGGTTTCAGAATCTTGATTCCTTAAAAGAGGCTTAAATGGCTCCAGATCCTCAGAAGGGTCTCCCAGGACACTCGGGAGTTGACTCAGCTTCCCAGAAATGCTGTATGAAGTCAGGAGCTATTTACTAGAAGAGCCCACAAGATGGAGAAATCAGGGCCGGCTGAGAAGTCAAGCAAGTCTTCCCAAGTCACGCTTTGAAGAAAGGCTTCAACTGGAACAGCTGAAGAATGGGATCACTGATGTCTCTTAAAGAGGCAAATGGCAGCTTGTGGGGAAAGACGAGGCAGAGAGAAGACCCACCTGCTAGATCACAGAATGCAAGTCAGGACGTTGTCAGAAAAACATGTGGGGCGAGTAAGAGCTCTGTCTCAGCTTTTCCCTCATCTACCATCACCACCTTCATCCTGAACCTCCCTCCCTGACCCTCACTTAGGCCTGATTCTGGTCACTCTCAGAGTGACCTTGCTGACTCTGCACTTTCTGCAGCCTCCCTCTGATGTTTGGAATATTATCCCCGCCCAACCTCAGCTGCTCTCCATGAAAACTGTGGCTCTTCATGCTGCTAGTTGGGCTCCATCTGCTTTCAAAATGCCCCTCCTGGTTCGACCTGACCCCACAGCGAGGACCCCTCGGCCACCCATGAGCAAGGGGCAGACGCCAGGAGCAGGTTGCCTGACTTCTCCACGGGACATTTTACTCCCAGCCTCTACCACCAATGGTGGATCATTTGCAGTTTTAATAGAGATGCAAATCCAGATTATAAAAAGCACTTTTAAAAATAGAATGTCTTTGCCCATAGAAGAAAGCATCGCATGCACACACACAGAGGGCTCGTGAAACGCCTGTTTGCAAAATAAAGCCCCATCCTCCAGGCTGTGAATCATACCATCCCCAGAAAGTGATGCCATTTTCTGTGACGGCGTGACAGGGTCCCTGAATCAGGCTGCTACGAGCCTGTTGAGAGAGTGCAGCCTTGCGGGATGAATTAAATGGTCATTTCCACCTGTCACTAATTTCCCTTGCTGGGTGAGCAACAGCTCTATTAATCGGGAGAGACCTTGATTGGTGCGGCTTCTCTGTCTTCAGCCTCAGGTGTGCCTGGCGTGGCTTGTGGAGCGCGGCAAGGGCTCTGGGGCCCGCCAGCCTGCAGGCAGCTGCTGGAGTGGGTCAGTGAATCTGATTACACTGCTGCTCTGTCCGAAGTGTCTAGCTCTATTTTTTTTCCCCTCTCCCTGAAGAGTGGTGTGATTACTTTATGCCAAGCCACTCAAGGATAATTCATACTGTCAGGCAACCCTTGTGTTTGCCCATTATCCGACAGTTTGGGGCTCACTTCATATTCCAGAGTGGCGTGATATAATGTAACACGATTTGAAATACTGTAAAGCAATAACCAAAGTAACACAGTTTGACATCTTGAATCTCAGAGGAGGCAGGCCCACGCTGGCTATGCTGGATTTCTACTTCCCGGTAGCTGCTACTGGATACTATTCGACTTTTTAAAGCATTATCTGTGCCTAAATGCAATTAGCAGGTTGAGGCTTTGGCAAAGGAAATTCCTCAAACTTGATAAGAACCGTCAGTGACGTTATCAGTCCTAGATGGAGTCTCTCTGGTGGGACACCACGTACCCACACGTACGACATGAACAGTTAGCGCACATTTCACATCACGTGCTGAGATTGCGCTTGCCCCTCTATGGGAGCCGCAAGGTTCTCTGTACGTCACACGCATCCAACCAAAGCACAACTAGTTATTGTGCACCTGCTATGAGTAAGACGTTCAGATGAAGGAGCTGGCATGAGAACTGGAAGTCAGACGGGGTGTGATGGAAACTACCAGCCAGCTTAGAGCAAATGTGGTTTAAAGCTTGGGGAATGAGCTGGATCAAAGCACCAGACTCACTTGCTCCGTTGATTTCTTTGTTCTTCACAGGAGCCAAAAGCAAGGCTCTAGGGGCCAGAGGGGAGGTGGCTGCCTCAGCCCCTGCAGCCTGACGTTCCAGAAAGTCAAGAAAACCTGTTGCCCCAGCACAAAGGCCCAGATTTGGGTCCTGAGCCCATTCGAAGGAAAGAAACAAATTCTTAAAGAAACTCCCCATAATCCTTTCTCCTTCTCAAAAAATTACCCAGTCCATCTTTTCCTCCTCTGTGATTGTTTTAAAACGACAGTGCCTGCTTTCTAAGTCCGTTTCCTAAGCTCCCATGCTCGCTCCAGCAATCTCACTTTCATCCAGTCATCCCAGTGCATTTCTGACTATTGCTTCATCTCCCCTGCTCCCTCACACTTGACCTCTGAGCTGCTCCTGAGATGTGGCCCACCTCATCCTTCATGATACGGTCACTTCCTACAACCTGCCTCCTTTCCTCTCAGCCTGCTTCTAGGTCCCCTCTGGGGCTTGTTCATTTTCTCCCAGAGTACTGTGCTTGCTTGGTTCGCTGCTCTCTCTGCTTCATGCCCTCCATCAGGGCAAGCCTCTCTGTTTCCCCACTGATTTCAGTGCCACGTTTGCATTTGTTGTTGTTTAATTGCCAAGTCCTTCCAACTCTGTGACCCCATGGACTGTAGCCCACCAGGTTCCTCTGACCATGGGATTTCCCAGGCAAGAATATTGGAGTGGATTGCTATTTCCTTTTCCAGGGAATCTTCCTGACCCATGGATCAAACCCAGGTCTCCCGCATTCTAGGTAGACTCTTTACCATCTGAGCTACCAGGGAAGTCTGACTCCCAAATCTTCATCTCTGGCACAAAACCAGATTCCCAGTTTTCAGGCTTAGAGTTGTCCACCAGGTATCAGCTAGCTGTTATCAGCTAGCTATCTGGTCAACCTCGCCTTCTAACTAGCATAAATGTTGGAAGCAGCCAATGTTCAGCTTGGGGCTGCTCACCCTCCTTCAGCTCTCCTGATCCAGCAGCAAGGACTTCTTGGAGTTCCTTGAGTATGCCAAGCCCTTCCCCAGCTCCTGCCTTTTCAACTTTGAGTTCCCTCCTCTTAAAATCCTGTCCTCAAGCATCACCTCCTTGAAAGTCTTTCCTTACTAAAAGGGACTACACAGCTTCCCACACTTATTCTATTTCATCATTTATCACATACAGTGATTATTTTGTTTATATTCTTATTTGTTGTCTAGATCCATTTCCTCTTGGTATCACATAACTTTCTTCTCCACTAAATGATAAATGCCCCAACATAGTTTCTAGGTCTGTTTTATTATACAATGTACACCAAACTCCTGGCATAACTTATAGGCTGTGTTAAAGAGTTTTTGAAGCATGTGAAAGAAGGAAAGTCTGGAAAGAAGAATGGAAGAAAGGAAGGAAATTATTTTCACAAGTACTTTTAGACCAAATAAAAACTTTATCTTTCCCCATCATAATACAACCCACCATATATCCCAGATTCCCTCTTATCGATGGCATCATCAGTCACTATGCTGCCCAAGTTAAACATCTCAAAATCATTTCATCAATTCATTCATCTCTGCCATCCAGTAGACCACCAAAAGTTATCATCTCTACCCTTAAAACATACCTCAGATTCCCTCCTCATCTTCATCCCTTCTTCTTAGTAACTTGGATAAACTTTTCATGATGTCCCATCTCATCTCCAGGCTTTAAACGACATGAACTTCCTGGCTGGTCCCTGCTCCAGACTAGATCTCCTGCCAAGACCCAAGCTCTAAAAGATGTGAGGTCATTTCCCTTAAAACCTTTCAATGGCTCCCCATTGATTGAAGAATTATTTCCCATGGTATTCAGAGCTGTTGAGATTCTGACTCTATCCTATGTTCCCTCTCTTATCTCTAAGGGGTACCAGAGATTCTCTTTCTCTCTCCATTTTCACAGGTACCTTATCCTCCCCCAGTGATATGCATGCTGCCAACCTTTATCTTAACCACATCATCAGTCTAGAATTCAATTTCAACCCCTTTCCTCTCTGCAAGACCCCAAATCATAACCAAGCCCAGCAGTCTTCACATGAATTAAGAAAACATCATTTTCCTATAAATTCAGGACAGTAAGTCCCCTATATACGAACCTTCACGTTGTGAACTTTGAAAGATGCAAATGTGTCCGCATGTGTAGTCATGTTCACACATCTGGCATACACTGTCACATTTGTGCCACCTTTACAAGTGGTTGGGCTTTTGTGTACTTTATTGTACAGTATTATGCAGAGTACAATATCTTATTTCAAGCCCTGGATGTCCAGAAGCAAGCGTAAAAAGCAGTGGTGGCGTAGCTGCTACTACTGTACTTTTCAAGGTACTGTACTGTAAGATTAAAAGTATATTCTGTATTTTTTTGTATACTATTATGTGTGAACAGTATTACAAACCTATTACAGTATAGTACTAGATAGCCAATTGTGTCAGCTCGGTACCTAGGCTAACTTAGTTGGACTTACAAACAAATTGGGCTTATGAACGTGCTTTAGAAACAGAACTTATATGTAGGGGACTTATTTTAAAAGCTAAGCATTTTTACATAAAATTTAAATCAATTATTGGATTTCACGAGCAACTAAACTCTCTCTACACTGAGCACCTACTATGTGCCGGGCTTTATATATTGTCTTTACACACACCATCTACAATAGATAGTACTATAATCCAACTTGTATAGCACAACATATATCTAAGCCAAACTTAGATAAATGGAATTACTGTACCCAGGTCACCAGTTAGCAAATAGCAGAGGCAGAAATCTCACCCAGGTTAAGACTGTTTTCTTTAAAGCAGTATTTGGTACACCCTCAAAAGACTGAGGTCCCATTTGATTTATATCTACTGCTCAATATCTAGGCTACAGTAGGCAATCAATAAACATTTGTTGATTGAAGGGAAGAGAGTGGAAAATCATCAGGCTTCCCAAGGTTCACAAGGGAAAGCAGGAGCCTCCTTTGTAATTTGGCTGAAGTAACTATTCAGTCAACATTGAATCAAATGTGAATTGAATTGAGTTAACCCAAGTAATAGAGGTAGATATGTCTCCCGAATTGAAGACAGAAAACTCCCTTCTATATGACTTTGCAACTTATCACTGTCAGAAAGGCTGAGAGCGGAGAGAGCCGGGGCTGAGCTGGCATACACGGAAGAGTCTGGAAAATAATCAATTGAATTCAAACCCCCATACATCATGGATGCTTAGAGCCAGACAGGACCTGGGAGATCATCAGCTTCTCTTCCTTCATTTCACAGAAGAAGAAAATAAAGCCCAGCAGAGGATGTAGTACTGTCTAAACCACCCAAGCTAGAGGAACACTGGGACATACTAGACAGGGTCCCTGTCTCTTTCACGGACTTGTGCATTGCTTGTCAGAATGAGCCCTCAGTTGTCAAAATGACTATTATTCTCTTTCTTTCTAAATAACTTTAAGACAAATACAGCATTCCAAGCGGAAAGCACAAGCAGTTTTCCAGAGGAAGGAATCTAAGTCCTGTGTGCAGACAGCAAATTAATGAACTTGGCTAAAGGACCCTCATGATAAAAAAAAAAAAAGATAAATATCCTAATTTTTTCTTGCCTTACATGCCTATTTAAAACTTTTACATGTGCTTTAATTAATAGTTATATTGTTTTCCTCGAAAGGAACATCTGCTTCGATGTTTTGCTTAAACTTGGTGTGAGGAGGAGAGGAAGGAATAAGGTAATTTATAGCATCAGTCAGAAAAAAAAAAAAAAAAAAAGCCATACATTTAGAGAACTTCCACTTTCAGGTATGGAATGAGGTCTTTCTAGCCACCAGCCCATAAAAATCATAACCCTAAACCTCTCACTGGAGAAGGCAATGGCACCCCACTCCAGTACTCTTGCCTGGAAAATCCCATGGATGGAGGAGCCTGGTAGGCTGCAGTCCATGGGGTAGCTAAGAGTCGGACACGACTGAGCAACTTCACTTTCACTTTTCACTTTCATGCATTGGAGAAGGGAATGGCAACCCACTCCAGTGTTCTTGCCTGGAGAATCCCAGGGACGGGGGAGCCTGGTGGGCTTCCATCTATGGGGTTGCACAGAGTCGGACACGACTGAAGCGACTTAGCAGCAGCAGCAAACCTCTCACTGTTAAGATAATGGAGACCAGGTCAAACTCAGGATAGAAAGGCTGGGGTTCAGATGGACAGAGGATGATGCTGAAATACCACATCAGGTAGGATGCTCAAAACTGCAATTCACACAGAACACTGCTCAAACAATAAAGACAATGTTTGTCAGCTCACACAATTGCAAAGTCCACCAGGAGGGCTGGCATCAGGTGAGGACTGCTCTAGTAGGATCAATGGTATATCCATGACTCAATTTCACTTAGTTTAAAACTGAGGTTACGGAGATGAAAAAAACTCCCTGCCCACTGAGGGAGACAGAATATCTGTTCATGCTGCATCTACCCCCTCACCACCTACTGTTCAGCTCATTATGCATGCATAATGAGAGGTATGCATAGAACACCTGAGACCACAAGAGGAGGAACATCCCCAGACTGGACACAGCACTGGGTTTTCCTCCTTAGAGGGGTCAGGAGGTGTGTCTGACTCCTTAAAGAACCAGCTAAAATTAGTCTTGGAGATGACGTGGAAGAGGAGACACAAACACAAAGAGATTCTATTTGTGTGTCATGGTGGAGAACCACCGTCCGGTGCTCACAGCGAACAGTACACTATTTGTGTGTCATGGTAGAGAACCACCGTCCGGTGCTCACAGCGAACAGTACAGAAAGGGAAGGGAAAGACCAAGAAGTAGAGCCTTCCCTGGTGGTCCAGTGGCGGAGACTCCATGCTCCCAATGCAGGGGACCTGGATTTGCTTCCTGGTCAGGGAGTTAGAGGGCTTCCCAGGTGGTGCTAGTAGTAAAGAACCCACCTGCCAACGCAGGAAACTTAAGACACTCAGGTTCAATCCCTGGGTTGGGAAGATTCCCTGGAGGAGGGCATGGCAACCCATCCCAGTATCCTTGCCTAGAGAATCCCATGGACAGAGGAGCCCGGCGGGCTACAGTCTACAGGGTCACAAAGAGTTGCGTGAAGCGATTTAGCACACTCGCAGGGAACTAGATCCCACATGCCTCAACCAAGAGTTCACATGCAGTGACTAAAGATTCCCCAAATGCAACAAAGACTGAAGATCTCGCGTGAGGCAACTAAGACCCAGCACAACCAAATAAACAAATGTATAAGTGTTAAAAAAAAAAAAAAAAAAAAAAGACCAAGACGTAGGTAGCCTCAGATAACAGAGGAGAGTCGCACAGGATGGAGAGTAAGATTCTGGTCCCAATTTCAATGTGTGGGGGGTTTTCCCCATACATTCAAACAAGTCTCTAACAACAAATGGGTGTCTTACAGTTCAACTCAATTCAACACTATCTACCCAGAGACAGCATCAGAGTCTACAGGTTAAGGTCTCAGCGCTCTAAGACTGTCCCTCCCACCCCCTCCTACTTCAGGTGCCAGTTACAAGCTCAGGGCTCACCGGTGCTTTTGACCCACTGGCTACAGATTGAAGTTTCCCATGACTTCCTCCATGCATGCGTGCTAAGTCACTTCAGTCATGTCCGACTCTTTGCAAACCCATGGAATGTAGCCCGCCAGGCTCCTCTGTCCATGGGATTTTCCAGGCAAGAATACTGGAGAGGGTCACCCTGCCCTCCTCCAGGGAATCCTCCCAACCCAGGGATCAAACCGTCATCTCCTGAGGCTCCTGCATTACAGGCAGATTCTTCACCACTGAGCCACTTGGGAAAGCCCGACTTCTTCCTTATGTTTGATCAGTTTGCTAGAGAAACTCACAGAATTCGGAGTAACATTTAATTTACTAGATTATAGGTTTATTATGAAAGGATATAACTCAGGAACAGCCAGATAGAAGAGATGCATAGGGCAAAGTCTGCAAAAGGGAGACAGGGTTTCCTTGCTTTGGGGGCACACTATTCTCCTAGAAATTTCATGTGTTCACCAACCAGGAAGTTCTCTGAACTCCCACCTTTTCAGGTTTCTATGGAGACTTCATTATATAGGCACCATTGATTAAATTCTTGGCCATTGGTGATCAGTTCAACCTCCAATCCCCCTCCTCTCCCCAGAAATCAGGGAGTGGGACTAAAAGCTCTAATCTTCTAAATGCTTTGTTGGTTGCCCTGGCAACCGGCCCCTATCCTCAGATGTGGTCCAAATGTCACCTCCTTAATATAACAAAAAAACACCTTTATCTCTCTTTTCATAGGAAATTCCAAGAATTTTAGCAGCTCTATGCCAGAAACAATGGATGAAAACCAGTTATATATTTCCTGGTATATATCACTATATTACAGTGACATACCAAGGAGATGACTGGCCACCACTTAAGGAATTAAAACAAATGTAGATTGGGGTGTTTTCAACATATAGAACCTGCGAGTGGAGGAGGGAATTCCACAGGTAGTTTATGGTATGAGAGAAGACGGAAATGGTCTGATCCCTGAAAAACAAGCCATATTTACATAGGCATGGGAGGGAGATCATGACAAAGAACAAATTTAGGCAGTTGTTAATTATCTTAGAAAATCAAAAGGATTCTTAACGATGAACTGACTTTCTCTGAAAAATTATTCAAATTTTTGTTTGTCAATAGGAAGCTTTTTATGGAGAAGGAATCCATAGATTTCATCAGAAACTCAAATATAACTATGACCCCAAACTGGCAAAGAATCACTAAATCAATGGCTGCTGCTGCTGCTAAGTCACCTCAGTCGTGTCAGACTCTGTGCGACCCCATAGACGGCAGCCCATCAGGTTTCCCGTCCCTGGGATTCTCCAGGCAAGAACACTGGAGTGGGCTGCCATTTCCTTCTCCAATGCATGAAAGTGAAAAGTGAAAGTGAAGTCGCTCAGTCGTGTCCG